>NW_006922018.1:2299883-2315293 GCF_000298275.1 Orycteropus afer afer
TTTTGATTAGCAGTGGAGCACTTAAACATTGCACCACCAGGGATCCTTAGCTTGGGCATTGGATATTTGAAAAAGCTCCCCAGGTGATCTAATGAGCAGCCAAGGTTGAGAACTATTGGTTTAGGTCACTGTTGACTTGGGTTTCTGTTGCATACACCTAAAGCCTGTATCTTCATATGTGCATGCTAGGTTCTCACTCTTCATGTCTGTGCCCTGGGGGGCAGAGTCACACTCTTCTCATTGGACAGGCCTTCTAATCTGAAATCAGGTGACATGCTTTCTCTTAATGTCATCATGCTCTGTCCTTCCTCATTTTAGGGTGGGGTCAGAGGATGCTGAATCACAATGAGATTCACAGAGGCCAGAATCCTGAGACTTGACTTGAGAGAAGGAGTTTGATAGGGAGAGAGGGAGGTCACATCGAAAAGGGGTGGCAAACAGACTGGATGTGCTAATGTATATGTGCTAAGCAGAGGACAATGGCAGCTTGAAGAAAGGCCAATAGCTGATTCATTGTACTAGAGTGAACATGGGGGTGATGGTGTTGGGAGATGTATCAAGAGCTGAGGCTCAGTAGGGTCAGTAGGTGGAACATTGTGTCTGCCAAGATCATGAGTCTGATTTTTACCTTGAGGATGATCAGACATTTTCGGGACGTTAAGCAATGAGTAACATGACCAGGTTCGTGCTGTAAAACGTGCACTGTGCTGCCAGTGTGCAGGGTGGGGAAGAGTTGGTTCAAGACTGGAAGCAGAGAGACCAGCTTTGAGGTCCAGCAAGAAATGATCAGGACTGCAGCCCGATCACATCTGCAGTTATGCAGGTTGGCTCACGCTATTAATTGACTTTCAGCATTGGTTTAGAGCATTGGTACTGCTGCTAAGCAGTTCTTCCTCAGCCTGCGTTGGTCCACAGATTTCAAGGATCCAGAGGAAGGGTTATAGCTTCTTCCCCATAGGAGTTGCTCAGATGTTAGTGAAATGGCCCCACTACATTCTATGTTGGTGCCTGCCCAAAGTTCCAGCCTACTCTTTAAGAGTTAGGCTAGGGCAAGGCTTCAGGAGGAGGGTTGAAGTCACTCTAGGTCTCTCAAGTTAATATGCATTTGAATCTCTTAAAATGTGCTTTTCAACTCAGCAGATCTGGGGTGGAACCTAAGATTCTGCCTTCCTAACAGCTTTCCAAGGAGCGCTGGTGGCACGGTGTTAAGCACTTGACTGCTAACTGAAGGTCATGCTTCACCAGCACCTCTGTGGGAAAAAGATGCGGCAGTCTGCTTCTGTACAGATTTACAATCTTGGAAACCCTATGGGGGCAGTTCTACTCTGTCCTATAGGGTCACTATGAGTCAGCATTGACTGGATGGCAATGAGTTTGGGTTGTTAAGAGACTCCCAGGTGACACCATTCTGCTGGTCCTCCAGCCACACTTGGAGTGTGAGGCCGATGGTTTTCTGCCTTGACTGCCTATTGGAATCCTGATGCCTGGGTCCCACACCTGTTGTTGTTGTTGTTATGTGTCATCGAGTCGGACCCGACTCATAGTGACCCCTCCTTGGGTTTCTGAGGCAGTATCTCTATGGAAGTAGGTTGCCCAACTTTCCTTCCAAGGAGTGGCTGGTAGGTTTGAACCGCCAGCCTTCTGGTTAGCAGTCAAGTGCCTTAGCCACTATGCTACCGGAGCTCCTTGGGTCCCACACCTGGAGGTTCTGATTTATAGGATTGAGACACCACCTGGGCACTGGGATATTTTAAAGGTCCCAGTAGTCTAATATGCTATATAGGTGGATAAATTGTGCTTCAGTATTACCTAAAATCAAACCAATCCCACTGCCATCAAGTCGATGCTGACTCATAGTGACCCTATAGGGCAGAGCAGAACTGCCCCATAGGGTTTCCAAGGCTGTAAATCTTTATGGAAGCAGACTGCCTCATCTTTCTCCCATTGAGCAGCTGGTGGGTTCAAAGCACCGAGCTTTTGGTTAGCAGCTGAGTGTTTCAACCACTTCACCACCAGAGCTCCTTAGAATCACTAGGGAGCTTTTCTTTCGTTCTCTTCTTTAAAAAACTCAGGTTCTAGGACACCCTCCCCTAAAGCTTCCAGTTTTTTAAGATCTTAGAGGAGGCCCTCCTGCCAAAAGAAATACGCATTTTAGCAAGCACCCCCTGGAGATTCCGCCTCAGGTGAACAGCTCTTAAACTTGGAAAGGCAAGTTGGTAATGAAGATGCCTGAGGGCGGTGATTGTGGCAGATGGAGCCTCCAGTCTGGGAATGAGAGCTGGACTGGGCTGCTGGGGTCACGCTTCCAGCAGCCCAGGTACTGTGGGCAAATCACTTAAAAATAAATAAATAAATAACCTCTTTACTTGTTTGCCTTTCCCACTAAGGTTAATATATACCTGTGTGATTATTTCTGTAGAATCAATTCCTAAAAGTGGAATTACTGCTGTTAAGGGGCAATTAGCTTTCAAATTTAGACCAATACTGACTAAAAAATACCCCAGGAAATACACCTCAGTTTGCACTCCTAACAACTGTGTTCTTTTCATACAAATGAATCTTTTAAGGAAAAATGGGATCTCATTGTTTTCATCTGTATTTCTCAGATGACTAGAGAGGTTGAGTTCTTTCCCTCCCTCATTCCTTCCTTTCAATATCTGCATTTCACCTTCTGTGATTTGATTATAGCCATGGGTGAAGGGTAAATCCTCAAAGTCAGGAAGTGGCAGTTTCCTCCTCTGAAAAATAGGGGTTACAGTATCTCCTAAGGTGGCTGTGAGAATTTGACTTTCCAGTTTTCTCTTGTTTCCAGGTGCTATCAGATCCAGCCATGGTGAACCCAGTGGGTCATGGCAGAACTGTGCTCCACAGGACTTTCGGTCGCTGATTTTCCGCAAGTGGATTGCCAGGCCTTTCTTGAAGGCACTCTGGGTGGACCTGACTCTCCAGCCTTTAGGGCAGCAGCTGAGTGCTTTACAGTTTGCACCACCCAGGGACTCTGAAGAAGATTTAGATTAGGTTTCATAAATATAAAGTGCTTAGCGTAGGATTTTGTTGCTTGGTTCTACAATCGAGGCCAATGGAAGCAGCAGTCAGGACATTAGACGACGTGTAGCACTGGGCAGGTCGGCTATGAAGGAACTCTTTCAAGTGCTGAGGAGCACAGATGTCTCCTTGAGGACTAAGGTACGCCTGACATAGGCCATGATATTTCCAATCGCCTCATATACATGTGAGCTGGACAATGAATAATGAAGACCGAAAAAGAGTTGATGCTTTTGAGTTGTGGTGCTGGCAAAGAATGCTGAAAGTACCATGGACTGCTAAAAGAACTAACAGATCTGTCCTGGAGGAAATGCACCCAAAATGCTCCTTGGAAGTGAGAATGGCCAGACTTCATCTCACCTACTTTGGCCATGTTGTCAGAAGGGACTATTCCCTGGAGAAAGCTGTCATGCTTGGTAGGGTGGAGGGTCATGGAAAGAGGGGGAGGCCTTCGATGAGATGGATTGACACGGTGGCTGCGACAATGGGTTTAAGTATAGCAAAGATCATGGAGCTGGCTCGGGATTGGGCAGTGTTTCGTTCTGCTGTGCATGGGGTTGCTATGAGTCGGAGGCGACTTGATGCACCTAACAACAAGTATAGGATTTAGGAGCTCTGGTGGTGTAGTGCCTAAGGCATTTGACTGCTGACCAGAAGCCTGGCGGTTCAAACCCACCAGCCACTCCTCAGAAGAAAGACTGGGCAATCTACTTCAGCAGTGATGTTGTTGTTGTTGTTATTGCTCATCTGTTGGGTGGGACCGGACTCACAGCGACCCCTCCTTGGGTTTCTGAGGCACTATCACTATGGAAATAGATTGCCCCATCTTCCTTCCGAGGAGTGGCTGGTGGTGAATAAGATCTTATTAAGATCTTGATTAAGATCTTAGAAGAAGGCCCCCAAAATAAATATGCATTTTAGCAAGCACCCCCTGGAGATTCCGCCGGTTGGATATTACACAACGGCAGCGAGGGTTTTTTTGTTTCTTTCTTTTTTTTTTTTTTTTTAGTATAGGACTTGATATGCAGCCTGCGTTCCAGAAATGCTTGTCTTTGAAACCCGCCAAGGATCCCACCCTCTTGCTGCTCAGCAGGCCACTGCTCCGCCTGCAGGCCTGCGCTTGGGCAGATCCATTCAACCAGAGAACACCGGCCAGGGTAGTAATTACAGACGGGTCAAAAGACCAGTTCTTCCTGCCCACCTCTTCTTCCCCGAGAAGCATCTCTCTCACACCACACCTGCCTCGCAGGTGGTACTCTCTGCCCAGCCCACTTTGCTGCATCCGCCTCACAAAAGCACTTGTCATTGGACTGACTCCGTGAGATCTAGTGATCGCCAAACCTTGCCAGGGAACCCGAAGCGCCCCGAGCCCTCAGACCCTCAGTTTTTACTCCTCGGTGTTAATGTCTGCCTCCACTTGGCTATTCCGGGCTCTTTTTCCTTCCGTAGCCAGATTTCTGCCGCCAGCAATTCTTGGCGCCGCTCCCGGCTGCGCCAAAGCGAGACTCTCAGCCCGCCACAGCCGCCCCAACAATGATACTGCATCTACCTATCTTTGATCTCCAAACTCTAGTCTTACTGCGCCCGGGCTCCCCGCAGAGTCAAGCGACTTGCAGGCTACCCTACCAACAGCTTAGGGTCAAAGTCCTGGAAGAAATGCGAAATTCCCAACATCAAACCCCGCACGTAGCAACCCCAAACCCTTGAGTATAACAAAGGATGTATCTTGAGTACTTTAAAAACAACTATATTTTCATGTTTGTAAACACGTTATTTTAACCTAATCAAACGCCGGACTCTAGTCCTTGTCCATATGCATAATTAATGTCTACATTTTTGCAGGCACATTGTAGTCTATGTATTCTGCTATGAATTTTTTTTTTTCTTTCATTTTCTCCTGTTTCCCTCATTTTCACTCCTCAAATAGCCAACAGTAATCACTGGGGGTTCTTTCTAAACTTTCTTCCTGCTCATATCAGCACGTTGTTCTTGTTGTGGGCCCTGAAGTCCAACCGACTCATAGCCACCGCTCTTTGGGTTTCCAAGGCAGTATCACTGTGGAAGTAGATTGCCTAGCCTTCCTGCCGAGGAGTGGCTGGTGGGTTTGAACTTCTGGTTAGCAGTCAAATGCCTTAGGCACTATGCTACCAGAGCTCCCTCATATCATCATACATATATGCATATATGTGTGTGACTCTTTAACCCATAGTTTATCCCCTCACCCTCACAATAACCCTCAGGTGGATTAGACCCACTTTAGAGCTGAAGAAATGGGGGTTGTGATTTTATTTTAAGCTTCAATTTGTGAGTTCTTACCATTACCAGATTCTGTGCTAAAGGTTATATATTTTATTGGTTAATCTTCATAACATGCTGTTTGCAGTTGAGGAGAGAGATCAAGGAAAACTGTAAACCAGTAAGTAGTAACATGCCATTTGTCACCAATCACTACTCTAAAACACCCTCTGAATTGCAGGGAATTCAAAGAAGTGGGAATTGTGATGCTAAAAGTGTAATGGAATGATAAGTGGGTTATTACAACCTTCCTTTTATGTTACTGTAAAGTTATTTTAATAATTGTCTTTTCTGTTTCCTCACAAGTAGAACAGCAATAAAAATATCTGTTTTGCAGAGGTCCTAATAGGATGGAATGAAACCATGTTAACTTCTCGGCTATGAAGTAGGATACCAATATGAGATTGATTAAAATAAGTTTACCATACTTATCAGTTTCCTTTTTCTTCTTTTCTTATTTTAGTACTAATCACAAAAGTATTGTGCCCATTGGAAAACGTCCAGTTCTGAGATGCACATTGAAGTCAGTAATCTTCTCCCTCAACCTTCCTCCCAACTTCACTCCCTAAGGAACCCAGTGTGGCACTTGGTGTGAGTCCTTCCAAAGCTTTCTCAGTGCTCATGAGAATATTTCATTAAACACACAGAAACTCTTTTGCTTGGTTGCAATCATACTAATGACATTTCTCTACAACTTGCATTTGCCACTTTTCTGCTTAATAAAAACCATTAAATAATTCTACTTATTCTGCTGACTCATTGCTTTAATAGTTGCATAATATGCATGGTATGGTTGTATCTTCATTATTCAGCCATTCCCTTGAGTACTTCTTCAAATACTTCAATCCTTTGGAGCAAGAACACCCTTTCCCCTTCATTGTCTCTCACCATCAAACCCCCTCACTCCCTCTGGGCACATTGGTGACCTTTCTGGGTGGAGTGGAAATTCCCCCAGGTCCTGAGCTCTGTACCACCAAACCCTGCATTGTTCTACTCCCTCTTCCTAACCACATTCTTGCTGTTAACTAGAGAGGAGCTGATCTCAAAGAGATTGTTACTGTTTCAGACAGTGTCCTCTGAGTGCTGTCTGAAAGCTAACATCATTTCAGAAGGCAGCCGGTTATTCCCAAATAGGGGGACCCACAAACTGCAGCACCCTTTGAAGAAATCCTTCAAAACTCAGCATTAAAGGGGGGTGATAGAGGGTCCTGCTTTGGGTTGTAGGGAGTCAGCACAAGTTGAGTGGCTGACCAATGTGTATGTTCCGATGCCCACTGACCTGCCTCAGGCTCTTTGACTTCTGAATGGATAAAGACCTCAGGACTGGCTCCCTTCTCCAACTCTTTCTACCCTCCAGTCATCTCCTTCATCAGTGTCCTTTATAAAGAATCTCTCCTCTTATCCTGCCTCAGCTCGGATATTTTCAACGGCTTTCCTTTTTTTTCCCAGCATAAAACCCCAACTTTTTTGCCACAGTCACCAATACTTATCATTTCCAAAAAGGAACACCTGTCATTTCCTCTGCCTCCAGGCCACCTCTTCTTCCTTCTTCTGGATTCTGTTGAAGTTCCCACGCCTGAAATCCAGGAGCAATGCTTGATTCTCTTTCACCTTTTATATTCAGTTACTTCCAGTGTCTGTGGCTCAAACATAATTCTCAAATTGGTCTACTCTCCACAGCCATTATTGAGAACTCTCTCTCACATCCCTTCCCTTCCCAACAAGCCTTCACTTGGGTTCTTTGTTCCCTTTGCTTTCTCCAGACTTTTCTGTCCCCTTCCCCCGCCCCCAGAGCTTGAAGAGAAATCAGAAGGCAGCTGCTCTGCTGCTCCAAAGAGGGGATGCTGAGTGAAGCAGTGCAGGGCAGAGAAGTTATTCTGGCAGAGTAAATGACAGAAATTATTTTGCAACTTAGTTGCAAAATCAGGGATGCCAAGAGTTATTGGAAGTACAGTCACTGAAGTAGCCAGGAAACATACTGCACCCATGTTTGTTGCTTTAAGTCATTGTCCACATGATGAATTTAAAAGCATTTCATAGCAAAAGCTTTATGAGACTTGATATGGTTTAATTTTTGAATCCTTGGTTTGTTAAGGTGAGTCACCTATTGGCACATCTGTTAGATTGTTCTCATATGTTTAGGGGTGGGGAATATGTTTACACCTACAAGAATCTTCATCTCAGTCCACTGTCTAGCTCTTGGGGAAAAAGATGAAAAATGTACCACCTGGTGGCAGCTACTGTAATTGCAGGGGTTGAATCTCCAGGAGGAAGTCTCCTTAAGCAAATCGAAGGCAGTGGCAGAGTTCTCTCCTTCTGTGCGGGAGACCGGGGATTGATTCCGGCCAATGCACCTTATGTGCAGTCACCACCACCTGTCAATGGAGGCTGGCCGGCGGCTATGATGCTGAACAGCAGAATTTCCAAACTCAGATGGACTGGGAAGAAAGGCCTGATGAGCTTTTGAAAACTAGCCAATGAAAACCCTAGGGTCACATCGGTCTGATCCACAACAAATCAAGGGATGGTGGAGGACCACACAGTATTTCTTTCTTTGTACATGGGATCACCATGAGTCGGGAGTTGACTCAAGTGACTCAGCTGTAGTTAACCATGGGAATAACAAATGGCCCCCCTAGGTGGTCCAGAAAATATCCAGAGCTCCTTACTCCTTGATTTCTCCAGGAGTAAGACTGCGTGGCTGGATTGGGAGCTTGTCTGTCTTCGCTTACTCAGAGAAAATTGGCACAGAAATTGGTCTTGTTAGAAATGCATCCAGAGAAAAATGGAATGGAGAAACAATATATAAAAAAAAAAAGAATCCCCTCCTAACATTCTAGTAGCTCATATCTGCTATGAGGAGATGAAAGGAGAATAAACACTCAGAAACCAAACCCATTGCCGTGGAGCCAATTCCAACTCATAGTCATTCTATTGTTGTTGTTGTTATGTGCCATCGAGTCGGATCCGACTCATAGTGACCCCTCCTTGGGTTTCTGAGGTGGTATCACTACAGAAGTAGATTGCCCAACCTTCCTTCCGAGGAGTGGCTGGTGGGTTTGAACCGCCAGCTTTCTGGTTAGCAGTCAAGTGCCGTAGGCACTACTATTAGGACAGAGTAAAACTGACCCATAAGGAAACAGACTACCTCATTTTTCTCCCACGGAGGAGCTGGTGGAATCAAACTGACAACCTTCTGGTTAGCAGCCAAGTACTTTAACTACTGTACCTCCAGAGAACTTTTAATGGGAGAGTAGGTAACTTAATCTTTAGAATTTCTCACTGTTTCTCTGACCTCTTGACCACCACTCAGTTCAGCATCACTGTTTTCCTGAAAGAAGCCCTGGTGGTACAGTGGTAAGAGCTCACCTGCTAACCCAAAGGTCAGTGGTTGGAACCCACTAGCCATTCTGGGGGAGAAAGCTGTGGTAGTCTGCTTCTGTAAAGATTACAGCCTTGGAAACCCTGTAGGATAGTTCTATTCTGTCCTATAGGGTTGCTGTGAGTTGGATTTGACTTGATGGTGATGGGTGAGCCTTCCAGAAAGAGGCAAAACCCAGAGTGGCACTCAAGTGGGAACCATGATGTGGGTTTACTTTCTCCTGGGATGTGTCAATAGGCCTCTCCCATTTTCTATCCTCCTAGGCAGCCCAGCTGGAGGTGGAGGACGTGCCACACTCTAGTAAGCCTGGAGCTAGACTCAAAGAGCTAGGCTATTATCATGCAGAGCCATGGGGGTTCTAACCAGTCTCCTAGCCCATTTCTTCTCTCATTTAAATTATAACACTAGTTCCACTTTCTTTAGGGACTTCCAGAATTTGACACTTACCTGTTTTTAGCACCAAGATTGTTAAACCGTCTTTTCCCTTCAATTTTGCCATTCTTTGTAGTGACTGGTACATTTTCTTCCCCTCCCCACTTGGCTATTTAAGAGCTCTGGTAGCATAGTGCCTAAAGCACTTGACTGCTAACCAGAAGGCTGGCGGTTCAAACCCACCAGTCACTCCTCAGAAGGAAGGTTGGGCAATCTACTTCCATAGTGATACTGCCTTGGAAACCCAAGGAGGGGTCGCTATGAGTCGGGTGCAACTCAACGGCACATAACAACAACATTTGGCTATTTAGTTCCTGAGGGCTGCAGCTATACCAAGGGTACAGGCTGTATTTCCCAATTTTAATTCCTCAAACATTTAGTCAAGTGTTAGGCTTTATGGAAGATACTGGTGAGGGTACAAGAAACAGTTTCTCTGGTAGTTTAGACATGAACTAAGGAAGATGGCCTGCATTAGATTTATCAATTGCCTGTGAGGGAGCTCTGGTAGCATAGTGCCTAAGGCCCTATGACTGTTAACCAGAAGGCTGGTGGTTCAAACCCACCAGCTACTCCTCGGAAAGAAGATTGGGCAATCTACTTTCGTAGTGATACTGCCTTGGAAACCCAAGGAGGGGTTGCTATGAGTTGAGTCCGACTCCATGGCATACAACAACTGTGTGGGTTTGTTTTTTTTGGATTTTGTGGCTTGACAATGGCGTTAAGTACAAGGAGCTAAAAGCAGAGGCAAATGAGGAGGGAGGGGGCTTGGAAAGATGCCAGAAGAGCAACAGCACTTGAGGGGCTTGGAGTCACTAAGCAGGGCATTGGGAGGGAGTGCAGAAGACTTCATTCTGGCCTCCACCCAGCCACCTGTCCTCCCCAGGCCTGTTTTCCAGCAATGACCTGCTGCTGTTGTCAGGTACCATTGTGTCACGTGGCTGCTGAGAGACTGGCAGTTAGAATTCACCAGCTGGATTCCCACTCTGTGGGAGAGAGACTTGGTGATCTGCTTCCATAAAGATTACAGCCTAGGAAACCCTATAGGGCAGTTAGTTCTACTCTGTCACATGGGGTTGCTGTGCACAGTGACACACCCAGAACTAAAATGAAAGGAAGCCTGATTATATCAGGTAAGATTTTATAAATTCTTAACAACCTAGTACTAAACCCCAAACCAAATCCACTGCCATCTAGTCAATTCCGACTCATAGCAACCCCCATAGGGTTTCCGAGGCTGTAAATCTTTACAGAAGTACATTGCTGTGATAATTGGAGCTGTGTGTCGGCTTGGCTGGACCACAATTCTGTGTGGTTTAAGCCGTTGTGATGTGGTTATTCCCATGATGGGATTAGATGATTATGTTTTGAGCAGCCAATCTGTTGAAAGGGAGTTTCCCTAGGGGTGTGGCCTGCTTCCAGTATATTTATGGACATCCTGGGAGAGGAGACATTCTTCTGTGGATCAGGATTCTGTTGTGCTGCCTACAACTGTCTGAGCAAACAATCCACCATCTGGCCTGGAGATCTTGGATTCGTCATTCATTGGAGTCAACAGCCAGTGTACTGCCTGCCAGCTCTGAGCTCCTCAGCCCCTGAGGCTGCGTGAGTCAGGAAAAGCCTCCAACTTGACATTTGATCCAAGAGCTTTGGACTTGCCACCTTCTATAAGTGTGTGAGCCATATTCCTAAGATAAATTTCTCTCTCTATATATAAGCTTTATTGGTTTTGTTTCTCTAGAGAACCCAGTCTGACACAATTGCCTTATCCGCAACCCCTGTCCCCTGCCCCACGCGGAGCAGCTGGTGGGTTTGAAATGCTGACCTTCTGATCAGCAGCCAAATGCCTTACCCACTACACCGCCAGAGCTCCTTATATCATGTAAGATTTTATAAATTCTTAAACAACTTGGTACAAGGGACTAGAAAACCACTGAGTAGGGTTGAAATATATGAGGTTTTAGTCTTGGTTCTGCTGCTTGCACACTTGCTGATCCCAGCAAATCACACCTTTTTGGACCGTCCATCCTAAGTAGAACAGTAACGATAACGCCTGCCATGGCTACCTCCCAAGGTGGCTACCTCCCAAGGTCATTGTGAGTGTCCAAAGCTCTTCAGCTGGGATTGTGGTGGGAGCAGGGAAGAAACCCACAGCACAAGTGTGAAGAGGAAGTCAGGGGGCAGCAACTGAAGCAGGCAGACTAAGAGATGAAGGAGCCGGGGACAGATGGCAAAGAGCCAAGCAGCACTTGGGCAGACATGGGACGGCAGCATTGAAATGAGAGACTGGATACAGTGCAGAGGTTCTTGTGAAGTGTTTATCCAGCTTACACATTGCTCTTAACTTGTAGGGCAGATCAAATGGACATTATTTGTCTTTAAAATAAAAATAATTATACATTTTGGCACAGGCTGTGTCTAGCCAGGGCATGTCTAGTCAGCCTGGCATGCCACATGCCTCCATACAGTCCATCTCAGATGCACTGTATAAAGGCAGGTGGGCCTTTGAGACCAGCACTACTTGATGGTCACAGCCCTTTGCTCTGAGAGGTCTCCTTTAGTGCAAGGTCCAGGTCCTCTCTATGTTCTCAGACCCAGACACAGAGTAGCCACCGAGTAAATGTTTCTTGGTTGAGTCCTGCGAATTTTTAATAGGACTTGGCTATGCTCTCCGGAAAACAACAGAGAAGCCACCTGTCTGGAACAGGTTAGTAATAAGTTTCCTTTAGGGTAGGATTACGATCCTTCGTAGATCTGTGATCCCATGTTATAAATTTGAAAACCTACCATTTTGGAGCTAATTCCACAAAATAAGAATCAACCATACATAATTTAAAAAAGTTTTATTAAATCATTTAGACTTGAAAGAAGTCACAATAGTTAACACACGTCAGTGTGTTCTGTACACCACCAACCCAAATGGATTGATTTCAGGATTTTTATAAATAAAAAATAAACATATTTACAGTGAAAAATAAGAACATGTTAGTCAAGTTAGATGATTAAACTGTTATCTAGAATCAGTTTTGGGGAAGTACCAACCTAGATGATTATATATAAGACACTTAAGATTTCAGTAGGTTAAAAAGTCCGTAATAGAAGAAGTTAGTTGTAATATATGATTCATTTCGTACTACTGCTTTTTTTTCCTCCCCAAACTAGAACTTTTGACCAACTTACATAAAAAAAAACTTCATTTTCCCTTTATTGGAGGTAAAAGTACAAAAAGCTTTTAAACTCTCCCTAGAACGATCTAAGGAATAAAGCTATTGAATGCTACAAATATCACTATAAAACTAGCTATGGACATACACTGTTATACAATTTGTGCTATTTGTCCTCCATAATAGTGCAGATTCCTAATTTACCCACCAGGGACAAAAAGGAGTCAGATTTCTTTTTGGGAATCAGTTTCAAAACGATCATCCTACTGTTAGAAAGCGTATTTCTAGAACAATACAGTACCACGTGTGGGGATCGCTATTCTCCTGTGCTATAAAAATATTTCCATTTTAACTCTCTCTATATTTTAGGGATTGAGTCTACCTCCCTAGGCAAAAGGTAAGGGCTATAGAGCTTGGCCAGCCAGTTTCAAGAGACCAACAAAGTAAAAGGACTGCACATGAAAAGTTTAGTGACAGTCTTCTACAGGAATGTAGCAAAAATTAAGAATTGGCTCAAACTTATTTCTCAAAATCCAGTTTAAATTTGACTTAAAAAGGTCACCCAAACTCAGATCGAGCAAAGAACAAATTTCATGTCCACAGTTTTGGAAAGCCACAGTCCTGAGAGGGGGGCTATTCTGTGTCACCAGTCCAGACCGCTAGCACAACTTAGGGCAAATTGCTTGGCAGAGGGCTCTGGGAGGTGCTTGACTGTCTTGACGGCTTTGTTCCTGATGAGCTCATCGAGCGAGACCTCTGTCTGAGCACTGTTTTTCCTGGAAGTTCCAAGTCTTCAAATACAGCATTTTCAATGATATCGGTAGCTTCTGGTCGTTCCACAGGAGATGGAGAGAGCATGTGTTGAACCATCACATACTGAAATATTAAAATTGTTTTATGATTAAGGGGCTAGGGTCTAGACATGAAACAGTCCTCTAAGCTTTTTTTTTTTTTTTCCCTCTAAGCTCTTTCTGTAACTATTTTAAGCTTTGCAAGCCATACATACAATCTCTGTCACAACTACTCAACTCTACCACTAAAACGTAAAAGCAGTCATCGGCAATATGTAAATAAATGGGCATGGTTATGTTATAATAAAACTTCTTTTACACAAATAAGCTGCAAACTGGATTTGGCCTCGAGACCATATTTTACCAACTCTTGATCCAAATAAACATGGACAATTTTTGGGTAGTTGGTTGTTTCTTAACATATAAGAAAGGGTCATATAATAAAGAATGTGCAGCCAGGGTCCAAGTACCAATCTCTGACCTAAACTGTGTGCTCTTGAGGGCACGTTCATTTCCTCTCTAGACCTCTGATTTCCTGTGGGTAAAAATGGGGAAACTGACAAGTTGACTACTAAGGACCTCTTATGTTCTAAATATGATTCTACAAGCAATCAAAGATGAGAATTATACATACCTCATGAGGATATTTCTGAGTAAATAGTGGTGGAAATTTAAGACTTCGTACATCACTTAAGGTCTAGAGAGAAAGAAAAATGTTACTTATTTTAAAATTTATTTTGATATAGAGAGCTATTTAAATAAATACATTTCCTGATACTAACAGAATCACAAGGAGCTCTAGTGTCATTGTGGTTAAAACACTAGGCTGTTAACCAAAAGGTATGAGGCTCAAACGCCCCAGCCACTTCGTAGGACAAGGCAGTCTGCTTCCACAAAGTTGTATAGACTTGGAAACCCTATGGGACAGTTCTACTCTGTCCTATAGGGGTGCTATGAGTTGGAATCGACTCAACAGCAGTGGGTCTGGTTTTTTGGTTAACAGAATCACTACGAAGGGAGGTGGGATATTAAACAGGTATGAAATTTATGAACAGTCTTTCCTGACTTGATACTTTATGTCTCCTGAACACAGATCAGGAAGAGACACTCTAACAAATAACCAAAATTTGGAAAATAATTCAGATAAAATTATGTTTGAATGGTACATATGATCCTGACGATATGAGTGTTCTCTAGTGGACCTCTTCTATTAGTTTCTAATCTCTGTGTATTTGAAAGAGCATATCTAAAATTTTATTTCAGTGAAGAAAATCAAGTCAATGTACTAAATACAGTATAAAACTATGCTCTGAAAGTTCATTAGGAAATTTTCTTTTAAGTCATTATTCTCTTTGTGTTCTGGTTTCCTTATTTATAAGGAATGTATGCCTTAGACACTATGCCACCAGAGCTCCCTACAAGGAATGTAGAAAATTAAAATTAGATTATCAAATAAAAATGGAATAAGAAAGTTGGAATAGCAAGTTGAGGAACTCTTACAGAGAAAGTAAAAAAGAGATGGAAATGGAAGGAAAAAAGGAGGGTGGGCATTTATAGGATTAAGTCAGGAGCACCAGGAAAAGGGAACAGACAAATGAGAAAAGGCTTCATATCTTCTAACTCAAAAGACTTACTAAGTGTTTTTAAGTAAGGAAGAAAACCTATCAATGAAAGGACAAAATTTTAGAGCACCACTGATAAAAGTAAACCTCTAAAAGTTTCCAGAAAGAAAATAAAACTGGTCGCATGTAAAGAATCAGGTATTGCAATGGTATCAGCTTTCAAATGCAATACTAGAAGTTATAAGGCAAGGAGGCAATGCCATCAAAATTCTGAAGAACAAGTACTTCCAATCTAGAATTCTGTACTCAGGCACACTATCAATTAACTGTGAGGATATAATTAAATACATATTTTCAGATACCTAAAACAAATAAACTCACTGCCATCAAGTCAATTCTGACTCTCAGAGACCCCATTGGGTTTCCAAGGCTGTAAAATTTATGGATGCAGACTGCCTCATCTTTCTTCCACAGAGAAGCTGGTGAGTTCAAACCACCGACATTTTGGTTAACAGCTAAAGGCCTTAACCACTATACCACCAGAGCTCCTTTCAGATACCTAAAGACTCATAAAAATTTATCTTCCACACATACTTTTTTAGTAACCTACTGGAGAATGTGCTCCAGCAAAATATGAGAGTAATGCAAGAAAAAAGAAAAGCACAGAATTTAGAAAACAGGGAGCCAACTAAGAGTAGGGAACGCTTATAGAAGGTCTAAGGGTAACCAGTCCAGAAGGGTT
>NW_006922018.1:2315673-2320133 GCF_000298275.1 Orycteropus afer afer
CACATTGTACAACCATCACCACTATCTGATTCCAGAATATTTTCATCACCCAAAAGGAGCCCTGTATCTATTAAGCAGTCACCTTCCATACTCCCCTTTTCCAGTCCCTACTGCTGTCGTTAGGTGCTGTCCAGTCATTTCCTACTCACAGTGACCTTACACACAACAGAACGCAACACTGCCCAGTCGTGCACCATCCTCACAAACCTTGCTGTGCTTGAACCTATCATCGCAGACACTGTGTCAATCCATCTCGTTGAAGGTCTTCCCCCTTTTCACTGACCGTCTACTTTACCAAGAATGATATTCCTCTCCAAGGATGGGTTCCATCTGACAACATGACCAAAGTACGTTGGCAACCACTAATCTGCTCTCTGTCATATAGCATGCGGTCTTTTGCATCTGATGTCTTTCACTTGGCATAATGTTTTCAAGGTTCATCTATGTTGTGGTCTGTATCAGTACTTCATTTGTTTATATTGCCAAATAATATCCCAAATATGGATATAACACACTTTGTTCATTCATTCACTGATGGACATATAGGTTGTTTCTACTTTTAGGCTATTATGAATAATGTTATTATGAACTTTTGTTTACAAGTTTTTATGTGGACATACATTTTCAATTCTCTTGAGTATACACCTAGGAATGGAATTGCTGGGTCATATGAGAAACTGCCAAACTGGCTGAATCATTTTATAATGTCATTGGCAATGTACAACGGTTCCAATTGCTCCACAATCTCACCAATATTTATTATTGTTGGCTGCATGATTAAGCCAGCTCTAGGGGGTATGAAAGGAGCCCTGGTGGTAAACTTGTTGAGTGCTCAACTGCGAACTGAAAGGTTGGTGGTTCAAACCCACTCAGTAGCTCCATGGAAGAGAGACCTGGTGATGTGCTCCCGTAAAGATTACAGCCTAGAAATTCCTATGGGGCAGTTCTACTCTGCCACTTGGAGTCTGTGAGTCAAAATCAACTCAGGGGAACTTAACAACACTAACAACAAGGGGATAAAAAGTGGTATCTCATTACGATTTGCATTTCCCTTTGGACTAATGATGTTGAGCATTTTTTCATGTACTCTTTGCCGTATGTATTGTGATGGTTATGTTTTTGTGTCAACTTGGCTGGGCCTGGTTGAGTGGCTGGCAGCTGGTGGTAGTTATTCCCCGTGATGAGACTGGCAATCAACTCCATTGTGGGAACTACCACAAGCAGTTGAGTGGCCGCATTAGGGATGTAGTCTGCTTCCTGTGTATAAGGAGAAGCCTTGGGAACGGTCTCCAGCATATGGAGCACTTGAACCCTGCATGTAGCCATGTTGTTGTTCAGCAGCCTGCCTTGCTATGCCAACCTTGGGACTTTCAATGGACTTGAATTAATGGCCTGCCATGTGGTTTGGTAACAAAAAGGCTGTGCCTTTTTACTTGTCAACCTTGGGCTTCTTAGCCTCAGCAGCCAGCAGCTGTCTGAAGAAATGCCTGTAGCTCCAGTGGGCCGGGAGCAGGAGGCAGAGCTGGATCCCAAGGTTGAGGGGCTTTCACCCAGCCCCTAGGGCTTGGCACTTTGAACGTGGACTTAAAGCTTCCAAATTGTAAGAATAAACTCCTGTTTGTTGAGACCATCCCATTTGTGGTATATTCTTGTCAGAGCAGCACTAGGTAACCAGAAAATGTGTGTGTGTGTGTATACATATATGCATTATTATTTTTTTAAAAAATACATTTTATTGAAATATAATTTATGTGCAGTGAAAGACACAAAACTAAAGTGACATGAGGCCATATGTATATTTTCTCTGGAGAAATATCTATTGAAATCCTTTGACCATTTATAAATTGGGTTGTCTTTTTATTGTTGAATTATAAGAGTTCTTTATATATTCTGGATACTAGACCCTTATCAGATATATGATTTGTAATTTTTTTTCTCCTTCCTGTAGGTTGTCTTTTCATTTTCTGACAGTCTTTTAATGCACTTAGAACTACATACATTTTTATGTCATTCTGATTCTCAGTCCTTCACATATGTTGGACCTGTTTTACTTCCCTTTGTAGATACTTTTAGGGCCTTTATCATTGATATTCTGAAATTTAGCCATTTTTGTTTTTTCCCTTTATTGTACAAAACACTTGGTAGGTCCTTTCAATTAGAGTATGTGAGTCCTTTGGTTCTATGGGAGAACTTCATTCTGTTCTACCATGGCCAGAAGTCAATAGACAAGGTCTAAAATGGATGAAATGTTGAAAAGGGCATACACTTTGGATATATGGAGGAAAGCGTGAGGGACAACAGCTAGAAGAGATGACGGTGACCGTTTATGGAGGATCGGGAAGAATGTGACAAAGGACTACTTTAAGAGACTTAGTACTATCTGCCTTAAAAGATTCCATTATGGTTTACTTTTAAAGGAAAAAGAAAGTGAATTATGTGTAATTTGGTAGCTCGTAAGGGTAGGCGTACGTGGCCACTTGTCCTCTGGAAAATTCTTCTCTGACCAAGCACTACCACCATTACTGCTGCCCCCCACAATATTACCCCACATTTTCCCCTACCCTGCATTTATCACAAATGTATTAAACAAGACATTGTTTAAGTGACAAATTTAAGCAAAGAAAAAATTCCACTAAACGGTTTTTGAAGATTAAAACTCTAAATGGAAGCAAACAGTCTTCAAATCCTCTCAGTATTTCTCACATGACCTCTTTTACTTCTAATTACTTGTCTGCTGGTATTAAGAATAATTTAACCTTACTCTAAAACTCTTTCTTTCGAGAATTTTAGGCTCTTTTCTTTTGCAATCATTCCCCCCCTCTCCCCGGAGGTTGCTGGGGAGTGGTGGTACTTACTCTGACCCTCTCCATCTGTGTGCTGAATGGGTACAGCAATTCAAATAGAATCAGGCCTAAAGAAAAGATGTCCACTTTGTGAGAGTAGTTGTTTCCGTGAATCTGAAACCCACACAAAGAAATATAAAACAAAAATTAATATAGAGATGGTATAATTGATGCTATGGTATTTGAGTAATCCCAAGGTTTACTTAGTTACTTCTTGATTTAAATGTAATTGTCTCCGTAAAAAATGCTAGCAAAGAGTTAATAAATCTTCCAAGTCTCTTTTCTTCAGCTCACCACACCAAGAGTAATTAAACTACTCAGCATTACAGAAGGAAAGCCTGAGTACAGCATAGAGATATGCATCAGTAAAATAGGCCAGCAGAAACCTGGAGCCTTGCAATGCTAAAAAAGTTGGTGGGAGCCAGTAAAAGCTGCTGGTCTGCCCCCGAGGTGAAGTTTTTCAAAGCAAGCACTATCTGAAGCACATCTCTCATTTCTAATCATCTTAGTCCTCACCCATTTTTATGAGAAAATCTTCATTACTCCAAACCACTAATCAACTGTGCTGAGCCCTCATTATGGCATTTAATCACGGACTGCTTTGCATTCTTGCTTGTATTTTTCAAGTGTCTATTTCTTATTCTTCACAGCTAGATTATAAAGTCCTGGAGGGATGGGAACTGCTTCTTTTGTATTCTCATCAGCCAGCACTGGGCTAAGTATAGAGAAGGCCCTCAATAAATACTTATTTGTTAAAATGAACAAATAAATTACAGCTGGACTACTCTAATAAACAAAGCCTTATTCAAATTAAAAGTGCCCTCCTGGGATCACAAGAACTTTACTTATTTGTGAATGCTACTACTTTTAGGCAGCTAACTTGACATTTGACAAACTGTTAAAGAGAAGTGTCCTTTTGGAAGTGCTCCACACAAGGACTTCTTCAGCGGTTGGGGTAGTTACAAGGGGCTTGCCAAGGCTCATGATGCCCTTCACCTCCTCTCTAAACTTCACTTGGTATCTGTCTCTCTGGACTGACTGGTCTTTTACCTACTGTAGCTATCTGAATCCTCTTAACTCATCCCTGGGGTTTGGGAAGTATCCAAAGAAAATAAGTTCAAAAACAATGCTTATAAGGATAAGAGAATATAAATTGACACAATTTCATGAAAAGTAACTTGATAATATTATATCTTACACATATTGACTCCCACTTAATGATCACACTTAAATTCATCTATTCTAGGGCACATGGGACTGTGGACAGACTTGCATACAAGGACAGCTAACCAAGTGTTATTTCCAATAGCAAAATGTACAAGTAACTAAGTGTCCGAAAGTAATGCTGAATAAATTGCTTAACAGAGAGAATACTACTGCAGCCAAAAATGTTTCCTAAGAACATTTAATAACATAGGAGATGGTTATATATATATATTTTTTAAATTTTATTTTACTTTGATTTGGGTGAAGATTTACAGAGCAAATTCACTTTCCATACAGCAGTTCACATATACATTGTCGCATGTCATTGACCACAGTTTACCACAATGCAGCAGCTCCCCTCCCACTTCCTCCCCATAGTTACCTCTTCCCAGTGTCCATCCCTCCATACTC
>NW_006922018.1:2322887-2329707 GCF_000298275.1 Orycteropus afer afer
GGCAAAAGTCCACAGCTCAGCCCACCTTTCTCCTCACCTTCTTCATTTGTTCCCCAGCCACCGTTTACAGTCCTCTGAGCAGTCCCTGGCTAGCCGGGTGATTTTTAGGTTAATTCTTAAGTCCCACCATCACAGGAATCTGTGACAGCGCTGTCTCTTTAAATATCCAAAATAGTCAAGCCGCTTTTTAAATCTACAAAATGGCGGCACCCTCCGGATCGGCAAAAGTCCACAGCTCAGCCCACCTTTCTCTTCATCTTCTCCATTTGTTCCCCAGCCACCATGCACAGTCTGTGCAGTCCCTGGCTAGCAGGGTGATTTTTAGGTTAATTCTTAGGTCCTACCATCAGTCGGGAATCTCCAAGCTGCCTGTACTGTCAGGGTCGTTCAGTTCGCTGTCAGACTGCAGCTCTGTATGTGTCCTTTTTTTTGGTATTTTCACGCAAATTCTTCTGCTAGTTGGAGTTTAGTCCACTTCTGTATCCTTCCCTTTAAGGCTCAGGGGTCCAAGATTATCTTCTGTGTCTGTGTTAATTGGTTTCCCTTTTCTTTGTTGAAGAGGGTCTGTGCAGTCCTTCTGCCTAGTCCGCCATCTTGCCGGAACTCCCCAAGATGGTTATATTTTTAACACTGTACATAAAATTTTACAAAATAGACTCACAATTGTCATTTTCAAAGTAAGGTATGTATAAACGTGTAAGATAAACATACAACATAAATATAAAACTAACCATTGTTAATGTTTTAGTTTTTCAGTAAGTGATTTTTATTTTTCCCTTATACTTTCCTTTGTTTTCTACATTTCCTACAGAGGACAAATTAATATATGAGAAAAAAAAGTATCATTAAATATGCTTTTAAAAAGAAATATAGCCTCTGGAATATATGAAAAGTGATCTTTACAAAATATCTAAGAAATAATGACTTAATTGCAAAACCCCAAGGGGTTAGGGGTGATAAAATGTACCTCTGAGAAGTTTAAGTTGATTTCTTTATCGCTGTGCAACACTAGAAGCTGGCCTGTATTTTTCGGTATTACAACCAAGAACAAAGTAACTGTGGGATGTTTAAGAAAGACAAGAAGGTCATTTACTCCAAGAAGATAAGAGAATTAAACAATGTCTTTGTACAACTTCTAAGACTTGGGTAAGACAGTTTAGACAGCCAAAGTACATATTTGGGAAGGCTTTTCTCCCCCACCCTTATTGTTGTAAAAAATATAGGCAACATTGAAAGGCTTTTTAAAGGGATATTTTTATAAAGTGACAGTTTCTGTATTTAAGGAGGGTTATTAAGAAGAGAATCCCTGGGTGGTATAAGCAGTTAATGTGCTTGGCTGCTAACCAAAAGGTTGGAGGTTTGAGGTCACTAGAAGTACCCTGGGGGAGCTCTGGTAGTGTAGTGCCTAAGGCACTTGACTGCTAACCAGAAGGCTGGCGGTTCAAACCCACCAGCCACTCCTCGCAAGGAAAACTGGGCAATCTACTTCCATAGTGATACCGCCTCGGAAACCCAAGGAGGGGTTGCTAAGAGTCGGGTCTGCCTCAACGGTACATGACAACAAAATACTTTACAGAGAAAGAAAATACAAATATCAGAGTATAAATGCTATGAAAAGAATAAACAAGATAATGGGATAGAACATGGCAGGGAGTAGAGGGTCGGCTGTCTAAACAGGGCTGTCGAGGTGCCTCTCCATCTAGTGAGCCTTCCATTAATAAGTATGTGGACTGAATTCCTTTTATTTAGTCATTCCTATTTTGTTTTTATAGTACTTCAAATGTGAAAGAATTACTTCCAGCCTGTTGAATAATGATGAATTTTTAAATACTTAATTTTTTGTTGTGGTAAAATATATATAACAAGACATTTACCATTGTAACAAGTGTTTTTTAAAGCAATTCTTAAAAAATATTTAATTGTGGTGAAAATATAAAAAATGAACTATTTTAAAGTGTACAACCCTACTGTAACAATGTTTAAGTGCACAATTCAGTGACATTACATATAGTTAACATGTTGTATAACCATTACCACTATCCATTTTCAAATTTTTTCATTCTCTGAAACAGAAACTCAATACCTCTCAAGTAATAACCCTCCAGTTTCCATTCCCCCAGCCCCTGGTAACCACTAATAAACTTTTGTTTCCATACATTTTATTAAGAACTTTCTAATATAAATTCTGATACATGCTTATGAAGAAAAAGTGAAAATACAGAAAAGTCCAAAACAGATTAAAAATCATTTAAGTCCCATCACTCAGATGCAATGAGTGCTAACATTTTATGGCTCTTCCTTCCAGGAATTTTTCCTATAGATACATTCACTGCCGTCGAGTCGGATCCGACTCATGGTGACCCCTCCTTGGGTTCCGAGGAGGTATCTCTACAGAAGTAGATTGCCCAACCTTCCTTCCTCCTATAGATATAAGTATGTATTTATGGTGTTTTGATCCTATTGCGTATAGTTTCAATGTTTCCTTTCATCAAGTCCTAGCCATCATTTGACTGGAATGATTCAATAACATGGTTCAATAGATTTCTTTTTCTACTTAAGCCAGTATGATTACTTGTGTTGGAAATAATCAGTTGTATAAAATGAATGGTCTTTTATAAATTAACATTTCTACTATATCCTTTTGTAATTTCTAAATTTATCTTTTTCTCCCTTAAGTAGATTTGCTAGAGGGAATTATCTATTTTACTCAAAACTTTAAAAATCAACCATACTTTTTTTTTTCTCCCAAACATGGTTTTACCAATATCAGTTCTTTCCCTGTTATTCCCTCTTATTGCTGGTCTCCCCCTTTCCCTTCAGGAAACTAAGCAGAATGCTAAATCACTAATGAAAGTCTTTAAATAAATTTATGTCTAAACAGAACTTTGATAACTTCATTAAAAAATTCAGTATTTTTCATTTCTGTCATTATTTTCCTAGTATTTTATGTATTTTTACTTCATTACCAACCCAGTGATCACTTAGGAAGGTTTTTTAATTTCTAGCTAAATGATAAAAGCAAAAACAAAAAAAAAACAATTTCTATGCTTACAAATATACCTGTTTCCTTGTGGCCTGGAAGTTTGAAATGAAAATTTATCTTATTTTCAATTATTCATTAATAAATGTTCAAATGACAACTACACATAAGCCCTGGTTCATTTTTTGGACATCTCTCATTTTTAACTTTTCCTTTGTGAAAATATGTTTAGTCAAATCTGAAAATCCCCTTGATGAAATCTGAACATATTTATTTATTGTCTTAAGTAATATTTCACTTTAGCATCATGTTACATTAAGTTTTGCTTTGTGCTTTGTATTTCCTTTCCTTTGGTTATAGTGTGCTTTCATCTCCTGTAGTGACACAGAAGGTGGGACTTGTTGTTGTTGTTGTTATTGTGCCGTCGAGTCGGCCCGACTCATAGCAACGCCTCCTTGGGTTTCCGAGGCAGTATCACTACGGAAGTAGGATTGCCCAACCTTCCTTCTGTTTCTAATTCCACCAGTTGAATTAAGGAGCATTGGACGCATATCCCCGTTCTTAACCTTTGCTTCGTCTGTTCTCATCCTCTTCCGTTTCTTGATC
The DNA here is from genome assembly GCF_000298275.1 of Orycteropus afer afer. Lineage (NCBI taxonomy): Eukaryota > Metazoa > Chordata > Mammalia > Tubulidentata > Orycteropodidae > Orycteropus > Orycteropus afer. The sequence goes on from NW_006922018.1 coordinate 2,326,474, forward strand.
TTTGTTAATAATATGAGAACTAGAAACCCAGCTTATTATTGAATGACTATATTTAAAATTATATACCTTGTACTAAGAACACATTCTGGATTTTATATTCAATTTCAATTTGGTATTCATATTTACAAAAACCACTGATACTTACTGGTGTTGATGTCTATCACCAGATTTTTATCAGTTTCTCTTAATTCTTAAATTCAGTTTTAATAATTAGATAACACACTCACATGGTTCAAAAACCAGTATACAGTAAAGTTCTCCTTTCACTCTGTCCCTCATTTGCCCAGTCCCCAGCAGCTACCTCCCCTCTGAACGCTGCCTTTATAAACCTTCATTTCTTACCCATCCTTTTTTCTAGAGTTTCTTTATGTGAATATCATCAAACATTTATTTATCTTTTTCTCCAAAGGTAGCCCACTATGCACACATTTCTGCACCTTCTTTTTTTTCACTTAAGGGGATTTTTATTTACTCTTACCAATCTAAAACTATCTGATTTCTTTGAACATGAATAATTTTATAGGGCTCAATTTTTTTCTTGAGAATTATACATATTGCATTACTCTTTTCAATGTTTAGTGCTATACAAAACAAGTTCTTAAGCTGTACCCTGTTCTTTTTTTCTACCTAAATCATTGTAACACTTTTTCTTTCTTTGAAATTCGAGATGCCTAAGTAGAGGGTTCTTTTAAGTTGCTAAAACTTAAATAAATTAAAATTTAAAATGTGAGAAATTAATACCTGAATAATGTAAACAATCCAAACAGTACAAAAGGATACTGTGCAAAAGCAAAAGTCCCTCTCTTCAAAGGCGGTCCCTATTCATAGTCTCTGACACAGCCTTTCAATGATAATCTAAGCCAGTGGTTCTCAAAGTGTGGCCCATGGAACCCTGGGGATCCCAAGACCCTTTCAAGTAGCCTGCCAGGTCAAGATGATTTTCATAATACTAAGATGATATTTGTCTCTTCTTTTCCTTTCCATCTTTCTTCCTCTTTTTTTTTCAAAACTGTGGTTTGGGTGAAAGTTTACAGAGCAAATTAGTTTCCCGGTCAACAATTCATACACATTTTGTTTTTGTCTATAGGCCACACTCTTGGAGGTTCTACTAATCCCTATCAGACCAGTAAGCCTGGTCTTTTTTTATGATTTTGAAGGTATTTGCCTTTTTGCTATATGTACTTATATTTGCTTGTTGGTACCTTAGCGTGACTCAAGGCAGCAGCACCAAACTATGCTAACTACATTCTCCAGTGCCAGGGTCACAGTTCAAAACAAAACAAGACTATTTCACTTACACTGTCCTTGCTGAAGGAGTGAAAATTATGAATTTTATTAAATCTCTTGACCCTTAAGTACACTTTTAATATTCTGTGTGACAAAAATAGGAAGTATTCATAAAGCATTTCTGTTCTAGACCAAAGTATTATGGCTATCTCTAGAAAAAGTACTTGCGTAATTGAGTTATAAGGCAAACTAGCTACTCTCTTTATAGGACCATATTAGCTTGAAAGAATGGCTGGTAGACAAACTATGGTTATCCAGACTTGGGTATCTGACAGCATTTTCTCAAAGAGGAACAAAGTGAGGATGGCACTTCAAGGAAAACTGACAGTATTTGTTGCCAATGATAAAAGTGGTGCTTTCAAGTGAAAATTAAAATTTTGGAAAGATGTGCATTCATTACCATAAACTCAACAGCTCAATAATCCTTATAGCCTTTTTGAATGAGGTCATGATATCAACTAATGTGATCCATTTCACTATATAATGAAATGAGACAAGAGCTGGAAGAGGAAGGAGCTGCACAACTCAGGCAATCAACAGTTTCCAAACAACCAATGTACAATGTTATAAAACTTTGAATAGGCAAAAGATTCAATCAAAATGCAAGATGGACCAAGGGGTGTTAGTGGAACAGAGTACAAAATGTTCACCGACATGGTTTCACAGAGTCTGCTTGCTGAGTTTTGATGTAACTACACATAATTACCTGAAAAATCCATTGAAACATTCTGCCTCATCTGACCATATCTGTGTGTGGTCAGACTTTCTTCATATACTTCAACCAAACAATATATGGCAACAGATGAATGCAGAAGCAGATAGGAGAATCCAGCTCTTTTACAGATTTTTTTTGGGGGAGGGGGGTATAGCATAAGGTGTTTATTAAGGAGTTCTGGTGGTGTAGTGCATAAGGCATTTGGCTGCTAACCATAAGGTCACTGGTTCAAACCCACCAGCTGCTCCACAGAAGGAAGATGAGGCAATCTACTTCTGTCAAGATTTACAGCCTTGGAAACTCAATGGGGATTGCTATGAGTTAGAATCGACTTGATGGCAGTGGGTTTTTGAAGGTGTATTAGACACCACACTCTGTGAAGAGAAGCTGGAGAGGCAGAATTGGCAGTTGAAGAAGTCTCAGCGCACAATGCAGATGCCATAAACCTCAGCAAATATGGCAGGGTACTCTGGAGACAGTATTGCCTGTCAAGAGTTTCTCTCTTTGGGCCAAACTGGCCAGGCATTTATCTCCTTGCCTCTCAGTCATCAGACGCAGGTGTCCCTGGAAGGGTGTGATCTCAGGTGAGCCCTTTCTAGCAGCTGAGGTAGACTCTGAAGGGGCTGAGGGGCTAACGACCATCTGCTGACTGTGCTTTTTCACAGATTTGCAAATATGTAAGCAGATGCTATTCTTCTAATTTCTTTTTTTGGGGAAAATACTTATTTTTCATAAAAATAAGATGTTTTGGGTTTGATACTGCATTTTTAACAAAATTAATGAAACTTCATAAATTTCTCAGTTTTAATTTCTAATAGGGCAAATATGAGAAAAACTTTTGGGTTCTCAACAACTTTTATAAGTGTAAATAATTACTGAGAACAAAAACTGTGAACACTGCTGATCTAAACACATGTATAAGCTTGTGAATATACCCAGCCTGATGCTGGGCCTGCTACTCTGAAGCTCCCAGAATGCATTGCTCCCAACATTTCTCTGGTTCCTACCCTGTTTACCATGCTTTTCCTTTGGAGACTATGCATTCTAGAAGGCAACATATCTCAGCCTATCTACTTTTATTTCCTGTCATGATACATGCTGAAGTTGCCTGTGAATTACTGTAGAGGGCAGCTCAGTACAGTCCCCTGGTTCTGAAACATTTTCTGCACAGTTCACACAAGGCTACATATGACCTGGAGTTAAGTTTGGAAAGACAGCATTAGAAATCTCTT
>NW_006922018.1:2329997-2331403 GCF_000298275.1 Orycteropus afer afer
TAAGCTGGCATCGGGGTCAGAACCATCTGCTCTTCTTCGTCCTGGTCCATTGCAGTCACTAGTCCAAAGTCTCCAACCTTTACCACATCATCCATTGTAAAGAATATGTTGGAAGGCTGGAAAAATAAAGTGGAAAAAGTAGTGGGTATGTACTGACAACAGAAAATGAAGAGAATGAGTTTAATGACTTTTAAAGGACTACAGAAAATACACACACACATACACACACAAAACCCATCACATAGCTATTCTGAAGCATGTTTCTCTTCAAAGTGGGCTAATATAAAATAAAAACAACTGTTTGATGCCAGCTAAGTCCTATGCATCAAGAAAAGGGAAGGGTAGCAAAAGGTAACTAGCATTCATTGAGCACCTATTAAACTCTTAGAAACACCCTCACTTTACTATGTTATTGTTGTTATTATTAGGTACCATTGAGTCAGCCCTGACTCACAGCAACACTACATACCACAAAATGAAACACTGCCCAGTCCTGTGCCAGCCTCACGATCCTTGCTACCCCTGAGCCCATTGTTGCAGCCACTGTGTCAATCCATCTCGTTGAGGGTCTTCCCCTTTTTCATTGACCCTCCACTTTACCAAGTATGATATCCTTCTCCAGGGAATGGTTCCTTCTGACAACATGACCAAAGTAGGTGAGTGAGAGGAAGTCTGGCCATTCTCGCTTCCAAGGAGCATTCCGGCTGCCCTTCTAGGACACATTTGTTAGTTCTTTTGGCAGTCTGTGGTACTCTCAGTATTTTTTGCCAGCATCACAACTCAAGAGCATCAATTCTTCTTCAGTCTTCCTTATTCAGTGTCCAGCTTTCACATGCATATGAGATGACTGAAAATACAATAGCTTGGGTCAGGCACACCTTAGTCTTCAAAGAAACATCTTTGCTTTTGAGTACTTGAAAGAGGTCTTTTGTAGCCAATTTGTCCAGTGCAATACATCATCTGATGTCTTGACTGCTGTTTCCATTGGTGTTGATTGTGGAACCAAGTAATATGAAATCTTTAACAACTTCATTTTTTTTCCTCCATTTATTGTGATGCTGCTTATTAGTCCAGTTGTGAGGATTTTTTCTTTATGTTGAGATGCAATCCATACTGCAGACTGAAGTCTTAATCTTCATCAGTAAGTGCTTCAAGTCCTCTTCACTTTCACAAGCAAGGCTGTGTCATCTGCATATCACAGATTGTTAATGAGTCTTCCTCCAATCTTGATGCCACACTCTTCTTCATATAGTCTAGCTTCTCAGATTATTTGTTCAGCATACAGATTGAATAATAAGTATAGTGAAAAGATACAAACATGACACACTCCCTCCCTGATTTTATACCATACAGTATCCCCTTATTTTGTTTGAACAACAGCCTCCTGGTCTATGTACAGGTTCCTC
>NW_006922018.1:2332191-2336784 GCF_000298275.1 Orycteropus afer afer
TTCTTTGCCAATTCCTTCAGTGCAGCTCCAATGGAAGGAATACACAGAGTCACTGTACCAAAAAAGAATTGGTTGATGTTCAGGAGGTGGCAGATGATCACGAACCAATGATACTGAAGGAAGAAGTTGAAGCTGCACTGAAGGACTTTACTATGGGAAATCCCTTTTTCCTGACTGCACAGCATCCCTACAGTCTGTGTGAAAGTTATCTTGGCTCTAGAGATTGCCTAAACCAATTAGCACAGTCCCATCTTCTGGCTAAAAGACTAGTAAACTGGAAGGTCAGCCACAAGGGGGAAGGCCCTCAATGAGATGGACTGACACAGTGGATGCAACGACAGGCTCAAGGATAGCAAGGAACGGGAGGCTGGCACAGGACCCCACGGTGTTTCGTTCTGTTGTACACAGGGTTGGGGTGAGTCAGCTGACTCGACAGCACCTAACTACAACAGCATGTATCTTTGGTTTACCAACAATAGTGGAGAAAGAGAATTTTCTCCCTTGCCTTGCTTCAACTCTTACAAATGACTTAACATACAGCCCTGAGAATTGCTAGTAGCCACCCTGAGGGGAGAAACTACCTAAAAATGGAAATAAGAAATTGGGGGTAGGGTGAAGAAAACCAGGTTCTCGCCACTTCACTTGATCCTTATTGTTGGTGTTGTGTGCTGCTGGGTCAATTCCAACTCACAGCAAATCATTCGATAGCATATACTGCCCCACAGAGTCTCCTAGGCTGTAATCTTTACAGTAGCACATCACCAGGTCTTCTCTCCCACCAAGCCACTGGGTGAGTCTGAACTACTGACCTTTCATTAGCAGCTGAGAGAAATTACCAATGAGTCACCAGGGTTCCTGCAGATAAAGCTGGATCCTGGATAAAGCTTTACTCGAATCCTGTACAGTTCAGTGACATGAGCCAATAAATTTCCTTTTCTGCTTACATCAGTATAAATGCTTTTGGTTGAAACCAAGAAAATTTCAAAATGAAAAAATGAAAGCATCTAGAATATGTCAAGTATTGTGCTGAGGATATAATGGTAAACAGAACAGAAGTGGTTCCTGCTCCCATAGAAACCAGAGGATGAATATAGGTATGATGAGAATCAAGAAGGAGAAAGACCAAGTTCTATGAGGGCACTAGGTACCTGGGGTGGTGCAATTAGCTTGTGTTTCATTACTAACCTAAAGGTTGGTGGTTCAAACCCACCCAGTGGCTCCACAGAAGAAAGGCTAGGCAATCTGCTTCTGTAAAGATTTCTGGAAAACAGAAGCTTTTCTCCTTTCTAAAGAATAATTCATTTTAAAGCTTTCTAGTGAGTTAGAAATAGGAGCCTACTGGCATAGTGGTTAAAACATTTAGCTACTAACCAAAAGGTTGGTGGTTTGAACCCACCAGCCATTCCATGGGAGAAAGATCTGCTTCTGTAAACATTTACAGTCTTGGACACCCTATGGGGCAGTTCTACTCTCTCATGGAGTTCTCATGAGTTGGAATTGTGACAGGTTTGGTTTTCTGAAAACACTGTATTTTAGGTAATAAGAAAAGCCCAGTGTAGTTACGGTAAAAAGAATAAATGAGTAGAAATAAGTTTGGAGAAAGAAGTAGGGGCTTGTGGTAGTTAAGGTTGTATATCAACTTGGGTGGGCTGTGAGGCTGAGTGGCTGGGCAGCTGGATATAGTTATTCCCCATCATGAGACTATAATCCCCTCCACTGTAGAATGTGTACGCAGCTAAGTAGTTGCCTTCAGGGTGTGGCCTGCTTTAAGTATATAAGGAGAAGCTTTGAGACAGATTGGTAGCTTTTTGGCACATTTGAATCCTGCATATGGCCGAGTTTTTAGCTCTAAAACCTGGACTTGAACCAGTGGCCTACCCTGTTGCCTGCTGATCTTGGGATTGTCCCATTTTACCTGCCAACCATGGGCCTTCACCCAGCCCCCAGAGCTGGCTCTCTGAATTGGAATTCTAGCTTCCTAAACTGTAAGAGAATAAATTCCTGTTTGTTAAGCCATCCATTTGTAATTTCATTTGTTATAGCAGCACTAGAGAACAAAGATAGAACTGCAAAGTGCTGATGACAAAAACGTGACTAAACTACAAAAAGGACAGTGGGCCTAGAGGGTTTAACATTGAGCTCAAAGGCTTAAGTCAGAAGGGAACATAGTTTCTTCAACTGACGATAAAAATTCTCAGTCTTTTTTTCTAACACACTAAAAAAACCAAATCTACTGCCATTGAGTTGATTCCAACTCACAGAGAACATATGGGACAGAGTAGAACTGCCCAATAGAGCTTCCAAGGCTGTAAATCTTTACGGAAACAGACTACCTCCCCTTTCTCCTACAGTGGCTGGTGGGTTTGAACCACCAACCTCCTGGTTATTGTTTAAACCACTACACCACCAGGGCTCCTTTTTCTCATACACTAGAAAACTTTACATAAATTGGTCTTTAGAAAGGAAAAAAACTGATTTCTAAGAAAAGCCTAAAGGAAAAAATTCTTCTTGAAATTTTCTAGCGTATAAAGACAGAAAAATCCTTAGACAATGTTGTAGCACTAAGCAAATACTGACCAATGTCTCATTCACATTACAAAATCAGCAGAAGAATATTTGTTATTAGTGAAAAGAAATTTACGCTGCCTTTCAACTTGCTATTTTATGTGTATTGGAAGTGCTCAATACAAATGTGTATGTCAGCTACTTGGTTTCTACCACCTGGTAATCATTTCTCATATTTAAACCTGAACAGTCAAGTCCTCTTTCTGGTTAGGGCCACCAGGCCTCCAGAAGCTGTCTTCTCCCTTCCAATCAAAATAACTCAGCTCTGAATTTTTCAGTCAGTGCAGAACCATACCCGGGAATTAGTCTGAGCCCAAGTCCAAATCACTGACACATTAGACTTCTGTGGAGAAATTCCTGTCCTTCTATATACAGTCGATGGATTTCAGCAAAATTCTTTTTACCTAGTGGTAAGGCCAGTGCTGAACAAAACCTCCTAAATAACTCATACTAGGGCAAAATACACCAAAAGACTCTGGGCTTCTAGACCCTCAGAACAGTAACAAGTCATTTAGAGTCTTTGTCCCCCCCCAAAACTTTTCTCTTATTGTAATTTTAATACTCTTATTTAATTCCCATTTTTAATTTTTTTTCAATTTTTGCAGTGCCCCCCCCAATACTCTTATCTTTTAATCTTTTTACTTGTGTTTGTTTTTTTTTCCTCCCTTCCTTCACCATGTCAACTCCATGAGGATGAGGTCACTGTATCTTCCGCAATACCTAGCACTGTATTTTATACATAATTATCAGTAAACAAACAAACAAAACGCAGTTCCTTTGAGTCAACCTGAACTCATGGCAAACCCACGTGTGTCAGAGTAGAACTGAGCTCCACAGGGTTTTCAATGGCTGTTTTCTGAAGCAGATCACCAGGCTTTTTTCTGTGGTACCTCTGGGTAGACTTGAACCTCCAACCTTTTGATTGACAGCTGAGTGTGTTAACCATTTGCACATAGATAGTATTTAGCAAGTACTTTTAATCTCCACCTTTCTCACAACTAAAAAGATAGAATACTCAGTCAATTTCTTTTCCATTTTGGTTTTCAAATATATAACTTGGGTAACAATTACTTTGGAAAATTATTTAAAATTCTTATACTTTGTCACGGGTTGTATTGCGTCCCCCCAAACTGTGTCAGTTTGGCTGGGCTATGATTCTCAGTGGTTTAGCATTTATGGAATGATGTAATATAATAATGCATGATGTGATCTGATGTGCTTAGCTGATCAGGTGTAAGAGTATTAAGGATGGGATGCAATACCCTTAGTCTCATTACAGCCCTGCTCCATGTAAGGGATATCCTTGGGATATGACCTGCAACATCTTTTATCTTACAAGAGATAAAAGGAGAGGGAGATGGTGGTTTACTACCACCAGGAAAGATTCAGGAGTGAAGCACATCCTTTGCACCCAGAGTCCCTGTGCTGGGATCCTCCGAGGACCAAGAGACACACAGACAAAGGCTTCCTCTAGAGCTGGCACTCTGAACTTGGACTTCTACCCTCCTAAACTGTGAGAGAATAAATTTCTGCTAAAAATCATACACTTGTGGTATTTCTTTTACAGTAGAGCACTAGGTAATTAAGATATCTCTGTTATCCCAAATTCTTTAAATATACTCAAAGATTTAAAAACCTATTGATGATTTAGAAGAAATAATTTTTTCCCAAAAAACAACCTTGGTAGCTGAAACCAAAGTTTGTGGTTACATGAAACAATATAGAAAAAGAATGAATCCAAATCTATCAAGAATTGAAGCTATTTCAAAATATAATCTTATGTAATTTATCTTAGTGTATTATGACAATATTCAATATTGTATATACTAAAAATAGAATCAAAGATGGCAAACAATCATCTGGTTAACCATTTGCTACCTTTCTCCATCCATCTTCCCACCCCTCTTCTAAGGCCCAAACAGTTCAGAAATAGGGGAGAAAGCGTGGAGATGTTAAATGATCTGTCCCAATTCAAACCTGGCTAGATAAGGAATCCCTGTTTCTCCTACCACCTTGGTCCCTTCCCCT
>NW_006922018.1:2337064-2338559 GCF_000298275.1 Orycteropus afer afer
GAGAAGCAGGAGGAATACAAATGTGCATGAGTGAATATATGGCAATTAAATTATCTGAACTGTGTCCTTTGTTGAAAAAGCTTAACTACAATTAAACCAGACTTTTGCTCCATAATGCCTTTACTCTTCTATGTCCTAATGGGCTCTTCAGTTAAAAGCTGACATGTACTGCAAATACTACCCTGAATCACACAATGTCAGACTGAAACCCTTATATGAAGTGCTACCAATACAAACCTTGAGGTCCCTGTGCATGAGTCCTTTACTGTGCAAAAACTCAACGGCCTCAGCTATCTGCAGGAAAATGTGCAGACACACGGCCCTCTCTCTTTCCTCGATGGTGCATCGCCTGTTCATCCAGTCTTTGAGGTTTTCTTTCCTGCATAGCTGCATCTGAATGTAAAGATACACCTTTGGTGAACTGGGCTGGAGTCTTTCGGCAGTGGTTTTAGTGAGGTCTAAACTTAAAGTGGTTGGTCTTGGAGGAGAAAGAGACAAAGTAGGCTCAGAAGAAGATTCGCTACTGGAATGCTTGAAACCAGTTAGTTTATTAGCATAATGGTTGCCAATACGCAGTCGGTTAGTTTTGAGCTCTTCTTTGCTGGAAGCATTATCACAGCCAGAATCTTCAAATACTATAGAAGAAGAGGTTCTCTCCCTTGACCTTACATAAGAGGCTTCAGAAGGACAGAGTTCAAAGGAGTGCCCCTCATCATTGCCATCCATCGTACCATCTTCCATCTCACAGTCTGTAAGGCAACTGTCCTGAAGGTTGTACACCGACCCACTGATGTCTCCATGGTCAGTTCCTGAGAATCCCAGTGGAGAGAACCGGCTCTCAGATGAACTTGTCTGGCCACAGGAAATCCCTGCGGAAAAAGACCTACTTCTTGGTGGTGAAGGAGCTATGATTTCAATATGTTCTTTTGTAGAGAAGGGGTCCATTTGGCGTATTTTAACTGATGGTGCATCCATTGGGCTCGGAGAGCTGAGTGGCCAATCCGTGCTGGAAGTGGGAGGAATACAAAGGTACATGAGTGAATATATGGTGATTATCTGAACTATGTCTTTTGTTGAAAAAGCTTAACTATAATTAAACCAGTTTCCAAATCACCAACAACATATTTATTACATAAAAATACATTGTATGAGATAAAAAAAAATCCAACCACATTCCATACATTCCTTTTAAAAAATTTAAATTTGAAGGTTTAATTTTATAATTGAAATAGTTAGCTGGAGCTGTCATGCTAGAGCAGCCAAGGCCTTTTGTGCAAAACACAGAGTCCTGAAGAAACTGAAGGATGGGACTTACTAGTGGCCTGAAGCTCCTCTCAAAAATAGGGTAGCAGCTCACAGGGTTTTTTTTCTTTTTTGTGATTTGGGTGAAAGTTTACAGAGCAAATTCACTTTCCATACAGCAGTTCACACACACATTGTCTCATGACATTGCCTACAATTTACCCCAATGCAACAGCTCCCCTCCCACTTCCTC
>NW_006922018.1:2340234-2341436 GCF_000298275.1 Orycteropus afer afer
CTACCAAAGCTTCTTTGTTCTCATTTAGTACTTTTAAAACTACTTTAAAAAGGAGTGAAAAATTGTTAATTGCTAAGAGAAAAATCAAACTTTCTTTTTAAAAAGAATGGGAACAAATAAAGACACATAATACCTCATAATGAAAAAGCCACTGCAAATCTCTCAGTGAATTATAATTCATAGAGCTCTACTTGCCAATAATTTTTAAAATTCATGTTCTCAAAAACTAAATCAACTAACAAGTAGCTAGAGAACTTTCCAGAACATGATGACAGACACTAGAAATCTGTTGTTCTTTCTTTTGTTTTACTGTGATTTGGGTAAGGTTTACAGAGTAAATTCATTGTACATTCAACAATTCATACACATTTTGTTTCATAACATTGACTGCAATCCCCACAACGCAATAGCTTTCTTTCCACTTCCGCCCTGTGGTTACCTTTTCCCTGTGTCCTTCTTTCCCATGCATTTCTGCCATCTGGGCTTTCTCTCTGCACCAATGCTGACCTTCTAATCTCCCATGAATGACTGTTCTAAGGAGTAAAATTGGTGTAATTGTTTATCTCATAGGCCTGACTATTGCTGGGCTCAAGGTAAGCATGAGAATGAGTTCAACTCCAGCCCTGAGGTGACCAGGAGTCATAGTCTTAGGGCTTTCAACAGGATCTATCAGACCAGTAAGCTTGGTCTTTTCTGTGATTTTGAGTTCTGCTCCACATTTTTCTCCCACTCTATGCAGGATCTCCAGTAGTAATCCCTTTCTGAATGGTTGGCAGTGGTAGCCAGGTAACATCTATCTAGTTCGTCTGGTCTCAGGGTTATGCAGGTTGAGATTCCCATGGTCCACTAGTTCTTTGAACTAATTGTTTTCTTGCATCTTTGATTTTCTTCACTCTTCTTTGCTCCGGACAGGGAGAGAGACCAATTGTTGCATCTCAGGTGATTGCTCACAAGCTTTCAAGAATCCAGATGCCACTCCCCAAAGTAGCATGTAGAACAATGTTTTTGTGTAATACATTATGCTGATTGAGCTTGATGGCCCCCATGATCATGGTCCTGAACCCATGGGCCCAGAGACTCATTCTCTCAAGGTGTTTGGCTGTGGCTAAGAAGTTATAACTTTGCTCCCTTGTTAGCTCTATTATATATATGAACATTCTTTTTTTTTTGTTCCATGGGTCAATGCATTTTTTTTTTTTTTT
>NW_006922018.1:2341796-2345595 GCF_000298275.1 Orycteropus afer afer
AAAAAAAACCCTAAAGTTAATAGAAATGATATTTTGTCTATAGAGGCAAAAAACTAGCCTAAAGGAAAATATCAGTTTTTAAGACCATGTCTAACAAAGTTACCTTTCATCTTTTAGCCAAATTTCATCCATCTTTTCTTGCCACTTCTCTGGTGGTGTTTCCAACCAGGCATTGAAATATCTAACAATTCCTGGGTGTTCAAGCTTGGCTAAAGCTTTAACTTCTCGCATGACCTTCTCCCGAGCCAATTCCCTGAATTAGAGAAAAAAAGACAACACTGAAGGTTGTTTGCATATGACAAAGTAATTATATTCAATAGTGAAAACACAGAAATAGAACAATTCTCCCTTGAATCCAAAAATAGAAATAGATGAGTTGAGTTAACAGCACTGGTATAATTCTAAGAAGCCACATATAAGTCCTTTATTTAAAAAAAAAAAGTTTTGGATTTTTTTTCTTCCAGAAATAAATGTGACAAGCACATCTATTAGCTCATTCAGATAAAGCTTTGGGCTGACTAAAAATAAATCACTACCGACTTAATAGAAGAATAAATAGGTAGAAGTGAGTGAGGTATTCAGAAAAAAGAGGTTAGTAACCCAAGGTCAGGAGGATGGAGAACAACCACCACAAAACCATACATATTCCAATCCAAAAAGCATGCACTATTATGTTTGTTCATGTGTTTGTTTACAGCAAGTCTCAACTATTGAATATCAAAGGCAGTGAAGTTTAACTTGAAAAATATCAATTTTACCTTCTGCTTTCATAGCTTTTCTAATGAATCTAATTTGAAATTTCTAGGGATCTAACCATTACCTTAAACAACATAAATACAAATTATATCCTCTTTCCTTCCCTAGAAGAAAGTCAGTTATTGTGACTTCTTCCTCGATGATTTGCTGTTTTTAATGTTTCCTACTATCCCAATCTAAGAATCTCAGTACATTTTTCAATTCTCTTAACTTTTAGGTTCCCACATTCATTTACTAAATCCTATCATTCCTCATTTTCAATTTCTTACATTCATTTCTTTCTCATCTGTCCTATTGCTGTTGCAATGTTATATATTTTAAAATTAAACTTCTGCAAAAAAAAAAAAAAAAAAACCTCCTAACCAATATTCCTGCCTGATTTCATCCTCATATAAGCCATCTATGCCACCATCACCACCAGAACCACCTTCCACTCTGATCGTGGCACTCTTCTGCTCAAAGACCCAACTTCCTATGGACTAAAATCCAAACCCTTTTGCTTAGCATTTAAGGTGCTGCAACCTTCCATATTCCCTCAGTTTCACCTTTGCTCTACCCATTCCTGAATACTCACCATTCTTGACACTATCTCAGACTGTTTGCCTAGAGCCTCTCTGTGTGTGCCATTTCTTGCACTTGGCCATCCCTCTCTTACACATCAGTCTGTTGAGGGATAGGCTACTCTTGAACACTCTGCACAAATGTCATCACCTTCATAAAGCCTTTCAGCTACATCTGCTCTTTCTTCATGAGAAGCTATTTACTGAGATAAGGCATGGGTTACAATCTTTCTTGCACTGTAATTTAAGCATATGTACAAAAGTTCCAAATAGTTATAGGCTTCTGGAAGGCAGAAATCTTGCTTAAGTTTTGTATTCCATGTGATGCCTTTTAAGTCATTTGGCTGCTAACCAGAAGGGCAGTGGTTCAAACCCACCAGTTGCTCCACAGGAGGAAAATGAGGCAATCTACTTATGTAAAGATTTACAGCCTTAGAAACCCAATGGGGGTCACGATGAATTGGAATTGACTCAATAGCAGTGGGTTTTTTTTTGTTTGTTTGTTTATGTAGTGCCTTACACATACGAATATTGAAAATTACTCAAAGGTTATATATCAAAAGATAAGAATTAGTTCCATAATACCTAAACCATCAAGAGGGATTCCTGTCCCTATCTGTAGTCAAAACATTGAGTTAGCAGTTGGAAGCACAGCACAGCAATTAGTACACATTTAATCAAGAATCCATAAAGGCCTTCTACATAGATGGAAGGAAGGTAATTCTGAAAGCCCTTTATCTTAAGCATCACACTGCTTTGAGCCAGCAATTCCATTTCTAGAAATCTATCCTAAGGGAACAACAGATATCAAAAAATTTATATAAAAGATGAACACTAAAAAGTTTTTAAATTGCAATACATTACAAAGCAATGCTTAACAATTATAAATAGTTACACAAAATACAGCGTATTTATTAGTTGGACTATTACCTAGCCATAAAATACTTTAAACTATATTTTAACATGAAAAATGCTGAGAATACTATGAAGGAAGCAACAGACAAAACTGTACAGTACTGATAACTATGCTACAAATTACATACATTTATTTCCAGAAAAAAGAAAAAGAAAGGAAATATTCTAACATGTTAATAGTAGTTATTACTGGGAAGAGAGAATATAAATGGTTTTTGTTTTAATACTTTTCCTTATTTTCTCCAACAAATATAGATTATTTTAAAATGGTGCTATTTATTAAAATCTATAGGTATTATAAAAGGAGCCCTCGTGGCCCAGTGGTTAAAGCACTCAGCTGCTAATCAAAGGTCACTGATTCGAACCCACCAGTTGCTCTGCAGGAGAAAGATGTAGTACTCTGTTTCCGTAAAGATTTAAAGCCTTGGAAAACTTATGGGGCAGTTCTACTCTATCCTATGGGTCACTATGAGTCAGAATCAACTAAGTGTCAATGGTTTTCTATTACACATCATTATGAAAAACTCTTGAGTTGTTAAGGATCGAAAACAAAGGAAGATAAAAAGACAACTCAATTCAAAATGTACAAAGGACTTGAAGAGACATTTCTCCAAAGAAGATATACAAATGGCCAATGAGCATATCATTAAGGAAATGCAAACCAAAACCTCAATGCGATATCACTTCATATCCATTAGCATAGTTATTATCAGAAAAACATAAAATAAGTGTTTGTAAGGATGTAGAAAAGTAGAACCCTCTTCCACTGCTTATGGGAATGTAAAATAGTACAGTCACTACGGCAAACAGTTTGACAGTTTCTCAAAAAGAAATTATCCAGCAATCTGATTCCTAGGTATATACCCAAAAGAAGAGAAAGCAGAAATGCAAACAGGTATTGAATTCAAATGTTCATTGCAGTATTATTCACAACAGCAAAAAAGTAGAAACAACATAAATGTCCATTCACAGATGAATAGATAAACAAAGTGTGATATGCACATATATAAAATGGGATACTATTCAGCCATAAAGAGAAAGGAAGTTTTGATAATCCTGTAACATAAGTGTACCTTGAAAACAGCCTGAGTGAAATAAGTCAGACAAAAAAGGACAGATACTGTATGATCCAACTTATATGAAATAACATGAATAAGCAAATGAACAGAAACACAATGCTTATCAGGGGCAGGTGGGAGGGGGAAAAAGGGAGTTACTGCTTAAGGGGTACTGAGTTTCTGTTATGGGTGATGAAAAATATTTGGAAATGGATAGTGATGATCATTATGCAACATGGTGAATGTTACTAATGTCACTGAATTGTACACTTAAAAATGGTTAAAATGGCAAATGTTTTTTAACATATGTCTTACCACAATAAAATTAAAACAAGGGCAGATTTTTTAAGTAGACGCAAACCAATCCAAATAGAGCACCTCTTCTGGTAGCACTTAAAACCTAAGAGTTTGAAGGTCAGAAATTGTGTTTGCTATAGTGTCTACAGGAGCTCTGGTAGCATAGTGCCTAAGGCACTTGACTGCTAACCAGAAGGTTGGCAGTTCAAACCC
>NW_006922018.1:2346298-2353182 GCF_000298275.1 Orycteropus afer afer
AGCGTAGTAGTGTCTAAGGCACTTGACTGCTAACCAGAAGGCTGGCAGTTCAAACCCACCAGCCACTCCTCGGAAGGAAGGTTGGGCAATCACCTTCTGTAGTGATACTGCCTCAGAAACCCAAGGAGGGGTCACTATGAGTCGGGGCTGACTCGACAGCACATAACAACATTAGAAAGTGTATTTTATGCCATTACTTGTATATTTTATGGGAAAAATTTAATCACTTCTATTGTATTTAAGAACTTTTTAAGTCAGAGTCAAAAATCTTTCTAACAATCTATCTTTTCTGGTTGCCTCATGCATCAGTATGCTCATCACTACAGGTATGCAGACAGAAGCTACCCTACATCACCATCTGCCACTTACAGATGGACTGCCACACTGTGGCCTATTTCTCCTTTGGTCCCTGACCTCCTCTCTCTGATCTGCACTAGATATTCCAGCCAACTCTACCTCATTCTCTTACAACTTCAGGAGTTCTGCTTCTACTTCTGCTCTAATGGAACAGCACTTCCTCTTTGCACTTAATGAATCACTATTCTTCCTATATTCCGTTTATCTTACCACTCCTATAAAACCTTCTAAGACCCCTGTACTTGTTTCTCTTGTATTTCCAGACCTGGGCACTACCTGTCAAATAGGGGGCCTAACAATTGTCTGTTGAATAAATGCAGCCATGCTGTAGATGAGGAGCTCTGGTAGCATAGTGGCTAAGGCACTTGACTGCTAACCAGAAGGCTAGTGGCTCAAATCCACCAGCCACTCCTCAGAAGGAAGGTTGGGCTATCTACTTCCGTAGTGATACTGCCTCGGAAATGCAAGGAGGGGTCACTATGAGTCAGGTCCGACTCGACAGCACATAACAACAACAACAACATGCTGTAGATGATACTCCAGCCACATGAAGCAGAACGACATTATCTCTGGTGACCCTTACTTTATGATTTGCACACTCAATTTAGATGTAGTTGGCTCAGCTGGTTAAAACATGAAGTTAAGGAAGAGTAACAACAGATCTAAACCCTCCAAGGGCCAATTACCTTCACAGAGAATGAAGAGTAATAACCTATATCCCTATAAATAGCTAGTCACGGTACCACAGTACAAATCCATCTCCCCAACTGCAAAAGCCCATGAAGTTCATGTCCTGCTCCTGAAGGGCCAGACGAATGATATTCTTATATTAAGAGAAACATCCATATGAAAATGGATAGA
Source organism: Orycteropus afer afer (assembly GCF_000298275.1). Lineage (NCBI taxonomy): Eukaryota > Metazoa > Chordata > Mammalia > Tubulidentata > Orycteropodidae > Orycteropus > Orycteropus afer. The sequence goes on from NW_006922018.1 coordinate 2,347,517, forward strand.
TTTAAAAAAAAAAAACATCATAGATGATCTTATTTCAACTATATCTCCACCTTTGCTCTCATTACTTTTTTTTTTTTTTAAATAAATTTTATTGTGATTTTGGTCAAAGTTTATAGAGCAAATTCATTCTGCATACAGTAGTTCATACTGTATGCATGACATTGACTGCAATTCCCCAAAATGTAAGAGCTGTCTTCCCATTTCCTCCCTGTAGTTACCTCTTCCCTGTGTCCTTCCCTCCCATGCACTCCTGCCCCCTCCCCCAGCTGTCTCTCTGTGCAAACACTGCCCTTCTGTTCTCCCACAATTGATTAATTGGTTAATTACTCCAAGGAGTGTATCTACCTGATGTAAATGTTCACCCTATGTGCCTGTCTATTGTTTGGCTGGAAGCCACAGGAATGAGTTCAGTTCCAGATCTGAAGGATAACTAGGGGCCATAGTCTCAGGGGTCTCACCAGGCTCTATCAGACCAGCAAACCTAGTTTTCTTTTTTTATGATTTTGAATTTTGTTCCACATTGTTGTCCCACTCTAAAAATGGATAGATCTTTTGAAAAGAGTAGCATCTTATATAATGATTGTAGATTCCATAAATATAAGTATTACCTAGTGTAAGTTCCCAGCTGATAAATGACAAAAGTGGAATTTAAACTCACTACTGAATCCAGACTTCATGCTCTTAATAGTGCTTAGGGCACATTAAGTACTCAATAAAGATTAGATTATTATTATTATCAAAAAGCTCCTTTATTAAAACAAAAACAAAACAAAAAATCAGGTGTACTCTTCATACTGAATAAAGTTAAAGGAAAATTGGTTTAAGTTTAATTCAATTTCACAAAAGCCTTTACTCAACATACTCCATTCCTTTCTTAGTCTCCACCTGTCTCTTACTCACTCATAATTTAAGGTTCAATTCAAATGTGAGCTCATTTATGATGCCCCCTTGAGCCATAACAACCAGATTTAGTCACTTGTCTCACAGTTCATACCCAGTGTTATCTTCCCCCATAGACTTTAAACTCCTCCAGGATAGGCCAAACTTTTTCTTTCCTCTAAAAGCCTGAAATACTGTCCTGCACACAGTTATTCAAAACAAATGCTGTATGAACGACAAATGGCTTCAGCAGTCATCAGGCCCCTTGTTCCCTCTGTCTCTCCCATGCCTCTGCTGCTGATGACCAATGGAGTATTAGTCAGCATCTTTATTAGCAAGAGTATTAAAGTAGCCTTTACCATTTGTTGGGAGCTCTGGTGGCATAGTGTCAAAGGCATTTGACTGCTAACCAGAAGGCTGGAGGTTCAAATCCACCAGCCCACTCCTTGGAAAGAAGATTGGGCAATCTACTTCTGTAGAGATATCACCTCGGAAATCCAAGGATTCAATCCAAGGAGTTGAACTGACTTGTCGGCAGTGAGTTTGGTTTTCTTGGTTTGCTACTTATTAGCTAACCCATCTTTCTCTTTGTTCTTCTGCTTCTGAAAATTATCTATTTTATTGGTGTACTTTCCCCCATCTTTCTATCTGTTATTCCAGACAGAATAAAAATGAAATAAATAACTGAAGATTAAGCAACATATGGAGACAAATATTAGACTCCAATAAACATAGTAATTATTATTTGGTACTATTATACCAAGCACAGTACATAGTAGACTCTTAGTTACTAAGTTATCTAAATAAGACCTTACTTTGGCAGCTGAAATTTTAAACTTTGTTAACATTTTATTTCTACCTTTTATGGCACAGTACCTAAGGCATCTGACTGCTAACCAGAAGGTTGTCAATGCAAACCCACTACCCACTCCACAGAAGGAAGATGGGGCAATCTGCTTCTGTCAAGATTTACCATCTCAGAAACCCAACAGGGGTTGCTATGAGTCAGAATCAACTTGATGGCAGTGGGTTTGTGGGTTTTGTTGTTGTTGTTATGGTACAAAACACTTTGAATGAATTAAAGTTACTGGAAGTTAAGCCTATGCTTTATTTACCCAGGTATTCACACATTTAAAAAAAAAATAAAGAGTTAACATGATCTTAGTTTAGAAATCACATCTGTAATTCAACCGGTTGTCAGCAGAATCTATAACATACTCCTATATTTTATGATAAGACTCTTACCGTGATACATATCCACAATTTTTTATGTCATTCCAACTGTTGTCACTGGTATCGCCACTAACAGAATCATATTTACTTTCAGTTTGACATTGAGTTTCGGATTCCTTCCTTTGCTAGTAAAGTGGAAAAAAACAAAAATCACCACCAGTACAAAGCTGAATGGAAGTCAGCTAACAATCTTAGGTTATAAAATAACACTGAGAAAAATAAAGCATTACAAAGGCACAAAATACAATTTCCATTAATTATTTTAAAGAAAAAAGTTTATCTTTCCCTGTTTGAGAGGATTTTGTTTCTTTATGAATGTGGGTGTATTATACATACAGTATAACATACAGCTAGGTGTGAAGAAAAAGACTATGTCCACACGTAAGTAGGAGTGCAAACTCCCAGACAAGAGCAGAATGATTTCATTCCTAACCAGTCTTGTAGATGCTTTAAAAATGTTTTCTGTAGTCCTGGAATTGAACTCACTATTGTGCTTAATCCTCAGTTATTTATTTCATTTTTATTCTGTCTGGAATAAGAGATAGAAAGATAGGGAAAAGTACACCAATAAAATTGATAATTTTCAGAAGCAGAAGAACAAAGAGAAAGACAAGTTAGCTAATAAGCTAATAACTCACTCCAGCCAAACAACAGACAGGCATATAGGGTGAACATTTACACCCGGTGGATACACTCCTTAGACTGATTAGTCATGGGAGAACAGAAGGGCAGTATTTGTACAAGTGGATAGCTCAGGGGGCAGGAGTGCAGGGAACAAAGGACACAGGGAAGAGGTAACTACAGAGAGGCATCTGAAAAAGAAGAAAATTATCTATTTAAAAAAAAAAATGCTTTCAACAACAGGAAAGTGAATTTAGCACCTCATTTGCAACGCCTCTTTACCAACATCTCCTAAAAAATTACCAGAGGATGTTAATAATTACTATGGTCGAAAGGGGATACTGTGAGCCATTTGCTTAGCTAATGATTCCTTCAACAAATCTTTAAGGAGCAGGACTGTGTGCCAGGCCCTGTGTAAGAGGCTGGAGAGACTGCCATAAACAATGTAGACAGACCTGGTCCTGGTCCTCAAGAATGCATAGTCCAGTGCCCCAGAGAGAAAAGTAATTAGGAATCACCTATTACACATGTCAGTAAGGAGAGCAGAGAGTGTTCTAAGACATAGGAAGGGAATCTAGCTCAGAATTAGAGGTTAAAGTATATGACAACAAATTTCAAACTAAACAATGTCCAGGAGTCAACAGTGTGAGGACAAAGGGAAAAGAAATAGGCAGCAAGGTTTAGAGGCAAGGTCAGAGGATGAGCCCTATCAGAAAGCCTGACACTTCACAAGGCTGAAGGAAGTTCAGCACAGTGGCAGAGCACAAAGGAGAGGGGAGAAAGTGGTTAGGGCAATGGCGAGAGATGAGCTGGCAGGGACAGATCATTTAGAACCTCGTATGTTACAACAAGAACACAGACTTTATCCTAAGAGCAACGGGCACGAACTACTGAAGGTTTTTAAGCAAAAATAATAAAAAGATAAATAAATAAAGGTTTTTAAGCCAGGAAACACAGTTCAAGAGTCAGGGTATGTAGAGAACAGGTTTGAGATAAGGAGAGGACCAGAACATGGATACCTGTTAATGGGTTTTTAAAAACTTATGAGAGATTTGATGGTGTTTGTGCTAGGAAAATGGAAGGTGGGATTTAGAAAAGAAGACAAATTGAAGCTATTTAAGAAGAATTTGATAGAACTTGGTGACTGATTAGACAAGGGAGAGAAGAATGATTTCTGGCTTTGGTAACTGGATATGCCAGTATAGCTCACTGAGAGAGAAAAATACCAGGATAACAGGGAATAAGGTAGAAATGGGTATACTCTGAGAGACATGTCTCTTTTAATGTATCTGTGTAGCACCTACTAGGCAGTTGGTCCAAAGAAATGGATTTTGGGATCAGTACTGGTGGTGTAGTGCCTAAGGTATCTGACTGCTAACCAGAAGGCTAGCGGTTCAAACACACTCCTTGGAAGGAAGGTTGGGCAATCTACTTCCATAGTGATACCGCCTCAGAAACCCAGGGAGGGGTTGCTATAAGTCAGATCTGACTCGACAGCAGTGTGTTGCGTTGTTTGTTGCGTTACTATGTAAGATGGAGCTGGAAAAGCAGGTGAGACCATACAAGGAGAGTTTATGGAATGAACAAAGAGAAGAAAGGACCCTTGAGAATACTGATGTTAACGAGGGAGGAAGGTCCTGAAGAATACACATCAAGCCAAGGAAGGAAAGCAGGAGAGCACAGTGTCAATGAAGCTGGTTAAAAATAGGTCAAAGGGAGGTGTTTGCTACTGTCAAATACTAAAAGTTTTAGTTAGACAAGGACTTGAGAAAATGTCCATTAAATTTAACAAAAGAAGATAATCTAAAATTTTGATAAAAGCGGCGTCAGTGGAGTGGTAGGGCTGGAAGTCCAATTGCAGTGAGTTAAGTAGTGAATGTGAGGTGAGGAAGTGGAACCAGAAGTATAGGCAACAATTACTTAATGTGAAAACTTAAATAAATTAGATTCTAAGAAAGCATCTTACTCTGTGTGAATGAGGATGGAAAAGTCTGCGCACGATAAAAGTTGTAGCCACAATACAGAACAGAATAGTTCCAACTATTTCCTTCCACCAGTGTAAGAGGAGGACAGGATCCTTTTTGCGGATATTCTTGTTGTAATTTGGGTTGTCAAGAAATCTGACTGTGATCTGCGTGCTCCGTTTGCTCCTCTCCCTCTTGTAGTATGGTAGATAATAACCATTATCTTCAAAAAACAAAACGTTAAAAAGTGTTTTTAAAAGATCAGCTGAAATAGGCCCACCTTTGTTAAAGATCAGCCATTTTCCTTTGATTTATAACACTAATTCCTTTTTTTTGTTTAATTTCTCTTATTTAATACATTTCAAACAGCTTCATTTACCCTACTTTTTCTTTTTTACTAAACACATACACTTCCCTTTATCTCACAAGTATCTTAAATTTTCTTTATATTGAAATATAACACCAGAGAAAAGACTTAGGGCCATCCCTTTTATTACCTCATTAATATTCAGTCTTTTAAATGGAAGAAAGAATTAGACAATACTCAATCTTCTTTCACAACATTTTAAGTTTCCCTTTTACTTGGTATCAATAAAACACAAAAATTTACCATTAATGATTCTTAATAAGCCTAACAGAAAACATCCTCGTCACGTTTTTGTGGTTCATTTCAGGCTATCAAAACTTAGTTTGTCCCAGAAAGTAGTCTGTCTTTTTTGCCTTCTATTTTGTATTACTTGTACAGACTACATAATTTTTCTTACCTTCTTTGGATCAAAACCAAATAAAAATTGCTGTTTCTAGTTCTGAGCCTTCTGTTTCCTTCTGTTATTTTAAATCAACTTCTTGTTGTTAGGCGCCATCTGTCAATTTTCAACTCATAACAACCTCATGAGACCGAGCAGAACTGCCCTGTGGGGTTTTCTAGGCTGTGATCTTTACCGGAGCAGGTCACTGGGTCTTTCTCCT
>NW_006922018.1:2354027-2355099 GCF_000298275.1 Orycteropus afer afer
ACTTAGGACATCATGAAACAGGGATTTGAACCCTGGCAATCTGAACCCTGGCAATCTGATTTCAGAGCTTACACACTTACTAAACATTCACAATACAACCTTCTAGGATACCTTATTTTCTACACTCCAATCCACTAGTCTTCATTTGAATTCTATTAGTTAATTTCATATTAACAGATAAAATAAGTTTAAATAAGTAAATCTCGGTATTTTCAATCAAGGCGTAATCACACTTACCATATGGATACTGCAAGATTGAAAGTGCACCATTACTGTATTCTTCGTGAGAAAACTTATCATTACTAAGACATTTGTCAAATTCATCAGACCCCACCAACACAGGTGTTCTGGAAGGAGAGTCTAAAAGAAAAATGGCAAAATCTTAGCTGTTATCACAAGTAAAAACACATGTGCCTAGATCATAACAATAATGTTTTATATCCTAGTTTGGTGAGTAGCATCTGGGTCTCAAAAGCTTGAGAGCAGCACTGTAAAACACAACTATTGATCTCTATGTGTCTGAAGCAAACGAGAAAGAAGGAAACCAAAGACTCAAAAAAGAAGCTAGTCTATATGACTATTAGTCTACATAAACCATGGCCTCACCTACCTCAATATCAGTGGAACTAGATGGTGCCTGGCTACCACTAACAACCATTCTGAGGAGGGGCACAATATGTGGTCTCGGTAGAATGAGTAAAAAAAACGTAGAAAAAAACTCAAATTCCTAAAAAAGTAAACTTACTGTACCAGTAGAGTCCAGAAAAATTCCTGAGAATATTGCCTTGGGATACCCTTTAAATTTGGAATTCAAACCACTCCCAAAGGTTGCCTATCAGCCAAAAGACTGAGTGGCTCATAAAATATAACATTACTCCTAAGTACTGTACTTCTCTAAACAATCATCTAAATGAAATCCTACACCAAAGATTAGAAGGCAAAGGGGGAGACAAGGAAACAAGATTAATGGAAACAGAACAACCAGAATGGAAATAGTGAGAATACTGACACATTGTGAAAAGTATAAGCAACTTCACTAAATAATATGTATAAAACCCACTACTGTCAAGTT
>NW_006922018.1:2355334-2363246 GCF_000298275.1 Orycteropus afer afer
CCGAGGCAGTATCACTATGGAAGTAGATTGCCCCATCTTCCTTCCAAGGAGTGGCTGGTGGGTTTGAACCGCCAGCCTTCTGGTGAGCAGTCAAGTGCCTTAGGCACTATGCTTAATATCTATGTTGTTGTTGTTATGTACCGTCGAGTCAGACACTACTCATAGCGACCCCTCCTTGGGTTTCCGAGGCGGTATCACTATAGAAGTAGATTGCCCAACCTTCCTTCCGAGGAATGTCTGATGGGTTTGAACCAGCAGCTTTTTGGTTAGCAGTCAAGTGCCTTAGGCACTATGCTACCAGAGCTCCTAAATAATATCTATAGGAATTATTAAATGAGAACTTAATTTGCTACATACTCTTTCTCCAAAAATCACAATAAAATATTTAAACAAACAAACATATGTGCCTCATTCATTTAATAGATCTTCAATCACAGTTCAATCTGAACATGTAAGTCAAACAAATGGCCCAAGGGTCTTGCTCTTTGAAAGCACAAGGTCTTGTAGAATTATTAAAATGTGCATGTAACAATAAACATATATACAAGGTACAGAAAGTTAACTGAGGAAAGTGGGTGGACCAATAGTTGAATTTAATTCATTTAACTGTAGAAGAATACGGTGTTAGATAAGTTTTACTTAAGGAGCTCTGGTGGCATAGTGCCCAAGGCATTTGACTGCTAACCAGAAAGTTGGTGGTTCAAATCCACCAGCCACTCCATGGAAGGAAGACTGGGCAATCTACTTCTGTAAAGATTTACCACCTCAGAAACCCAAAGGTGGTTGCTATGAGTTGGACTCGATTCAATGGCAATGAGTTTGGGTTGTTTTTGGAAGGGCTAAATTACTTTGGAGTGCTCAGTGAATGGTTAAGCCTTTACTAAGTTGCATAGAGAAATATTTTATTAACATTTATTTCTATAAAAGCTGCTTCAATTAAAGAATACCCTAAATGATATTAAAGTTAATTACTAACAATTGAAATACCTTCTTAGTTTATCAGTAAAATATAAAGTACACAATAGTTCTGATTTAAAACCAGGGCAAAGATAGTCATGATTAGGCTTCTGTGCACTTTAATAACATTCATAAAACTTGATGATTCACTTACGAATTAAGGGCTTCCACTTGATTGTTGGCAAAGGTACAATTGCATTTTCATTATTGACAGATTCCAAGGCCTTGGGGTTTGTAGGAAATTTTTCTGAAATTCTGACTGATGACTGCAGATACAGCTGGCCTCTGTACATTCCTGATTCAACCAAAACATTGCCAATTATGTTTAAAATACTTTGTCAAACACTGATGATTTTATTGTTTTCAAAGACGGTTCATTTCGGTTTAATAAAATTAGATTAACTCCAGTTATTTATTCATGTGCTACACAGCTCTTTGCAACAAAGAATCATGCTTGGAGCACTGAGATCTGACTCATGGGTTATCCAACAAAAATAAGGGAGAAAAGGTCTATATAACATTTCTCATAGAATAACAGCACATTGTCCATTATTACAGGAAAACTCTAACTATAGCACATTGCAACAATAGGAAACCATTGTACCCTTCTGAAGCTTACATAAAGTGACTTTCTGGTTAAAGAAAGTTTACCTAAACACTTATAATTCCAGAAATATTGCTAACTATCAGTTAAATATTATCATAATATATGTGTGCCATGTTACTCTTTCAAATTCTTGCATTATTCTTTTGTAACTGATGGGTGGTTGGTACATTGATAGGGTTTAAAGAATTTTATGAGTATTTGGCCACTGAGATGAGTTCAAATAATTAGATTTAAGATTTCAAAATTTATTATATTAAAGGTCTTTAATTGCCCAGAAGCACACCACGGTTTTGGTTTCATATTTCAGATCAGTTGTATAGATGCATAGAAAACAATGAACCCAATCTTTAAGGTGGAGGCCCAATGGATAGACATACAAAAACAAATGTAGAAAGTTGTAGACTTTGAGGATAGATGAGTAATTTTAAATCATGCTATATAATGGGCATAGTTTTCAGTCTTTCTAATATAGGTCTCAGAGAGTAACAATAGGCTATAGTCATTAAAAGTTTCAGAACCACACAAATGGTAAAATAGCAGGAATGGAAAACAAAGTTTAAATCTTAAGGGCAATCTAAGCCAGAGAATATATTCAGGAAGTAAAGCTATAGAGACACCTGAAGTAGGAAGGAACAATGTAGGAATATAATCTAGCTGTCAACAAACCATCACTGATTAAGAGATATTGACTCACCCAAGTAAACGCTGTTTTCTGTGGCTCCTCGGGCAGCTTCCACAATGTCTTCTTCATCTTCTAAAACTTCATTGTTAGACACATAACTTGTATCATCAAAAAGACTGATTGGAATGACTTTGTCATCCTTAACCAGCCAGGCAGATGCAATTGGAGTACAAAACTAAAGAAAAAACAGAGAAGAGATTTTAAAGCAGTGTTTTATGTAGGAGTCACTTGGAGGCACAAATCGTTAAGTGCTCAGCTGCTAACCCTAAAATTGGCGGTTCGAGTCCACCCAGAGCCATTTCAGAAGAAAGGCCTGGCAATCTCATTTTTCTGTGTGCCTAATGAAACCCTATAGAGCATGAAGGAGAACTGACTCCACGGCAACTGTTTTTTGGTTTTATGTAATCTCAACTTATAATATAGTGTGTCAAATTACAAATTGCTTAAAGCATAGAAAACAAGTCAGGAATCCAAAAGAGCAGTTATTTCCCTCCACCCAATAGAGTTTGGTGAAACTGGGAGAGAAAAGACATATGGCTTTAGGTACCTGATATTCCCACTCCAGATGTCCTCCCTTCTTACTAAACGCCATAACCTTCCAATCAGCAACAGAGACTTTTATCACTGTGTCAACCATGGCAGCTTCCTGTTCTTCCACATCTGAAATAATTTTAGACTCTTCTTTGTTGCCACTGGGTTTAACGGTGCTTTCAATAAATCCGGCTCTAGTTTCCATGTCTGGAATATACCGAAGTTCAAAGTGGCCAACACTGAAATTCCACCTTAAATTTACAAAGGTGTGTTTTAGAAATTACTTTTAAATGAAGGAGCAAAATAATACAGAACTCTTCTAAAGAAGCACACAATAAAATTTTGTGATGAGAAACAGCAACGCAATACAACCTTCTGGAAAAGAGTGTTCTGATGATTTATGCCACAAGAGGGCCCTAGAGGACTTTGTCTGACCTTTCAGGAACAATGGTTCTGAGTGTGGCTTAACAATAGCTGTGGGACATACATTTTCTCAAAAATAATAAAATATTCATGCTTCCCGATCAGAGTGTTTTTCTCCAAACACATTCAGGTTCAGGGTGGCCTTAAAATAAACTAATATGCAGTCTGTTTTACCTCTTCATTAGAGGCTGGGCACATTTCATCCAAGTACAAAGAAATTAATGTATGCAAATCAACTAACGTAAAAGGCAAGATGAGTGCATTAATTTTATATTTATATAAAAACATGGTCTCTCAGGTGATCTAGCATACCAAGCTCAGTCTATATACTGACTGGAATTTGCAAGTCATCTCGCTTTTTCTGAGCCTCAGTAGCCTCAACCATAAAGTGGATATAATACAAGTTTCTCCTACAACTAGTAAATAGAAAAATCACTGAACTATTCATAGCATCGTATCAGATATAAAATGTTCTAGCTAAGAATTCTAACTTCTACCGAAAAAAATATATATAATCTACTTCTGGAAGGACCGCCTTGGAAACCCAATGGGGGTTGCTCTTAGTCAGAATCGACTCGATGGCAGTGGGTTTGATTTGGTATACCTAAAGAGGATAGCTATTAGAGTCTATATTTTAGACTTTTAGATCTTAGACTCTCCCTATTCTGGTAACTCAAAATTCTCATGAGTGTAACCAGCAAGTACTCAAACACACAAGGAAAAAATACGTCATCAGGATAAAGAAAATCAGGTTGTTAGCCAATGCACAGCTCAACTCACAGCCCAGGGAAAATAAAAAGAATACATTCACAACAAAATTTGAGAAAAGTTTTCAAGATAGATAACTGAATTATTTTGGATCCGACTAGACAAAATATGAAATTCTGACTCACTTTCAAAAGACAAAATGATCTAAAAACATTATTACACAGGCAGTTTAAAATTTAAATATTAAGGTAAAAAAAAAGTCAAGCACATGGTTAAAATCCAGTGTATCTAATCTAGTTGTCTTATTTTTTTTAATCATATATTTAAATGTAAAAATTACATAAGGAAAATCATTACTGGAAAAAATATTTTAACAAATAAATGATCCTTTAATAAGAAAATTGTTGTTGTTATGTGCCATCAAGTTGGACCCGACTCATAGTGACCCCTCCTTGGGTTTCGGAGGCAGTATCACTACGGAAGTAGATTGCCCCATCTTCCTTCCGAGGAGTGGCTGGTGGGTTTGAACCACCAGACTCCTGGTTAGCAGTCAAGTGCCTTAGGCACTATGCTACCAGAGCTCCCTAATACGAAAATAGACTCAAATTATTATTTAAAAATTTCTGTAGTGAGACAAACTATTAAATAACCTACTAGACAGAACTACAGAGTTAAATAGGCCAAAGTATTAACTTTGTCTTAAGAGCTTTTTGCATTCAAAGAACTTTGATTAGTAAGGTTGCCATAAAAAATACCATTAACTTAAGACTAAACTAATATGTGGTCATTGTATGGAACTCCTTTTGGTTACCGTATCTTGAAATAAGTTCAGTTCAGAATTTGTTAACCATTAAAAAACCACACTCACTGCCATGGAGTCGGATCCAACTCATAGCAACCCCTCCTTGGGTTTCTGAGGCGGTATCGCTACAGAAGTAGATTGCCCAACCTTCCTTCCGAGGAATGACTCCTGCGTTTGAACCACCAGCCTTCTCTTAGCAGTCAAGCACCTTAGGCACTATGCCATCAGAGCTCCTTTGTTAACCATTAGGTCATTTTAAATTTAAGACCCATGTTTCTCTTAAAAGATAATAGTATGCTTTTAGGGCAACTAAATAGTTAGGGAAATCTCCACAAAGAAAAATTTGATGACTTTTGATGTTAAGTATTGTTGTTGTTATGTGCCGTCAAGTCAGACCCGACTCATAGCGACCCCCTCCTTGGGTTTCTGAGGCAGTATCACTACGGAAGTAGATTATCCCATCTTTCTTCCAAGAAGTGACTGGTGGGTTTGAACCGCCAGCCTTCTGGTTAGCAGTCAAGTGCCTTAGGCACTATTAATAACGGCAACAATATCTGAATACACACTTCTCATTGCCACTTCGAGGTCCGACAGCTCTCACGGTTTTCTGGGTGCGTTGCAGAAGCAGGATGTCTTCTTGTTCCATTTCATCACTATCCCACTTGCGACAACCCAAAGCTGAACAGATATACCTCACCTGAGAAGACAGATAGATACACAATCAGTAAAGGATACAAATTACAAGAGATCAGAGACATTAAAACAACCTCCAGGATTTGTGAAAAGTAAAAGAAAATTGAGGAAATGTAAAGAAGTAACCAACTAATAAGATGCATCAATTAGATTACTAACTCCTCAAACGTGTGATCTAGAACAATAAAAGGACCAACCAACATTTATTTCAGGTGACGATTTTAAGAATTTAGATAATTTTAATCTTAGTTTGGAGTGCCATAGAATAATCAAGACAAAGGGGTAATCAGTTGTGGTATTTTAGGAATAATGTCATTAATAAAATTTCAGGTGAATAATAATTAATATAAAAAAAACAAACTCAAGATTTTCCATATAACAGATATATTTGGTTTTAAAAATGTTAAAACTTTTCTAATAGCTTTAGTATTTAAAAGTACTTCCTTCAAATCTTATTAAAAGATAAAGGAAAATTCCTGTTATGATCTGAACTTAAAGCCTCACAAAAAGGAGCATACCTGCTAGCAAACCACAATTTTGTAGCAGCACATCAAATCAAAACCAGATGTCAAGTTCAATCTTGATGTTTTATAGACGAGAATACTGAAAAAAAAGATAGATTGAAGTGCTTGCTCAAAAACGGCCCAACAGGATCGAGGAGCTTGGCTTCCTCAATACAGTACAGATGCTGGTAGGTGAAGAAGGCAGAAAAGCATCTGTAAGAGCAAGAAGGTGCATTGGGCCTAATACTTAGGTAAGTATTAGTTTCCAGATCCTATTATCTAATTCCATTCCCCACTAAAAGGGACCAAGGCTCCTCAGAGAAATGACTGAGTACAAGACTAGGGCAGGGTAGGTATGACATGAGCTTTTTTCATCTTATTATTCCAGGAAGTAAAGATGTGCTCAAAAAGTGATGGGGCATGTCACAAGGATATGAGTCAGTTTGAAGGAGCTCCCACTGGCCAAATAAGATTAGATTAGGAATCTTAAAAGTTTGAAAATCTCAATGGTTAGAAAATAGATAATTTTCTCATTCTTCCTTATTATGTGTGTGTGTGCGTGTGTGTTTGTATAATGTTCATGTATCAAGATGTTAACGAAAGCAGGCAATGTTTCCTTCTGTTGTGCATAAAGGTCACCATGAGTCAGAGCTGACTCGATGGCAAATACCAACAACAAGAGGTTAAGAAAATATTTTGATCCTGTTTTTTTTCAATTTCCTACATTTATTTTACAGTTAAGTAATATTCTTATTTAGAAATGCATCTAAGTAGGAGACAGAATCATATTTTCAGTTCTTATCAAGCCAATGTGGACAAGTCTCATGGTTGATATCACTTATTCTTTCTTTTATGGCCACTTATTCTTTTTCTGAACATTCTGTTGTTTTAGGTGAAAATTTACACAACAAATTAGTTTCCCATTCAAGAATTCATACACAAATTGCTGTTACATCATAGTGTGCCAGCATTCTCCCTATGTTTATCCTGCCTGCCCCATTTCTATCCCTCCAGTGTCCCCGTGCCTCTTTGTCTTCTCATCTTTGCTTTTGGACAAGTGTTGCCCATTTGGTCTCATACAATCGACTATTATAAGGAGCACATTTCTCATGGATATTATTTTATAGGTCAATCTATTATTTTAGGTGCTCTGGTAGAGGAGTGCCTAAGGTACTTGACTGCTAACCAGAAGGCTGGAGGTTCAAACCCATCAATCACTCCTCGGAAGGAAGGATGGGCAATCTACTTCCATAATGATACTGCCTCGGAAACCCAAGGAGGGGTCGCTATGAGTCGGGTCCGACTCAAAGGCACATAACAACAACAACACAATATATTATTTGGCTAAAAGGTGACCCGTGGAAGTGGCTTTAGTTCCAGGTTAAATGGGTATTTGAGGGTGATAGTCTCGAGGTTTATTTTGACCCCTTTTGTAAAAGATAAGGAGCTCCAAGACTTCCGGTAAGATGGGGGAATAGGCAGACAAGCAACACAAACCCTCTTCAACAAAGTAAAGAAAAGCCAATTGACAGAGATACAGAAGATAATCCTGGAGCCCTAAACTTTGAAAGGGACTATACAGAAGTGGATTAGGCACCAACTAGTGGAAAAACCTGAATGAAAACATTCATTACAGAGACGGTCAGAGCAGTGGACTGTCAGCTACTCTGATGGGACCAACAGCCTGAATATTTCCAAGGGGTGTTGGGACCTGAGAATTGACCTAAAGATCACCAAGGGATGCAGGGAAGACTGTGCTGGTGGTCTATGACTAGGAAGAGAAACAGCAAGGAGGGAGACAACATGAGCTGTTGACTTTCTGCTGTCCGGAGGGTGCAGCCATTTTGAATGTTTACCAGTGGTGGCCATTTTGAATATTTAAAGTGACCAAGGGTGCAGGCATTTTGAATCCTTACAAGTGGCAATAGTTTTGGATTTTATAAGAGATAGCATTCTCATTCGGCTTCCAGGGACCTACAAATAGGCTATGTTTGCCAAGGTTGGGA
>NW_006922018.1:2363566-2365316 GCF_000298275.1 Orycteropus afer afer
ACAAGAACAAAATGACAAAATCAATGAAAAATTAGAAATGACACAAAATCTACACACAAAAATCCATAAGATTAATACTAAATTTTCAGAAATAGATAAGACACTGAATGCGCAAAGTAGCAGAATTGAATCAATGGAAGAACGAATAGGTGAGATTGAAGGCAAATACCTGAACACCACTTTGGAAAGGGCTCAATCAGAAAAAAGATCAAAACAAAATGAGCAAAGCTTAAGGTTCATGTGGGATACCATCAAGGAATAATCTATGTGTAATCAGAATTCCAGAACAGGAAGAGACAAATAAAACCACAGAGAAAACTGTCGAAGATTTGTTGGAAGAGAATTTTCCTGGTATGATGAAAGATGAGAATATATCCATTTAGGACATCCAACGAAACCCCAAACCAGATAGACCCCAAAATAAAATCACCCAGACATATCATCACCAAACTCATCAAAACCAAAGACAAAGAAAGAATCATGAGAGCAGCACCAGAAAAACGAAAAGCTACCTACAAGGGGCAACCAATAAGACTAAGCTCGGATTTCTCGGCAGAAACCAAGTAGGTGAGAAGACAATGGGATGGTATACATAAAGCCCTGAAAGAGAAAAATTTCCAACCAAGAATTATGTATCCAGCAAAATTGTCCCTTAGATATGATGGTGAAATTATGACATTTCCAGATAAGCAGAAATTAAGGGAATTTGTTAAAACCAGATCAACTTCACAAGAGATGCAAAAGGGAGCCCTTTCGATAAGAGAAGCAACAACAGCCAGCAATAACTGACTATTAACACACATGATGATATAACCCAGAAACCAACCCAGCTATGGAAGTATCCAAAGTAAATAAGCCTACAAGATTATAAACAGGGAACCAGAGACATTGATTGACAAATGAGGACAACTACAAACCAAAAAGAGGGAAAAAAACTGTGAGGTTACAGAACTTATAGATGGTAGGGATGTCAAGACAACTACAAGATAGAATGGACTGTTCTACACTTGAGAAGAAAACTATAAATCACAGGGTAACCTCAAAGAAAATGATAAACCTTCACATCAAAATAGAGACCCAGCATAAATATTCAGCAAATACTAAAACAATAGCAATGAAGGAAGTGATAACACGATTCATAAACAAAATGAGCTCAACACAGAAAATTATATGGAACAAAGAAATTGACACCACAAAAAAGCACATAACAAAAATGACAGCAACAAATTCATATTTGCCAATAATTATCTATCTCGCAAGGGACTTATCTCTAAGATTTATAGAAACCTCCAATGCCTCAACAGCAAAGGAATTAACAATCCAATTGAAAAATAGGCAGAAGACATGAACAGACACTTCACCAAGGAGGATATTCAGGTGGCCAGATAATACATGAAGAGATGCTCACAATCATTGGCCATAGAGATAGGTAAATCAAAACAATGAGATACCATCTCACCCCAGCACTGATGGCAAGGTTCAACGAGACAGAAAATAACAAATGCTGGTGGGGATGTGGACAGATTGGGACTCTCATTCACTGCTTGTGTGACTATGAAGTGATACAACCACTGTGGAAAGCAATATGGCGATTCCTTAGAAAGTTGGAATTGGAGAAACCATTTGACCCAGCAATCCCATTACTAGGTATATATCCTAGAGAGGTGAGAGTCAGGATAGGAACAGATACATGCACGCTCATGTTCATCACAGCACTATTTACAATAGCAAAAAGATGGAAACAACCTAC
>NW_006922018.1:2365531-2373492 GCF_000298275.1 Orycteropus afer afer
AAAAAAAAGGCTTTGACCCGTGTCACTTTAGTTTTGGGTATTTCACTGTACATAAATTATATTTCAATAAAATGCACTTTTTAAAAAAAAAAAAAGATAAGGAGCTCTGGCAGCATAGTGATAAGGTATCTGGATGCTAAACAGAAGGTCAGTGGTTCACACCCACCAGCTGCTCATTAACAGCATGATCTAAGGCAAATCTGACTTTGAAAGTTTCTTAATCTTTTAAAGCCTCAGTTTTCTCACCTGTAAAACGAGTATAAACTTTCCTCTTAGGTTATTATCAGATTCAACTAGAGAAATGAATGAGTAGAAGCAATTATTCGTGTTATCATGATTAGTATTAGTCTTTGAAGGACTTCATCTATCAAAATGGGAAAAAATACGTAACACTTAGGAATATAGTGAAGATTTACAATTAAATGTACAGAAAAAAGCAGCTGAATCACATATTTATCAGCCCATGCTTACTAAAACAAATGAGACCCTCAAAAGAAAATTATAGTAAACCTCAAAGAGTAATACTACAGTTTAAGAAATTATTTCTTCTATCCTCATTTATTCTGATTTTCTCCAAAATAAATTTAACATTTTCCTCACCTTTCCGCTATATGCACTGAGTCCGTATGTAGTGAAGGACTTCCCTCCAGCCAAAACAACATCATCTCCATATTTATAAGAAGATTCCAGAAGTGATTCCACGGTAAAAGGCACTGTTTCCATGCTCTCACGGTCTCGGTCCCACTGGAAGAGGTCTCCATCCAGGGAAGGAATGATCATCTTATTGCCAAATACCTGAAACAAAAGCTAACTTTTAAAAGGGTCACAAGTTTAAAATAAGACCAGTAACTAGAAGTTGGAATTTGGGGCCTGGTGTACTCTAGTTTCCTGATGAATAGCAAATGAAGCAGCATAGTTTACCAACCAAAAGTCATTTAAAAGAACTGCCAATCATTCCCAGGGTCTACACATACTCTAACATGGTTTTTCTCATGCTCTGTACCACTGGTCAATAAACCAAAAAAACCAAACCCACTGCTATCAACTCAATTCCGACTCAGTCAAGGCTATAAATCTTTCCAGAAGTAGATTGCCACATCTTTATCCAACGGAGCAGCTGGTGGGTTTGAACGTCTGATCTTCTGGTTAGCAGCTGAGCAGTTTAATCACTGTGCCACCAGGGCTCCTTCTTGGGGCAACAGCATCCCATAATTACAGATGATTTATCAAAAGAGTTTTGTGATCAAGTGAGTTCAAGAAGAGGTCACTACAAGACTTAATTATAGCCGTTAATATGCTAATACACATTACAATTTTATAGTACAATGATAGTACATGCAGCATTGTCCAGGCAATTACTATCACAGATTTGGATAATGGTATCCACACACAGATATGGAAATGTTGATCCAAGCAGTATTCCTTCCTTTTATTTGCTTTCTCAAAGCTGCACTGAGGCTGGTAACTAAATGAGGTGCAGTGAATTACTTAATATGGGCCTTCCAACCATAGTCTTCCATTTTGTGATGTACTGTAAATCCCAGCCTCTATGCCTGTAGTTAGGAGCTCTGGTAGCATAGTGCCTAAGGCACTTGACTGCTGACCAGAAGGCTGGAGGTTCAAATCCACCAGCCACTCCTCAGAGGGAAGGCTGGGCAATCTACTTCCGCAGTGATACTGCCTCAGCAACCCAAGAAGGGGTCGCTATGAGTTGGGTCCGATTCAATGGCACATAACAACAACAACAACAACATGCCTATAGTAAAGGAGCTTTAGTGGTGTAGTGCCTAAGGCATTTGACTGCTAACCAGAAGGATGGAAGTTCAAACCCACTAGCCACTCTGTGGAAGAAAGACTGGGCAATCTACTCCCATAAAGATTTACCGCCTCAGAAACCTAAAGAGGGTTGCTATGAGTCAGAATCGACTCGATAGCAGTGGGTTTGGGTTTTCTGAGTTATACCCGTAGTTATGGTCCCACTCTGGAGTGAGTTGTCCACAATATTAATGAGACAAGATTAGGGTGGGATGTAACTTGAGTCACCACCTCACTAGAGGGTGTGACTCAAGTCACAACCCTTAGCTTTCCTTGAGGGTATGGGCTGCATCCAATATGTATGAACGCTCTGGAAAAGTTCACTCTCTTGCTCTGGAACCTGCATCTAGTTCATCATCATCTGACTCCTGGTTCTTGGGACCTGAGAGAGTAGCCAGTTGTCTGACCTGCTCATTTGGGTTTATTGGCTCCTGTAACCATGTGAATGAGGAGAGTCCTCCAGACCAACACCTGATCCATGGATTTGGGTCTTGACAATCTCCACAACCATGAAAGCCATTTCTTTGGCAGTTTACTTGTGCTTTGAGACATTACAGAGAAATACAGAACCCTAAGATGGGAGGGAGAGTACTACGGGAGGAGGCATAGTTTATGTTAGAGATGATGGAGTAGTACAACAGCTTGGAGAAGTTGGACATTTGGGACATCTTTAACCTCTTTCCTAATAGAGACCAGCCTTGTGTTGATCCTTCTGAAAAAAGTTATTCAAGCAATAAGCTTACTGGGTTTATGCCCTCAGTTTTCTTTCCTTCTTTCAACAATGTTGTTGCTCTTATTGTTGTTATGTGCCATTGAGTTAGAAGTGACTCCTAGCGACCCCTCCTTGGGTTTCTGAGGCAGTATCACTACAGAAGTAGATTGCCCAACCTTTCTTCTGAGGAGTGGCTGGTGGATTTGAACCGCCAGCCTTCTGGTTAGCAGTCAAGTGCTTTAGGCACTACACTACCAGAGCTCCCTCAACAATGTTTAGTGAGGGCCTTTGTGTGCCAGGCACTATTCTGGTGCTTGAGATAGTCTGGTGAGCAAAACAAATCACTGCCCTTATGGAGCTTAAATTCTAGTGATGGGGAACAAACAACATAATAAATAAATTATATAGTATGTTAGGCGATACATGCCATAGAGAAAAAATAGAAGGGAAGACTGGAAAATGGGGGGTGGTGGAAGTGTTCATAAGAGGAGTTCCAATTGAGAAAGTATCACTTGAGCAATGACCTAAAGATGAAAGAGTTAATCATGATGATATCAGCGGGGTAACCTTTGCAAAGGCCCAAAGGGGGAAGAGTGACTGTCATGTTTGAGGAACAAGGAAAGTGAACACACTACAGGGGCTACGGTGAAGACAAGAAAAGTAGGCAGAAGACAGGCAGAAGACAAGAGATGACAGTGGCTCTGATTAGGTTGATAGCATGGAGGTGGTAAAGGTTAGATCTGGGATATAATTGGAAAATAAAGCCAACAGGATTTTACAGGGGGCAGTATGAGCAAAAGGAAGGAGTCCAGGATGGCCACCAAGATTTTTGGCTCAGAACACTTTGTTTCATGAGTAAGATGCTCATGTTGTTTTAGTATATGGCTTTGTGACATTGATGTTTGACATTTAAGCATATATATATATACACACACACACACACACACACACACACATATATATATATGTATATATATATATATATATAATTTGACTATTCCAGTTAATGACACAACTACTTCCCTGGTCATCCAGGCTCAAAACTTCGGAAAAAGGGAGTATGAAAGAAGTAGGACTCCAAACAAATGTCAGCCTTGTGAATTATTTTAAACAAAATTCCTCTACACATCTTGTTGGTGCTGTTGTTCCTGAAGCAGCAGAATCATTTCTTTAAAGGACAGTTCCCTGAATGTCCCATACAACCACTGGGAATTCTAACTTGGTGCTTGACTCACACACTTCCCCCTTCTACCGCCTTTCCCTGACATCTCTGGGTTTCTAAAGGACAGGTTGAAAACTACTATTCTAATCTACTTTCTTTCATTGTTAGTTCAAATCCTTGTTATCTCCTGTCTGACCTCTTACAATAGCCTCTTTACCATTCTTCTTAACTGGAAATTTCCTCAATCCAACCTCTACATATCTTCTAGATTAATCGCTCTAAAACAGAGTTTAAGCTTGTTATTTCACTACTCAAAAATCTTTAACAACCCTGTATTATCGTCTTATTAAAGATCCCAAATCCTAAGTCTGAAATGCCAAGTCCTCTAAATATGACCTCAAACAACTTTCCCGTGCTTGCCTTTCACTTTTCACCATGTGGGAGGAAATTGGGTATCATTACTTAAGCATGGCATACAAGGTCGTTACTGTTGTTCAGGCTCCCTTGTCACTGTCAATGTCATTTCTTCTTCCTGGGACACCCTCCAGTACCAACTCTATAAGCTGGAACTATAAGCTAAAACACCATTAAATTCACAAAAATTGTTTACTGTACCTCTAAGAAATAATTCCCAGGTATGTTAATGTTTATACAGTGTTTATTAAAGAAATATACTCAAACCTAGTGCCTAGATCTTATAATCTAATTCCATTCCCTACTAAAATGGACCAAGGCACCTCAGAAAAATGGTTGATTCCAGGACTGGAGCAGGATAGGTACAAGATGAGCCTTTATTATCTTACTATTCCAGAAAGCAAAGTTGTGCTCAACAAATGATGGAGACATGTCACAAGGATATAAAAGTCAGCTTGAAGGAGCTCCCACTAGCCAAATCTGGGACAATTTAAGCAACAAAGTGATTAACCATAGTAACAAATTATAAACCACTGAGAAAAAATAGGAATTCATGAGTCCATACCAACAAACAAATAGATAAATAACATAAAGGAGAGAAAGAAGGGCTCTTGCTGCAATAAAATGCCAAATGCCTACTGGTAAATGTGAAGAGAAACTGAAGTTGGAAAAATCAAGATGTTGCAATTATCATAGTAAAGGGTGGATTAGATAAGAATCACCAATGGTAATAGAAATTTTCATGAGGAACAAGATATTTACATAGCTATTTCAATTATCTTATAATGTCTCCCAACAAATTGCTTATAAGCTGTAAGAAATAAACAAACAGTAATTATACAGTGGAGAATTTGAACACTACTACCTTGACTGGGTAACCAAAATTAACATTATTAATAAATGACAGATGTGATACTCTGAGGACGAACACTACATCACCTATGTAGTACTCTAGCCAGAATGCACCACCTGAGTCTAACCAAAGAAAACATCAGACAAGCACAGAATAAGGCAATTTCTATTTTTAAAAAAGGGAACAGAGACTTTCATTGTCAAACAAAAAACAGCAAATGCTGGCAAGAGTGCAGAGAGACTGGAACCCTTGTACACTGCTAGTGGGGTTGTAAAATGGTATAACACTGTGGAAAACAGTATAGTGCCTCCTTAAAAAGTTGGAAATAGAAATACTATATGATCCATCAATCCCATTTCTGGTCTATATTGTAGAAAAATAAAAGTCATGATGCAAAAGGATATATGCACACCTATGTTGAATACCACTTTCTTTACAATAACAAAAGACAGAAGCAACTTAAGTGCCCATTAATGGATGAATGGATAAACAAACTATGAGTACCTACCTACACACAATGGAATACTACACAATGTTATAGAATAATGATCAATCTATGAAACACCTCTTAACATGGATGAACCTGGAGGATGCTATGCTGAGTGAAATCAGTTAATTACAAAAGGACTAATATTGCATGAGATCACTACTATCAAAAGTCAAGAAAAGGTCTTCACACAGAAAAAAAAAAAAAAAAAAAAATTCTTTGACGGTTACCAGGACTGGGAAGGGAAGAGAAGGTAAATCACTAACTAGAGGGTAAACACGTATTAACTTGGGTGAAGGGAAAGGCAATATACAATAAAGGGGAAGCCAGCACAAAATGATCAAGGCAAGGGAAGACACTGGGAGGAGGACAAGAGTCAAAGGCAACAAAGGTAATATTATCACATACACAATTCTGCAATAACAGTAGTAACAATCATAGACTGGGTACACAGATAGATATGCAAGCTGAACAAGAGTGGGGAGGACTACACTCAAGAAAATACATAGATTTGATGGGATATTTCCACATATGTATTTTTATGTGCTGCAAAAATATCCATGAATATAATGGAGCATACAGGGAGCAAAGTTATAGAAAACTGTTTAGCCGTAACCAAACATCTTAAAGGAATGAGTTGCTGGGCCTAGGGGCTCAGGATCATAGTCTTGGGGAACATCAAAGCCAATTGGCATAACATAGTCCACAAAACCAGTGACCAATATCCTACTGTGATGAGTAGCAAGTAGTGAGCAGCCACCTAAGGCACAACTGTTGGTGCCCCCCCCACCCCACCCCCATCTAGAGCAAAGAGTGAAAAAAAAATAAAAAAACACATGGAAATAATTAGCCTAAAGGCCCGATGAACCATGTGAGCCCCAGCATCCACAACCCTGAGACGAGAACTGGATGATGTCTGGCGTGCTGACAACTCTGAAAAGGATCACAACAGGAAGCCCTGGATAGAGTGGGACAAAAGTGAGGAACAACAACAACAAAAATAATTTAAAAAAGACCAGACTTATTGGTCTGATAGCAACTGGTGGAACCTCTGAGACTATGGTCATTAGACATCCTTCTAGCGTGGAACTCAACTCATCTCCACTCACCTCCGTGGCTCAGCTTTCAGCCTAATGATAGGCTTACAAGGTGAACTTGAGCACCAGGCAGGTACGCACTCCTCAGAAAATCAACATATGAGATCAAAAGGGCACCCTTTGCCCAGAGATAAAGCATAGAAGGCAGGAAAGAATAAGAAAGAAAGACAAATGGAAATGGTAAACACAAGGAGGAAGTGGAAAGAGAGCTGTCAAATAGTAGGGACTGCAATCAATGTCATGAAACAAAATGTGTATGAATTGTTGAATGGAAAACCAATTTTCTTTGTAAACTTCACCCAAATCATACTTAAAAGTTAAAAAAAAAATCAACATAAAAGCAAAAAAGATTGTGGAAAAATCCAGATTAAAAGAGGCCAACATGACAAGATAAATGTAATACCTGATCCTAGACCAGATGCTGTACTGGGTGGAGGATGCAATAAAGGACATTAGGTCAACTGAAAAAACTGTAATACAGACAGTAAAGTATTGTGTATCAATGTAAATCTATGAAGCTGATAACTGTACTGTGATTATGTAAGAGAATATCTCTATTAGGTAATACAAACTGAAGCATTTAGGAGTAAAAGGCTATGATGCATATTTAACTTTAAATGGTTCATTTAAAAAAAAAAACTCTAGGAGGGACTGAGTGGAATAAAGAGAATGTACATAGGCTCAAATGAAGACAAACAATGTTTAACTAAATAAAGTCTGGGTAGGTGAATTTGGGTATATAGCTGTTTTGGGTACTCATTTGTACAGGAGCACTGGTGGGGCTGTGGTTAAAGTTCTTAGCTGCTCTTTGGGGAGAAATATGTGGCAGTCTGCTTTCCTAAAGGTTTACAGCCTTGGAAATTCTATTAGAGCAGTTCCCCTCTGTCCTAATAGGGCTGCTATGAGTGGGAATTGACTGGATGGCAATGGGTTTGCTTTTGGGGGGCTTTTATTTGTCCAGATTTTTGTGGTTTGAAATTAATTCTAAGGAAAAGAAAGGGCACTCAAGAGCCTTATGGGAGCTCTGCAATTTAACTCAGAAGGCTTCATCACTGAATAGAATGTTTATCATAATTCCAGGTACTCTTTATTGAAAAAACATTTATTTTTAGTATGCTCTCAAATGATATTAGTATGGACCCCATCTATGGACCTTAGAGTTTCAACATTACTATTTTATTCTTGATTTTCTTATCTTTTCTGATATTGTTAATAAAATTGTCTTTTTTAGAACGTCCAAAGTGAAGTTATCAAGAATAAATTCATGTCATAGTATGCATATGCTACAATAACAATATGATCTCCCATTTCAAACTATGTATCAGAAAATCAAGTATTTACTGTTCTCCAATTTCCATGATAAGTTAGGTATTCTATATTCTATTTACCAGAACAGTAAGTTCAAATATGATCAAGTTAAA
>NW_006922018.1:2373732-2375691 GCF_000298275.1 Orycteropus afer afer
TATATATATATAGCTATCTCAATTGTCCAGTCATCCCAACAGTTGTACTAGGTTAAGGTACAGACAGGGAAACCAGCTGTGCATCACTAAAAGAAAGAGGAAGAGGTTTTGTGGGTCTGTAAACAGAGAGCATTTATTTTGACTGTTTCCTCTTCCATTAACAAGCTCTTTTCCCCTAAAGCAGTAGCAGGTCCTCAGGGAACACAATGGCTCCTAACCACAAAAACAGCTGTCAAACTAAGAGGGATGAAAGTTCATCTTTGCATAAAGGATGATGTATGTGTCTCCAACAGCAAAAGAACACAAACTTATCTCCAATTAAAAATATGAATTACATAACTAAGAAGACTTGCTGTTTTAGACTTTAACTCTTCAACAGCCCTAACTCAATGAGGTAAGCACAAAACAAAACAAAACAGCATTATGATTCAATACTGAATCATCATGTCATATTTCTGGATGATGATTTTAAAAGTTCACTTTTATATGGCTGCTCTTCACTAATTGGCTGCTTATGAGTCACACAAATGGCTGCTAACCAATCATTATGAAGTCTTTTAAGTTGCATATGTGAAAGCAGATGGTGCTTTTCCTTGAGAGAAGCTATCTATGCATGTAGTTCAGGTAGAGAGATGACATCACCCCTCACAATAGCATTACCTCACCTCCTAAGCATAGGAATGAGTCACCAGGAGAGTCAGCTGCAAATCTCTTGGTAGGAAAAAAAAAAATGTAGGTTATGGTGATGCATTTTCACATTCCACTGATTAGCCCATATAAACAGCTATTTGTTCTGATACGCTGCTCTGCACCTCAAACTAATTTGAGGCTTGCTTCCTCCTTCAATCATTTTTGAAACCATCAATACTTGTTATTTTGTCCAGATAAGTATTTATTTCCTCTGGGTTTTTTTGTTTCTGTCCATAATTTTAAAATAAAAGGCTTGTCACAGTGGCTAGCAAATTCAGTGCCAAGGATCCAATCAGAGTATCTGTGCAGTCACAAAGTGGGTTAGTAAAGTAATTCAATTTAAAATATATATATATTTTGTGTTTCTGGTGAAAGTTTACACAGAAAATTAGGTTCCCACTTAACAAAGTCTATGCACACTGTTCAGTGAGATTGGTTATGTTTTCCAGTTTGTCAGCATTCTCATTATTCCTGTTCTGGTTGTTCCATTTCCATTAATCTAAGTTCCCTGTCTCCCCCTGTCCCCCAACCTTCTCATCTTTGCTTTAGAGTTAAGTGTTGGCTATTTGGTCTCATAGAGATGATCTCTTTTTTTTTTTTTTTTTTTTTTTTTTTTTAATTGGCTCCTTTTTTAAAAGGACCACAGTATTCACAGGTGACACTGTTTATTTTCTGAGGCAATCTGTTATTTAGCTGAAAGGTGACAGCTGGGAGTAGTTTCAGTTCAAAGGTTAAAGGGTACTTCAGGGCAATAGTCTTGGGGGTTCCTCTACTGGTCCAATAAGTCTAGCCTTCTTTAAAATTATTCTGTCTCTGTACCTGAACAAAATCTAAGTGGCATAATGAATATTAGTGGCACATATACCAAGGACTACTATCTGAAATTAGAATGTGAAAATTTCAAGTGGCAAACTTGAAAGCTGAATTGAGAAAACAAAGGAAGTGCTAGTATTAAAATGAAAACTACTAGCATTAAAAAAAAAAAATTGCCTCTAATTATATATAAAAAAATATTCATTTAGTTCTTCTCTATCTTTTCTATCCTATCACCCTCCTCTCCCCCTATCTACACACACACTTTTTGGGTGACCCCCTATCTACACACACACTTTTTGGGTGACACTGAACTTTAACTTACTTTGGAAAGTTTCAAACATACAAAACACAAAGAGAGTAGTATAATTGTGTTGGATTGGGTTCTCTAGAGAAACACAAAAACCAGCAAAGTGTATATATATATTTATAGAGAGAGAAAGAGAGAGAGAGAGA
>NW_006922018.1:2378371-2387845 GCF_000298275.1 Orycteropus afer afer
GCTTAGAACTCAGTCATGTGATCCATCATGGGAACCACCACTCACAACTGGAGTCCAGCCAAGTTGACACATCTTCAACTATCACAATAATAAACCTCCCTACTTATCATCCAGTTACAACAATTATCAATATTTTGCCAATGGGTTCATATATTCTCCATCAACCCACTACATACTTGTTTATGAGGTATTTAAGACAAATCTCAGACATGATATTTCTCCTATAAATATATACATGGGTGTTCACTGCTGAGAATGTAACTACCATGCCATTATTTTATCTGTCGGAATTTAACACTAATTCTTTAAATTAATCTAATAATCAAATTTCCCTGATTGTTTCAAAGCTATATTTTACAACTGGCTTGCTTCAGTGAAGAATTCAGAGCCCACATACTACAGTTGATTCTTTTTTCTATAAGAGCCCCACTCATCCCCTTTTTCATGCATTGAAATCAGCTTGAGAAATTAGCTTATTTGTCCTAGAGAATGTCCCACAGTCTAGATTTTGTATGTCACTTAACTTATTACTTTATTCCCTGTACTTCCTGAAAAGTGTAATTATCTGATCTGGAGCTCTGATTTTTTTTTTTTCTAACAAAAGAATACTTCATTGGTGGTGCTATGTTTAAAAAAAAAAACAAAAAACAAAAAACTGTTGCTGTTGAGTCAGGTCTGACTCACAGCAACCCCTCCTTGGGTTTCCGAAGTGATATCACTACAGAGTAGATTGCCCAACCTTTCTTCCGGGGAGTGGCTGGTGGGTTTGAACCACCAGTCTTCTGGTTAGCAGTCAGATGCCTTAGGCACTACGCCATCAGAGTGTATTTCCTATTATATCAGGGTTTGGCAAACTACTTCTCATGGGCCAAATTCAGCCTACTCTTGTTTTTGTAAGTAAAATGTTATCAGAACACATGCACACTCGTTAGCTTTCAGTCTACATGTGGAGAGCTGATTACTACAGCTGCAACAGAAACCATATGCCTCCCAATGCCTAAAACATTTACTGGTATCTAGCCCTTTACAAGGGAGCTCTGGTGGCATAGTGCCTAAGGCACTTACTGCTAACCAGAAGGCTGGCAGTTCAAACCCACCAGCCACTCCTCGGAAGGAAGGTTGGGAAATCTACTTCCGTAGTGATATTGCCTCAGAAACCCAAGGAGGGGTCGCTATGAGTTTGTAGGCCCCTCTGGTAGCACAATGGTGCAATCTGGCTGCTAAACAAAAGGTTGGAAGTTTGAACTCACCCAGGGCCCCATGGGAGAAAGAAAGAACAATCTGCTCCTATAACAATTACAGCCTAGAAAATCCTATGTGGCAGTCCTACTCTGTCACGTGGAATCACTATGAGGCTCAATGTTGTTTGTTGTTGTTATGTGCCCTCCAGTCGGACCGGACTCACAGCGACCCCTCCCTGAGTTTCCGAGGCAGTATCACTACAGAAGTAGATTGCCCCATCTTCCTTCCGAGGAGCTGCTGGTGGGTTTGAACCACCAGCCTTCTGGTTAGCAGTCCAGTGCCTTAGGCATTATGCTACCAGAGCTCCCATGAGGCTCAAAAACACCTGACAACATGTTATACCATATCAAAAGGCACACAGTGTTTAGTTGTCCCACTTTAAATGATGTTACTATTAATCAGTGAGTTCAGGGGGGTGTCAGCCTGATCCTTCCATGTGAAAATGTCCCATCAACTTTTTTTTTTTTTTTAACTATTTTAGCATTGCTCAAAGATCTACTCTTTCATTAATGGGAATAAAATAATGCTTTCTAATTTTATTATTCTCTCTTTCTACATTTATTAGCTAGAATTTTTCTATAAAGAACTTACTCTCATTCAGTTTTGGAAGCTAGATTTTCATATGTAAGCATTTTTTCAATTAGTGACTCAGACATTAAGCAATCACAAATCCCAAAAGTTGTATCAAGAAGTAATCCCTATACACTAACACTGAAAAATCAAAAATTTCTCAGGAGAGTTGGTGAGATCAGTGTGTTCTCTAGCCACAAAAAAGGGAAAAGATCATTCTGGTTGTGATAGAGCCAAGTCCCATGTACAAGCTAAGAAGCAACAGGAATTAAAAGGTGGCAAAGGTAAGAAAAGAGGAAAGAAAAAGTGTCAGGATGTAGGCTCACAGAGAAAAGAGATAAGGAACAGTGACTATAGATTATGAGGGGAAAAGACAGAAAAAACATCAATTATCCTAGAATATTTACTAAAGGGGCACACATCCTTGTCCCACCACAACTCCAGGGAGCATCTCTAGGACAGTACAATAACTGATGTTTACAATGATGATTTTGAGGAATTAAAGATAAAATTCACCAAGATTGGGAAGATGTAAAATACATGAACAAGATCCCATTAAAAATGATAAATTATTGACTTTTTTGTTATCTGGAAATTCTCTTTGCCTAGAACAGAAACCTTCTTTGCCATGCTAGTTATTTTGCAAACCAAAGCTGATTTCTGAAACCCATTCCCAGGGTCCCGACTGCCATTCACTCACTATGTGAGGTAGCAAAAATGAACACTTCATTCACTCTTTTACAAAATTCTTCACATAATTTATTTTACTTGATCCTCATAATCACTTCCCAAACCACTGATGAATGTTTTTACCACTTTGGGTATCCATAGGCCTGCTATTTCTACTCCCTTCCCTGTTTCCCCAACTCTTCCACAATCAAAACGGAAAGGGTTTTTGGACATTTTCTTTTGCGAGGAACTACTTTGAGAGTCTAATGAATCAAAGGGTTGCCTCAGTCCAGTCTATACATTATAAGCCAGTTACCTCTCAAGTGTGGAAGTATGTATATTTATAAATATTCATAAATATTCACCTCAAGTAGTAGATGAGGAAATCCAGAAGAATGCAGGAAAACCCCTAAAATCCTACTAAAACCAATCTATCCTTGAAACAGTGCCCCCACCTTAGTTTTCTCTGGACATTCAATCACTTACATTGACTCATCCTGCTCTAGCTGAACTTTAAATGCTAGAGATTCTAAAACTTTGGCCATAGGTCTTCTTCTCACGCTATTCTCTGTAAAGGTGACTGCTCTTCTCAGTTCCTAAACCAAAAACCAAACCCACTGCCATTGAGTCAATTTCACTCATAGTGACTCCTCCTTGGGTTTCTGAGGCAGTATGTCTACAGAAGTAGATTGCCCAGTCTTCCTTCCGAGAAATGCCTGGTGGGTTTGAACCGCCAGCCTTCTGGTTAGCAGTCAAGTGCCTTAGGCACTGTGCTACCAGAGCTCCTCAATTCCTATGACACTGAAAATGTTATTTTTAGCCCAGACCTTTCTCTGTGACCTCAAGATCCATTTTTATTATCACCACCCTAGTGCAAACTACTAGAATTTAAACAGCTCATGTCATCCACACCTGGCTACTACTACATATTCTTTTAATGAGCCTGCTCATTTCTGCTCTTGTTCCTCTCCCAGTTCATTCTCTACAGTCAATGATTCTCCCACTTAAACTCCTATGATGATTTCCCATGGCTTGGGAAAAAATTAAAAATGCTTAACATGACTTACTATACCTATATAAACCGGCCCTATTGTTGTTGTTAGCTGCCATCAAATTGGCCACTTCATGGTGACCCCACGTACAATGGGATGAAACTCTGCCTAGTCCTGTACCGTTCCTCTGCTTGCTTGCTGATCAGACCACTGTGATCTGTAGGTTTCAATTAGTGACTCAGACATTAAGTAATCTCAAATCCCAAAAATCATATTAAAAAGTAATCCAAGCACAATAAGACTGAACATCAAAAATTGCTCAGGAGAGTTAGTGAGACCACTGTGTTCTCTAACCATACAATCACAATGTTTGTGATAAAGCCAAGTCCCATGGACAAGCTAAGAAGCAACAGCAGTTAAAAGGGGACAAGGTATGAAGAAAAGAGTGTGGCAAGAAGCCAACTCACAGAGAGTAG
The DNA here is from genome assembly GCF_000298275.1 of Orycteropus afer afer. NCBI lineage: Eukaryota > Metazoa > Chordata > Mammalia > Tubulidentata > Orycteropodidae > Orycteropus > Orycteropus afer. The sequence continues at coordinate 2,382,321 of NW_006922018.1, forward strand.
ACATAAGGGATATATCAATATTAAATACATCAAGTTGGCCCCAACTCATGGCAACCCCACATACAATGCAATGAAACTGCCCAGTCCTGCGCCATTCCCCCACTCACTTGATGATCAGACCATTGTGATCCATACGTTTCACTGGCTGATTTTTGGAGGTTAATTGCCAGACTTTTTTTCCTAGTCTGTCTTAGTCTGGATGCTTCACTGAAACCTGTTCAGATCAAAGCAACATGCAAGCCTCCAATGACAGACGGATGGTGGTTGGGAATCTAGTCCAGGTGCTCCTCATGGAAGGCAAGAATTCTACCACTCAACCACACTGCCCCCTAAAAGCTTGGCCCTAACCTCCTTCAACAGGCTTATCCCTACTATTCTACCCTAAACCCTCATTCTTCTTGCCATCCTCTCCTTCTTTCCATTCACTGACCATACCATAATTCTTGCAATGCCTTGGTGTAGGCTATTTCTCTCCTATGGCAATCTTTCCCCATGCCCACTCCCCCTTGCCCAGTCAGCTCATCATCATACAATCTCAGTTGTAAGCATTTCTTTTGAGAAGTCTTCTCTAACTTGAGACTAGGTAAGCCAGGTATCACTGCTATCGTCTCTCCTAGTACTCTGTACTTCCTTATCGCAGTTATCACACTCAACTACATTATAGACACTGTAATTAGCTCATATCTATCTCCTAGCTGGCTCCACATAGTGTCATTAAGTTTCATGAGGGCTCGCATCACTCTTGGGCATTACTATACTTCAGTGAATAACCCTGCATGACTTTCCCCACCCCCCGCAATGCTGAGTTCAGTTTTGGATGCTTAAGTTCAGGTACTATTGACTACCCCATTAGGGTTGTTTAAGAGGCAGTTAAGTGTTCACAGTGTCTACAGCAGCATGCTAAGTATGCTATATATATGATGTCTTTGAGTAACTATTCTTGATAAAGCACATGAACAATTGTTAGCATGAAAATGCAAATACACTGGTAAGTACTGAGGTATTTCAAAAAGCTTGAAACAGTGGAAGGAGGGCAAAGAATAAGTCCAAAGACCTACAATTAAGTCTCAGCTTTACCACATCAGACAAATCTCTGAAACTTTCTGAGCCCCATTTTTTTCATTTGAAAAATGACTATTAATATTTATTGCTTGAGGCTATTTTAAGGATTAAATAAGAATATATTTGATATCACTCTGCAAATTACAAAGGGCACAATAGTTACTACATAGATGTAATGATCCAGGGCTGCTATTTTTGAACCTCCAATGTAATTTGTGTGTGTTTGCGCTATGGGCATGTATTGGTACAAGTGTATGTATATATGAGTACTTTTTAAAGAAAGGAGCTCTCCACATGCTACATTGGTGAGTAGCGACTGTGGTCTTACAAGCTTTCAAGTGGCCATCTAAGACGCAGCTAATGGTCTCCTAGTGTCGGAAGCGAAGAAGAACGCAAAAAAAAAAAAAAAAACCCAAGGGCATTTAGAAGCAATCAGCCCAAAGACACGATGGCCCCTGAGACCAGAAGAACTAGATGGTGCCCAGCTACCAATGCCAACCTCTCAGGAAAGGTTCAAATCTGGAGATACTGAATAGAGTGGGAGGGAAAATGTGGAACAAAATCCAAAAACTCAATAATGATCAGAATTACTGGTCAGATGAAATCTGGCGAGGCTCCCAATACTATAGCTCTGGAATATATTCTGCGCCTGAAATAAAACTCACCCCCAGGGGCGGGCTCTCAGCCCAATAGTTAACAAGATGTACCTGCAGACCACTCAATCCAGGATGACGTATGCACATACTCTATGGTAATACATCCCTTAGAGCAATAGACAATGGGACACCAGAGGACCAACATTCAAATTAAGGAAATGCAGGACAAACAGGAGTGCATAAATCTGAGGGGCACACGGGGAGGGTTACAGGGTAGGGAGGGGAGGAGACTAAGTTAGGGTTGGACATGGTGAATGGGGAATGAAACTAAATGTATACATTTTGTTGAATGTAAAACAAGCTCTTAAAATTAAAAATAGAAAGAAAGGAGCTCTGGTAGCGTAGTGCCTAAGGCATTTGACTGCTAACCAGAAGGCTGGCAGTTCAAACCCATCAGCCACTCCTTGGAATGAAAATGGGGCAATCTACTTCCGTATTGATATTGCCTCAGAAACCCAAGGAGGGGTTGCTATGAGTCGGATCCAACTCAACGGCAGTGAGTTTGGTATTTTTGGTTTATTAAAGAAAGATGTTAAAGACAAAAATACAAACACTTGATTTAAAAACACCTGACTATCTATAACTCATCATGAGTCTTCTTTCATTTTCTATAAGGAACTTCACAAATGGGTCATTAAAGCCAAATTTCAAAAATATTAGAAGTTTTTAGAATGCAAGTAACTACTCCAAACGTAAATTCAAGAAAGAAGTAGACAGAAAGCTTAATTATGGTACTCAGTTATTTCCCAAACATGAGCTTACAATGCCCATGTATACAAAAAGCTTCAAAACCAAATAAAGATTAATTCAAAGAAGAAATATATCAAACTATTACTAGTCTTTGATTGATGAGATATCTCTTTATCAGCCCTAACATTCTCCTTTGATTATAACATGGAAGCACTGAGGAGTCTAAAGCACTTTATCAATCACTAAAAATAAACACGATTAAAAAAAGAAAACAAGTATTTTTGCATATTTTAATTCTTCAAAAATGACATACTATGTGTGGAATATAAAACGTAACTCTTAATTAACCAAAATGAGAAACTGACTAGAATACTACATGCCAGTATTCACTATTTGTAACTAAAAAAAAAAGAAAGAAAGAGGGTTGAATATTGTTGTAATGAGGAAATACTTCATTTCCCTGAAAACACTGGAATTATCACGAGAGGGACAGTGGACAGGAGTTTGTCTAAATGTAAAGTGTCCCTGAGAATCATACAAACCTCAAAGACTAGACAGGACAGAGAAAGGGGTATCATGGGTAACAACTAGTGAAATGATCTAAAATGAGGGGTTTTGAAATCCACGAGCAGATCCAGATGTTAGCTGGGAACACACCCCAAATGACATGAGTAAGAGGAAATGTATAAGAAAAAGAAAAAAAAAAAAAACCTCGGTGTGATTTGGTATTTCTTTTTCTCAAAGATTGTGAATTAATGCTTTAGAGAAGAGAGATACCAAATAGATAATCATTAAATCTTTTCTTTCCTTAATTTATAGTCAACCTACAAAACAAAATACTTCAAAGAAAACTATCAATCCAGCTTTTTAAGCATACTTTTCACATTCATAATGAAAAAACACTGATTTTTAATAACTGACTGCCTTCATTTAGGTTAATATACATTCATGAAGTAAATAATGTGCATGAGAAGATAATTTCCTAAATAATAGGGTTAAATCAATTTCTTATTTGGCAACATGCATGCTGGAATAAATTGATTTAGTTCACAGCATTACTTTCAGCCATGCTAAGGGATTAATAAAAGAAAATTAAATCAAAGCACCATTTCACTTCTATAATTAAAAGAAAAGCAATTAACCTAAGAAATTATTTAAATATTGCCTTGCTACATGATTGACAGTCACTTTTCAAAATAAACTGTCAACTTAGAATATGGCTCAAAATGTGCTAGTTTATGCATAAAATGAAAACTCTATGAAAGATGAGCCATACAACTTTCAGTATAAATTGGAGAATCTTTGAGAGCACAGGTCCTCTTTTAATAAAGCAGTACTCAGAAGAGTATTTTAATGAAGCAGCACAATTAGTTTTCCAATGGATTCTTTGTCAGCAAGTTGGTAACCACTGAAGGTGTACTTTTTCCAAAGGGGTCACTATAAGTTGGAATTGATTTGATAGCAATGGGTTGGGTTTGGCACCAGTCTGGATTTCCCAGGTGGTGAAAATGGTTTGTACTGGACTACTAACCTAAAGGTTGGCAGTACAAACATACCCAATAGTACTGCTTCCATTAAGATTACAGCCAAGGAAACCCTATGGGGCAGTTCTATGTAACATGAGGTCCACATGGATCAGAATTGACTTGATGGCCATGCGTTTGGTTTTTTTGCCACCAGTGGGGGAAGGGTTGGACAGCACCGCATCATAGTTGTCTGTTCTGCACCTGTCTGAAACAGAAAGGCAAAGTCCCTTAGGGAGAAACATGCTTAAAATAAAGCAAAACCCCAAACTCTATCTATAGACTTTATAATAGAGTTGTTTGTTCCTTTTAAGAGAGGGGAGAAAAAAAAGAAAGAGAACATCTCTGCATTTTAAGATAATAAAGATTGTATCTCTAGTTACATCTTTACACATTCTAAATAAAAATAAGGTCTTTGTATTTATGAGTGTCTAAAGGCATGGAGAAGTCGATAGTTATGTCTATTATATCTACTTAGATTTCCTTCAGTACGATCCAAATGCCGCACAGAATTCCCAAAGAAAAGCTTTGTTAATGCATTACAATACAAAATTTGAAACAGTGAGGAACCACAGGCAAATATTCTTAGTGTTTTCTCAAGGTTGAATCTGCATATAAATTACCAGAGGAAAGCAAATCAGGTATCACCTCAGATGGTCATTCTGAAAAATTAAAAACAAAGTGCTTAGCTACCATTAATTGTCAAAATTATTAGCCTTAGAACTTAGGGCACATCTGTTAAAGGTAACAGAGTGAACCTTAGGTTCCTCATTTATTCAAACACACACAGAGAGAGAGAGAGAGAGAGAGAGACAAAGAGAGAGAGAGAGAACACGTGAGTGAGCGAGGTTGGTTTTATATGAATATTCTCTTGAGGAAATCTACAAATACCTAGTCAGCAGGAAAGACAGGCATCTCAGATCTGTGTCCCAAGGCACCTCAACCTTCCTGCAACATACAATTAATTCTAAATATAATGTAAAATACTGTTTTTAATGGAAATGTCAGTCTTCTTTATCCTCTGGGAACTTATTTTCTATTAACATAATCAGAATACCATTTAAAGGAACATAAAAATACACTATTATATATGCCATTTAGATCAGAAAAGGTTAAGGACAACATCAGAGCAGGCCAGAGGCAAAGAGATAAGCACCTAATAATAATTTCTAATGCATCTGTATGCTCTAAAAAAAAAAAAAAAAAAAAATTATTGTGTTTCTGGTCAAAGTTTACACAGCAAATCAGGTTCCCATTTAACAATTATTATACAAATTGCTCCATGGCATTTGTTATAACTTGTGCTCTATTTTTAAAAGAATCCTTAAATGTAATAAAAAGGGAAGTCCAAGACAGGTACATGGGAGGTACAGACAACAAAGATGAACCCTTTGCACATACAGTACTGCATTGTCAGTGAAGGCAAACATGGGTATATGGGTGGACAGATGGGTGGACAGGCTGAACTATTAGGTATGTCTATGAAATGAGGAGTGTATTCAAGAACATATATAGGGTTGGCAGACAATGGTCCTATAAGTTTACGTGAATGATCAGAATTCCCAGGTGTATAGTAGAGCTGACAAGGGGCAAG
>NW_006922018.1:2388550-2417667 GCF_000298275.1 Orycteropus afer afer
ACATGAGACAAAGTATATGTGAACTGCTGTATGGAAAGTGAATTTGCTCTGTAAATCTTCACCCAAATCACAATTTAAAAAAAAAGGAAAGTCCAAAAGTTCCTCTATATGAGTGTTTTATGTACTCGATTGTACCTGATTCTTAAAGTTAGTACAATCTTTAGAGATTTAGTCCAATCTCATAATCTTACAGAGAAGGAAATTTAAACTCTACTGGATTAAATAATCTGACTATGGTCATACAGCAAGTTCATGGAATCTTTATTAGAACTGAAGCTCCTAAAATCCTAATTCTCTCCACAATACCAAACTGCTTAAAAAGTTACTAGCGTAGTGCTTAAGGCATTTGACTGCCAACCAGAAGGCTGGCAGTTCAAACCCACCAGCCACTCCTCAGAAGGAAGATTGGGCAATCTACTTCCGAAGTGATACTGCCTCAGAAACCTAAGGAGGGGTTGCTATGAGTCGGGTCCAACTAGACGGCACATAACAAGAGCAACAAGTCCTCGTTTTACTCTACCACTCCAACAAAAGTATATGGATCCATAACTAATTCTATTATTACAACAACACACTGCCCTCAAGTCAGACCCGACTCATAGCGACCCCTCCTTGGGTTTCCGAGGTGGTATCACTATGAAGTAGATTGCCTCACCTTCCTTCTAAGGAGTGGCTGGTGGGATTGAACCGCCAGCCTTCTGGTTAGCAGTCAAAATGCCTTAGGCACTATGCCACCAGCGCTCCTATTATTAAGAACTTAAAAATCAATATATAGTCTATCAAATCTTCTATCTTCTGTTTCTCTTCACTAGATTAATAAGTAACATTAATAATCGCTGTGCAGAGCATACATTTTCTAGGCAGTCTAATCTTCTGAGTTTAATTTGTTTCATCTTCATACCACCATTGATGAAAGTTTGGAGAAACTGACATTCTAATATAGAAGTTCCGAAATGGAGTCATGGATCTATTTATTGTCACCTGGGTGGTACCTGCTACAGCCCCACATCAGCTCCTTCTGCCTGCTGTACCTCTCTTCCCTACACTACCTTTTTCTATCAAACTCTGGCCTTGAGGCAGAGGAAATTAGCTATTTCTCACAAAAAGTTAGGGACCTTCATATAATACTGTACTAGAAGCATTTAGAAAGTATTAAGACCTTATGCATCCAATTTGTTGTTGTTGTTGTTGTTATATGCCGTCAAGTCAGACCCGACTCATAACGACCCCTCCTTGGGTTTCCGAGGCAGTATCACTATGGAAGGAGATTGCCTGACCTTCCTTCCGAGGAGTGGCTGGTGGTTTGAACCACTGCCAGCCTTCTGGTTAGCAGTCAAGTGCCTTAGGCCCTATGCTATCAGAGCTCCCTATGCATTCAATTTAGTGTATTCCAAATGAAGTTTTTAATCTTCTTTTTTGTGCTATTTTGTCCAAATTCTAAACATAATTTCTATATTTAACACACATCTTGCTGAAGAATAATGACTCAAGCTCACAATAATTCCTTTTTCCTTATTAATATGTTGATAATCTTACAAATACTCATTCTTCTAATATTTCTATTATATACTAGATCAGCAAGTCTCATGCGTGTAGTCTGTGGGCTCTTTTGGAGACCCACAAAGTCAAAACGGTTTTCATAAAAAGCTGTTATTTGTCTTTCACTGTGTTGATATTTGCACAGATGGTGTGAAAACAAAGGTGAACAAAACTGCTGGTATCTTAGCTGAATGAAGCACCAAACTGCACTAGCAGTCACTGTGTTCCTCCTTGTCAAATCATAGAAAAAAAAGGAGTGTTCTTCATGAAGCAATAAAAGTCACTTCAGTTAATCTTAACCCTTGAGTACACATGCTTTTACTATCCTATATGACTAATTAGGAAGTATGCATGAAGTACTTGTGCCACATACTGGGCTATGTCTTGAGGAAAAGCACTAATGCAATTGAGCTGCAAGCTGAACTAGCTGCTCTGCTCACAGAACTCCAGTGTTGCTTGAAAAATCCACTGAAAGAAAAACTATGGTTAGGAGACTAGGTTACTTGGCAGACATTGTCTCAAAATTAAACAAAGTGGAACTCCTTACTTCAAGGTAAAAAAATGACAGTATTTGTGATACAACTCAAGTTTTCAAGCAAAAATCAGAATTTTGGAAAACTTTCATCTACCAATATGAGCTTGACAATTCCCAATATTTAAAGACTTTTCTAATGAAACCAGTAGTGATAGTAACAAATTTCATTTTTTAAAATATTCTATAGGAATGTATGTCAACATTTGGAAGATCTGAGTAGTAAGTCAGTGAATCAATATTTTCAATGATGTTAGAAAATCATGCATAGATAAAAGATCCATTCGAAGGCAAGATGAACCAAGGAATGCTTATGTAACAGCACCAAACGTTCATTGACATAGTTTCAGGTTTCACAATATAACTAACCTTTAAGAAATGTTTTGGTGTAGTATCAAAAAAATATGTAAATGACTACAGTTATCTAAAAAGGTTATTAAAATGCTCCTATTTTTTCCAACTATGTATGTATGTGGCTAGATTTTCCTCTTTAGTCACAACTACAATGCAATAGATTGTATGCAGAAGCAGATATGAGAATCCAGTTGTCTTCTACTAAGCCAGAAATTAAGAGATTTGCAAAAATGTACAGCAATGCTACTTTTCTCATTAATTTTATTTTCAGAAAAAATACTTTCTTTTCAATAAAATATGTATGTGGTCATGCAATAGGTTTATCACTGCTATTTTTAATGAATTAATATAGAAATCTTTTAAATTTTTGTTTTAATTTTTAATATGGTAAACACTGGTGGACATGACCCATGAAAACAAAGCCATCAATAATCGTTAAGAGTGCAAAAGGGTCCTGATATCAAAAAGTTAAAGACCCACTCTCCTGGATGAACAGTCTTAAGACTGTAAAGGGGAAGTATAACAAGCATGAGCAAAGGGCTCAGAGCAGGCAGGCAAGTTTGGGTACTAGCCCAGCTCTACCATATAGCAGCTTGCGACTTCAAGCTCATAATGTCTCTGTGTTTTAGTTTCCTCTTCTACAAAATGAGACCGACATATCAGCCTCAGGAAGATCACTGTGAAAATTAAACACAAAACAACCATGAAACTAAATGTACACGTAACGCTGAATGTAAAACAAGCTTTTAAAATAAAATAAAATAAATAAATAAAAGCAACCAGTTGCTGTGGAGTCGATTCCAACTCATGACAGCTCTGTGTGAGTCAGAGTAGAACTGTGCTCCACAGGGTCCACAGTGGCTGATTTTTCAGAAGTAGATCTCCAGGCCTTTCTTCTGAGGTGCCTCTGGGTGGTCTCAAACCTCCAGCCTTTAGATTAGCAGCTGAGCACATTAACCATTTGTAACACAGTCCCACAAAACAGATCTAAGAACTTGGAGCAACAGTAAAAGTGAGTAAACCTATCATGTTATCACAGATGGTTTAATAATTTTCAATTTTTTCATATAAAGTAGAAAATTAAAATCTAGATAACGCAACAAGATAATGCAAAGAGGTATCCATCTTTTTCTCTTGTACAGAGAAAAAGGTAGCGGGTGACCTTTTCACTTACTGCTGTGAAAGGTGACAGAGTAACACTTTTTGAACATGCTTACAATTTAACACTTCAAAGCATTCTATCCAAATGACCTGAGGTTGGGGATGGGAGAGGAGGAGGACATTTTAAACAAGAAAGCCTTAAGAAACCACAGAAAATAGTAAGGACTAAGAATGATGAGAAAGTTGAACTGTAGTTTTAAAAACAGCTAATTGCTACAGGTAAGCAAACCTTCCAGTACAGCTAGTTAAATATCATTTAAACACACTCAATGGCATACGGGTTATCATATCTGTCTTCATTCTACTTTGCCCTACCATGCAATTTATCTTTTTGCACATGTGTATATTTCATATATGCACATGCTTTGTACCACTACAACACACTGTGCTATTACCTCAGATGTAAGCAGCTTACAATCTTCTGACTCTCCTGATCACCATATATGTCTAGTTTAAAAATAAAGGAAAATGTGCATATACAAACACAATCCCAGCAGAACACAAATAAATAAAAGTTTTGTTTGGGTAATAATTCATTTGAATACCATACCCCATTTGAAAATTTTTTATGTAATTTACAACTAAATGTTGTTTGTATTAATAATTCATAATGCCATGAAGTCTTCTGTCCCCAGGAGATATTTTCAGTGTGTTGTTTTTAGTGGCCATCAATTCTATTCTGACTCATGGCCACCTTATGTATACAGAGTAGAACTGCTCCTTCGGGTTTTCAAGGCTGTGACCTTTCAGAAGCAGGATGCCACGCCTGCATTCTGAGGCACCACTGGGTGGGTTCAAACTGACCACCTTTCAGCTAGTAGTTGAGCACTTAACTGTTTGTGCCACCTAAAGGTACAACTATTTTCAGTATACTATCTGACAAAAACAGTCAGGACTCAGAATACAGCAAATGTAGATTCTGGGCAATGCTATTCCCCTAAGTACCCGCCCATGTGCTCCAGAAAAGAAATTCAGGCTGGGTTTACTGGAGAGCAAAGGACAGGCTGTTATTACAGATGGGTCACTGTAATTACAGTTGCTGTTGAGTCAACCCATCAGAAAGTTCCATCACAACACTCTGGTCATTTTAAGGCCCTCTTGTTAAGTTTTGTCTTCTCCTAACTTAATATTAGCTTTTGTTGTTGTTGTTATGTGCCGTCAAGTCGGACCTGACTCATAGCGACCCCTCCTTGGGTTTCTGAGGCAGTATAACTACGGAAGTAGATTGCCCCATATTCCTTCCAAGGAGTGGTTGGTGGATTTGAACCACCAGCCTTCTGGTTAGCACTCAAGTGCCTTAGGTACTACACTACCAGAGCTCCCTAATACTAGCTGGAAAGCTTTTTGAAAACAAAAGATTGATGAAGAAAGAAAAAGACTACCCCAGGGAGTGTACTGTAGGAACAACCTAATATAGCAGAAGGCTGAGGGCATTCTGGGAGACAGAGATGACTGCTTCCATGTTAACACTCAGAACACTGAATTACACCTACTCCTCACTTACCTATCAACTATCTTGTTATCCGACATTTTACATTTACAAGAGTAAAAAAAATCTACTATCCAACTAATTTGTGCATTAACGACATATGTCTGGCAGTAACAATGCTGAGGCGTGAGGCAAGAGTAACAGTGGCTGTGATAGTTAAGGTTATGTGTCACTTGGCTGGGCCATGATTCTTAGTGGTTTGGCAGTTATGTAATGACGTGATTTGGCAATTATGTAATGATGCAATCATCCTCCATTTTGTGATCTGACATGGTTACTCTCCATTTTTACCTAACACTGATTTTTGTATAACCACCTAGTCTTTGAAACCTAACAAAGTGAGGAGCTGGCATATTTGAAATGATTTACATAACAGAGTTAAGTCTACAGAAAAGAAGAAAGATTTAATCAGTCAGACCTAGCATAGTCTGATTGATAGAAAATAAACCTGATCTCATTTAATCCTCTCCACAATTCATCAAGGCAGGCAAAGGCTCTGAGACTAAGTCATTAGCCCAAGTTTTGGAGTCATGGGCCAGAGAAGTTTTGGAAGCAAAGTGTCCCTGAATCTATGCTCTTTCCCTCTATTGTTTTTAGAGCTCAGAATTATTAAGTACACATTTTCTGTAAATAATCAAATTTATCTAAAACCATATTCCAAGAAAACTTCAGAAGAACTATGCTTACAATTAGGATTTATATTTGAAGGAAAATGTAAGGAGTAATTTTGGACCTTTCACAGCATGGATTTCTAACTAGTAAAATTCAGTTATTCACATTTGTCTTATTATTCCTAGGAACCCTATGATGCTACTACTACTACTACTACTACTATTACTGTAGTAGTAGTAGAAGAAATTCTAATAATGTTATACTTAATGAGTTATAGTGACACAGCAGCTAGTACCCTTAAATGATTAAGTCATTTAATACCTATCACAACCCTACAAAGTAGGTGCTATTATCAACCCCACTTTACAGAGGAAATGAGTGACAGAGTTAAGAAACTGCCCCAAGGGGACTCAGCTAGTAAGAGACATTTAGGCCTTAAATCCAGGCAACTGGATTCCGAGTCCCTGCTCTGTAAGCAAATACGTACTATTAGTATTAGCAATTGTTCATTATAACTCAATTTTCCAAACAGAATTTAATAGAAAATTCTTACCTCCGGTTTGCTAAGGCTGGATGAAACCAAGGAACCAGATCCCACATCCAAGTCCCATTGTTTTTTACCATGGTTCTCAGGATCCAATGCAGCAATTCGCCCATCTAAAGTGCTGATGATTACTAATGATCTGTAAATATAAAAAGTAATAGGATAAAATGTAAAAGATATCTAACATATTGGGCACTTACTCCACACATTCAAAAGAAAACCAGCCCCTTCCCAGATCTTTATCTGCAGGCAAGAAAAGGAGCCCACCTCCTTCCCAGAAACACTTATAGTCTTGCCCCCATTAGCTTACCCTTAGATCACTAGGACAATCTCAATATGTCCTTTATGTGTTTATGTCACTTACAAAAAGCTCTAGACTCCTGGGTCAGCCCTCATTTCCACATTCGAATCCCCATATGAAACACAGCATCCCCTGTCCTCTTCTCTACTTCTCCCAACTTTGAAAGCCTCCCCTGAAATGCAGTCTCTGTTGAAGGCTCACTTACAATCTTGTTCTAACAGAAACCTGACTCTCCCTGAGGATATTGCTTTCCGACAGAAGCAGTGAGAAATGTTTTTCTCTGATAACCCTTGACCACTGAACCTAGTGATGGGCTAGGTGTACCTCTTGCTCCTCACTTCTGTTCTCCCTAAAAATCTTCACATGATTTGCATGTAATTAGATACTCACTGCCAATCGAGTGGGATCTGACTAATAGCTACCCCTCCCTGGGTTTCCAAGGCAGTATCTCTACGAAAGTAGATTGCCCATCCTTCCTTTCAAGGAGTGGCTGGTGGGTTTGAACTGCCAGCCTTCTGGTTAGCAGTCAAGTGCCTTAGGCACTACACCACCAGACCTCCCATGTAATTAGATAGTTCCACTCATCACCCCTCATTATAGTCATCTACTGACGACTAGTTCCAATTTCTTGAGGATTTTAGCTCCTGGTTTACTGTCACTACCTAACATACTCCTGTCTCAATTCTCTGTGCTTTCATTGTTTGTCTGCCTTGCCTCAGTCACGACCAGGGTCAGACTCCACATGCTGTCATTACCAATCAATCCAATCCGCCTGCCCCACTAATATTTCACACCCCTATCCCCAATCACCACTACTCCCTTTTCCAGCTCATTTTCTCTACTTTACTGACTCCAACAAACTACTGATCCCTACCAGAACCTAAAAGCCATGGATATTATCATCTATACTCTGATCTTCGCCACCTCCACACTGTCAATTCTCTCTTAGCTGGTTTAAATTCCACAGTTCTTCATTATAGGCACTTCCTTGCTTACACACACCCCCAATTCCCTATCCTCCCTCTCACACTGTCACACTGGGCCAGCAGAACAACTTTGGCTAAATTCGGTTTTCTGTCTTTCCCATTCCTATGCCCGTGCACTTGAAGGTGGCTGAAGAAAAACCTAACCATGCTGACTGGGCTCACTTTAAATTCATAACCACTACCTTCAAAACAGGGAGCTCTGGTAGCATAGTGGCTAAGGCACTTGACTGCTAACCAGAAGGCTGGCGGTTCAAACCCACCAGCCACTCCTCGGAAGGAAGGTTGGGCAATCCTACTTCCGTAGTGATACTGCCTCGGAAACCCAAGGAGGGGTCGCTATGAGTCAGGGCTGACTCGACGGCACAAAACAACAACAACAACCTTCAAAACAACTTCTATTGAAGTTCAACGATCAACAAACTTCCCCTACCCTATCCACTACCCCACCATCCCAGGTGACTTTCATTTCTCCTCTCTTCTCAAACTTCTAATACCACCTCTTCCAAGCTCATACATCTCAGTAATGATGCTTCCTATTTAACTGAGAAAACAGAAGTGATCACAAGGATTGCTTTCCACCACCGTATCCATGCATTTATTAGCATCTGGACCCATGAATTTTACCCTCTCTCCTATTACGACAAGTGAACCTTCCATGCTCCCACTCACTGCTGACACCTCCTCTTAGGCAAGAGATCTCTTCTACCTTCACACGTGAGGACGCGCTCCAGTAAATCTCTCCTCTCACTCCAGCATCATTAATTAATCCCTCTCTACTGAGCATTCCTATCAGCATTCAAACTTGCTATTACTTCCCCCTATTTACAATAAGAAAAACCCTGTGGGTCACAACTGTCCAATCCACAAGTGATCATGACGAATTTGCAGGACTAGACAGTGTTTCATTCTACTGGGCATGGGGTCACCATGAATTGGCCAACTCAATAGCAGCTAACAACAACCAAAACCAAACAAAGTAAAACACTTTTCCACCTCCAGCTTCCAATCCATTTCTTGCTCCCCTTTGCAGCAAAACTCCTTGAAATAGTTGTTATTATACTCTATGTCTTCAAATCTGCTCCTCCTCTTTCTATTTCTAATCAAGCTTTTTTGCCTCTTCCCTCCACTGAACTGTTCTTTTCTGAGTCACCAATGACCTTCACAATGACAAATCTTGTGGTCAGATCTCAGTGCTCAGTTCACTTGACCATCTGGCAACATCTGACACAGTTACTGCTCCCTTCTTTCCAGAAAACACACTCTTCAAATGGCTTCTTGGACGTCACACTCTACTGATTATTTTTTGCTTAGTAATATGCTACTCCCTCTCAGGCTCATTTTCTGGTTCCTCCTCATCTCTCTTACCTCTCAAAATATTCTCTAGCAACACATACTTTTTGTGTGTGATTTCATCTAGCCTCTTAACTTTAAATATCATCTATATTCTGACAATTTCCACATTTATATCTTTGGTTCCAGGCCTCTCCCCTGAGCTCTAGACTTATGTATCTACCTGCCTACCAGATTTAGACTGTCTAACAGGAATCTCAAAGTTTACATGTCCCAAATTACTGCCACCATACTGACTCCTCCAATTCCTCAAACACATAATGTATGATTTTCCTTCAGACTTTTGCAATTGGTGTTCCTTCTGGCCCAATGGACTCCCCCAAACATACAGCAGGTTCTCAAGAAATATTTCTTGAATAAAAGAATAAGTTGTACAGTTATTCCACAAATTCTTTAAATCTATTTATGTGTTTCAAAGACCATGCAAATTTTCTACCATATATACTTACGTTTGTGGTTAGAATAGGAGCTCTGGTGGAGTAGTGCCTAAGACATTTGACTGCTCACCAGAAGGCTAGTCGTTCAAACCCACCAGCCACTCCTCGGAAGGAAATTGGGCAATCTACTTCTGTAGTGATACTGCCTTGGAAACCCAAGGAGTGGTCACTATGAGTCAGATCCGACTGGACAGCAGTGAATTTGAGTGGTTAGAATTAGAAGATACAACTTTATCTTTTCTATTGCACTTGATGTGCAATGTATATAAATTCAAAATAAAGCTATAATTTGATCAAAACAAACCAATTCAAATAAACCCATTTGAAATCTTTCAAAGGGCAAGTTGTCCAATAAATAAAGAAAATCATGAACTTAGTTAATTTAACTAACTCTCATTTTGAATTTTTCAAAAGATAACTCTTAGTCTAATTTGTGAAAGAAAAGGCTATTGCCACATGACATACTCCATTAATTTTGGCTAACAAATGAAAAGGGAACTCAACTGACCTCTACATTTCATCCTTCAGCTTTCTGAAGAAATCTGCTGGGAATTGGAAGGGATGATACTTTCAGTGAGAATTTATAATGAAGGCTATAAAAAATTCATACCTTAGATTGCCACTTTAGAAATAAAAGCAATATCTAAGTTAGAGGTCAGGGACCGAGCCAACTTAATTCTTTCCCAGCACAGAAATATCTAATTTTAATGTTTGATAATCATGAACCATAAATAAATGACTGAATGAGAAAACTCTAATTGAAATAATATTTAGCATAAGCATAGAGTGTTAACCCGTGAAAAATCACAGTGACCACTGCAGCACATCAGGTAGTATTTTTTTTAAAATTCAGAACCAGCACTGTCCATTTAGCACCCTAAGTATTCTACATATAACTACAACATAACAAGCTATAATTTTTCTGAATATGTGGCTATTTGTATGCTACAGAAAGAGCCCTAGTGGTACAGTGGTTAAGCTGTCAACTGCTAACCGAAAGGTCAATGGTTCAAACCCACCAGTGGTAGTGTGGAACACATGTGGCAGTCTGCTTCCATAAAGATCACTGCCTTGGAAACTCTATGGGGCATTTCTACTTCATCCTACAAACAGGGTCACTATGAGTCAGAATTGACCTGACAGCAAGAGGTTTGGTTTTGTGTGCTAGAGGTATATTCAGAAAAGAATGATGAAATCTAGCTCTCACCCTCCAAACAAAGACAAACCGAACAATAATACATACACATGTATCTCATGTCTTATTTTGTATAAATAAGAATATATTATGATAAGTAATTCAAGATTTAGTATCTAACTCTTACTTCACTGAAAAGCTATCATGGGGTACATGTAACTGAGTCAAAGATTATGCTCTTTTATGTAATCTATTCTGCTTTTTAAAATAAGCAAGACGCTTCCAGATTCTTTACTACAGAGTATATGCAATATGAGCAATATTTAAAAGAAATACAAACACGTGTGCACAAACAACTAAGTACCTCATTCTCTTAACTGCCATTGATACTTAATGTAGTCTTTTCTTAATTAGCTTTGAGTGACGGAACCCTTTATTTCAACCCCTCTCAATGGGAGTAACAGGAGCTCTGGTGGAGTAGTGATTGAGGCATTTGGCCGCTTAACCAGAAGGTCAGAAGATGAAACCTACCAGCTGCTTCTCAGGAGGAAAATGAAGCAATCTACTTCCGTAAAGATTTGCAGCTTGGAAACCCAATGGGGTCGCTATGAGTGGGAATCAACTCAATGACAGTGGATTTGGTTTGATTTTGGTTTAACTGGAATAATAGCAAGGCCATTAACAAGTGCTAACAAAAAAGTCCTTCATCCTCTCTTCTGTTACTAACTAGACTTAATGTTCATTCTAGGTTCATTCTTCCACAAGCACGTCTCTGGAAGGGAAATACCACTTGTGCTGTGGCTGGAACTGAGCAACACTACCAGGACAAAAAGGAGCCCTTTGGTGGGGCAAACAGTTAACCTGCTTGGCAGCTAACAGAAAAGCTGGAGGTTCAAATGCACCCAGAAGTTCCTCAGAAGAAAGACCTGGAGGTCTACTTCTGAAAAATCAGCCACTGAAAACCCTGTGGAGCACAGTTCTACTCTGACACACATGGGGTGGCTAGGAGTTGGAATCGACTCCACAGTAACTGGTTAGGACCAGAAAGACAGGATACTATTTAGACTACTATACCCCAGAATCTAAGAGAGAGGCTCATGGACATAGTACTGTCTAAGTATCAAACAGATGTTACTGCAAAACAAAGTCCTCAGGCTGAGTCAAGGATAATTGGAGGACACTTCTCAGGTATGACATTTAGAATAAACAAATCAATTACAGATCAAAAACAGGTCCCCGAGCCCCCCAAAATAGGGTCAATAGAAGGTTATCTTTCTCCCCATGACTATGGTTTCCAGGAACTTAATGAAAGACCTTTAGCTTTTGCAAGAATTGAAGGAAATGCAGAGGCAGCATATCCAACACACATACTCATGGCTCTGCTTTTATTCTCCTCCTGGCTTCATTCAGCATGTTTTTTCATGGGTAAAATATGGCTATTTCATCTATCACGGCATAATCTAAATTTGCCTGATTATAAGAACAATCTAGACCAAAAAACAAACTCACTGCCGTTGAGTCGGATCCGACTCATAGAGACCCCTCCTTGGGTTTCTAAGGCAATATCTCTACGGAAATAGATCGCCCAATCTTCCTTCCGAGGAGTGGCTGGTGGATTTGAACCACCAGCCTTCTGGTTACCAGTCAGATGCCTTAGGCACCACGCCACCACAGCTCCCAAGAACAACCTAGAGTCCTTGTTAAAAACCGTTAAAGCCTCGCATGTCCCATCCCAAGAGAGGGCTTGGGAGTTTGGAGCTTAACCAGTACCCTGGGGGAATCTCATAATAATGAGGCCAGTTTGGCAAACAATGATCTATGTCATGGAGCTATATCCTTAGAATAAAAATAATAATTTACGGTCCAGATGATAAAGCATATTGATCAATTCTGCCAGGCAACTCTTTTGAAACTCTATTTCTTACTTACACCTTGCATTTGTTTGGATCATTCAACAACAAGCATTGTAGCAATGTTTCTCTCACCAATACTCCAATTCTTTGAAGCTATGTTCAGTAAAAGCTTTCAGTTCCCAGATCCATTCACCTCAATGGATCTGTCCTTGAAGCAGCAGTTAATACAGAGGCCAGCTCCTCATTCTGGACATTCTTTCCTTGGCTTCTACAGAGCAATCCCTCCTGGGTCCTCACGTACCATTCGCATAGCTCTCAGCCTCTAGCAAGCAGTCTTCTCAGAGTTCCAGCTTTTTCACTTTCCTCTGTTGTACATGTTCCTCCTAGATGGTCAATGCCCATACCTTCAACTTCATCTGTAACAAGACAGCTCCCAAACACTCCCACACAGTACAGAATTGACAGTTCACATCCCTCTTCTGATTCTTGTTCTGCATTTTCAATAGGGCCTACTTGTTATTGCCACAACACATTCATAACTTCCCTCCCACAATCTGTACCTCCTACTTCTCTCTTCCTTAACAGCATAACCATCCTTCCTGCCACCTAACATTTTGTACTCTAGCCTATTTGTGAAGTTTCTCTGAGGTATTTTCCTTTTTCTTCATTACCACTGCCCTTGCCCTAGACAGATTCTCATTTCTCATCAAAACACCTTAACAACAACTCAGAAAAGGAGGGAGAGAATGGTTGCACAACCATGGTTGAACAAAATAATCAATGTCACGAAATGGTACCCTAGAGATCGTGGAATTATGGTGTTTTGTTGTGTATATTCTCAACAACAAAATTAATAAAAAATTTTAAAAGTATAACATGATCTATTTTAGATTTTAAAAAGAAAGAAAACACCTTCCAAAGCCTTTCTGAAGATGCTGCATTGTGGGAAATTGCAGTCAATGTCATGAGACAAAGTGTATGTGAGCTGCTGTATGGAAAGTGAATTTGCTCTGTAAGCTTTCACCCAAATCACAAAAATTAAAAAAAAAAAAAAAGCCTTTCAGAATATCCCCTCTGCTTTTCAAACAGTTATGTTCCTATAAGAGAGATGTGATAAACTTCCAAAACTCCCCTGTGCTCACTGAATAAAGGTCACAGTAATAGTTTTGTGCATAAAGCCTTTTACAATCTGGTTTCAATCTGGTTTTCTAATCTCTTCTACTGCTGCTTGTCCCAATGCAATCCTCCCTCTGTTGCCACACTATACACACACACACACACACACACACAGATTTCTAAGCTTTTTGACGAAGATCCAAAGAGCCCTTGATAATTTATTGTTGCCCCACATCTTAGATTATTTCATTTGTCAACTATATTAGTTATAACTCATCCATCTTTAGAGGAAATATTTAAGTACCAATCCAAATATTCAAAATTTCTAGAAGTAACTATAATTAGATTTTATAGAAATCAAGCTCAAAGCAAGGAAACCAAAAAAAAAAAAAACCCCAAACTCACTGCCATAGAGTTGGATCCGACTCATAGCAACCCCTCCTTGGGTTTCTGAGGTGCTATCACTACAGAAGTAGATTGCCCACCTTCCTTCTGAGGAGTGGCTGGTGGGTTTGAACCGCCAGTCTTCTGGTTAGCAGTCAAATGCCTTAAGCTTGACTTTAATTAGCTTTCTCCTTATTAAATGACCAATTTCCATTAGGCTATTTTAAAATATTGATAATTTTAAGGGTCCCCCCGTTTTTTCTTCGCAGCTCCATAGAGGTTTGGGAACCATTGCTCACTTTGTATAAACCTCCCCTTCTTTGCCTTTGTGCATGTCATCCTTGCTGTCTAGACTTTGACCTCACAGTGCTTGGAGTCACTTGTTACCATTATAGTTAATTCTTTAACCCAGTTTTCTCTCTGCCAGATTTTGAGCTTCTCAAGGACAAGACCAGAACCCCATTTATCTATTTCTAGCACCTAACAGTGCCTAACCCCTAAAAAAACGCAATAAATGTTTACTGAATGAATAACCCCTGGCAGGACAGATGCTACTATCAACATAAAACAAAAAGAGGCTGAGAAAGATGTGAGAAGATGTGACTTTCAGAACTTACCTTTTCTGAAAGTTTTAAACCAAATTTGAATTCAAATTTTCTAACATTAATTCTATCAGTCTGATAACTATAAGTTTGCTTAAGTGGCAACTACTGTAATAATTCAATGTGTAACTTTTTCTTCCTTTCCAGAAATCTCATCAGGATGTCATTTATCCTATTACGGCTCTTATTATGCCTCCAATTTAGCAGAAATGACCTAATGCCACAATGAATATCCAATATTAAAAATGTTTGCTCTGACTTAAGTCACTCAGAATATCTGCCTATTTATTAAGTAGATCAGATTCTGATAAACAAAAGCTGAATTCCTTCATAAAATAATTATAAAGTACTCCTAGCTCTTTCAGAAATGTATCATGTAAAAGAAGATAAGAAGGTGATAGGAAATCATTATATTGATTGAATAGTTTCCACAATAACTGCTTATTTTTAAATTTCACATTTTCTTTCTTGTGTGTGTGTAGGGGAAAAACTCCAAAGTTAAAAACATGCTTTGTTTAAATCTTTTTTTAAATGTATCCAAGAATCTTCTACCCAAACACATGCTTTCACTAAAGGAAGCCCACATTTTCATTCAAAAAGAAATTAGTACTAACTGGACTTTTATTTTCTAGTCCTCACCTACTAAGTAAATCTTCAAATCAAACCTCCTTTATTGAAACATATCACAAGACTAGCCATGCCCTCAAATCAAACCAAATATAATGTCAAAGCTTATCAACTCTATTATTTCATAACTATGATACGTCAGCTAGACCTTAAAGAAATAAAAACTAACTTTGTAATGTTATAAGCAACATGAGAGTGCAGATACTCTTTTCCTGTTAGATTAAAACATTTTTTTGGAAGGACTTTTTTCTCTTTTATCCTACGAAGTATTTTTAATCAAAATTATTTACTACTGAAACATGGTTAAAAAAAAAAAAAAAAAAAGTACAATCTTCCCCTTCCCATTTAGCGTATAATTTAATGTACAAGCAGCTCTTCTGTTACAGAAAGGGAAAAGCACACGGACTTTCCGAGCAGTATTTAGGGAATGAAGAGCGAGGTAGAAGCTACAGTTCACAGCAACTGATGGAAGTAGGCCCCTCCTGCAAAATGCCTGACAGCACAAAGAGCTGATCTTGAATAAAGAGCACAGACTCCCCCAACCTTTCTCATATTATATCCAGAGTCCAGGCATCAATCAAGCTAAAAAGACAATTTAGAGAAGAAGCACAGTCATAATTTGCCCAAAGTATGTTTACTGTGGCTTACAACTCTGAAAGGTATGTATAAATTGTTCTCTAAATGTGATTTTAGTCAACTTTATAAGTCTGGAGTCAGAAGAGGGAGCTGTATAGGGACTAGATAGATGACTCAGTTCAACACTGCTTTCTGAAATTCTATTATTCAATGGTCCTGTTAGGGTTGTTTTGTTTATTTTAGCATGATTATAAATCTGAAAATCTAAACACATTTCTGTAACTTTATTTCATAGCAGGTCAGTTTGTTAAAGGAGAAGCAAAGAGAAATAAAGAGAACTTAAATGATCTTACACTTGCAAAGTAGTTTCATGTTATCTCATTTAACCCCCAAAATTCCGTTTACAGATGCATGAATGGAGGAAGTACAATAGATTAATATAAAATTTAGTAATATATTTGTTAGAGGGGAATGAAAGACAGGGAAAAAGGAATACATACTTTGCAAATTAGTATGATAGGATATATTTTATAACTTCTGAGGTTGTCAAAATGTCCAGTAAGCTGAAGATGTCCACACCATCATCAAGAGCCCCAACTAAAAAACAAACCAAACCTACTGCCATCAAGTGGATTCCGACCACAGCAACCCCCATCGGGTTTCCGAGGTGGTAAATCTTAACAGAAGTAGATTGCCCAGTCTTCCTTCTATGGAGTGGCTGGTGGGTTTGAACCCCAATCTTCTGGTTAGCAGTCAGATGCCTTAGTGACTGTGCTACCAGAATTCCTGAGAGCCCCAACCAACACTTGCAAATTTGCTATGTATGATGCAGTCAAGAAACCAGTAACTCATGATTATGTCAATGTGTATAAAACCTAATATTGAGATCAGATGAGTATTTCCCAACTTTCTGTAGTGACTAAATGTTATGTTTTAAAATTGACAAGCCTGCTATAAGAAAACCAAGTTTATTTTATCTATTTTTAAAGGAAAATTCATTTCTCTACTATTTGCATGCTTGAGATGCGGAAAAAACATTTAAAATGAAAACAATGAAGAGCTGAAAATTCAATCAAGAGAAAAAAACACAAAACAGAGAGTCTCATATTGCTTCTTGAGCATCAAAAGACAACAAACAAAAATAAAGATCTTAATTCCCCACCTCCCACTTTTTTAAAGTTCTGCAAGCACCACAGTTCTTCACAACTGTTTGTAATAAACGCTTGGTTAATTCAAATCTGTTTTCATAATTCTCCTTCTTGAAACAAACAGAATATTGGTCTATTATTATGGAACTGATATTCTCTGGTTTAGGACCTTTCCTTTTTTAAAAAAAAATAAGAAGAGCACTTGGAAAAATTAGAAACTTTGCATATTTATCTCCTGTTGACTTTATCAATTTCCTCACCCAGGGTTTCTCAAACTTTCCCCACTATATTAAGTTCACACTCCCAGGCAGACCCCTAAAACCAGAACCTACATCTTTCTTGCCCATTCTGTTTGCAGGAGATCACTTGGTCTTTGCCAGGCAAATTTTCTACTTTCACTCTTCTTGTTTCCAAAGAAAGCAGCAGCCCTCCTGTTTCCCAAGAGGATACTTTCCAACTTCCTTTACCTCCTGGTCCATTCCTTTCACTTTCAACCTGTCCATGCAGGCTTCTTCCCCTTAGCCTATAAATAAGATCACAGGTCCCCAATCCTGAAAATTGCCCCCCCCATCAAGTTTGACAGTGAGGGACGGAGAGCAGCGGAACAGAGAGATGAGTCCTTAACCTCCTGCAATCTGAGTACTGTCTCCACTGCTCAGCACCACATTCCTCACTCTTCTTAACTCTTCGGCGTGTATCTCCAACACAGCCAGCTGTATTTATTTCTATTGCTGGCTTAGGTTCTGCTCCAGTGTCTCAAGGCTGCAACTCTTTACCATGACTTTACTCTCTCTCCAACTCTAGTCCCTCATTTCCACCTGCCTACCATATATACTTTGCAAATTAGTATGATAGGATATACTTTTTAACCTCTGAGGTTGTCAAAACGTCCATTAAGCTGAGGATGTCCACACCATCATCAAGAGCCCCAAAAAATCCAAACCTACTGCCAAATAGCTACCAAATAGCTCTATCTGGATGTCCTAGCCAAGTCATCATGTCAACACCAAACCCCTTATACCTCTTCTTTCCTGCTCCTCCAAATCTCTTACCTCTGGCCACCCAGTGTCAATCTTTGGACTGGGATGCCAAGGGAGAAGGAAACAATTCATTTGCCAAGAACCACAATTCTGCCTCAAATATTTCTCAAATCTGTCTTGTTGGTTCTATACCCATTTAATACTAAAATCTCTCATCTAAATTGCTATAACATTCTCATTTTAGTATCCTTATCTCTAGTTTTCAGTATACACTGTTGCTAGAGAATATTTCTAAAGCAAAACTCTGATCATGTCTGGAACTCAAGCTACTCTACACAGTATTTCTCAAATATAATGCACATGCCAATCACCTGGTGATCTTGCTAAAATGCACATTCTCATTCAATGAGTCTGGGATGGTGCCTGATTCTCTGTTCTTTCTTTTATTTGTGTTTTTAGCTATGAGAATATTTCTTTTTGATTCTGTATTTCTAATATGCTCCTAGGTAATGATGATGCTACTCATGAGGCTACATATAATGTGGCCCCAACCTATTTTTCCACCCTCACTTTCTATTCCTCTCTGCCCAGCATACATGTGTATGTCTATATCCCTCACACACACAGACCACAAATACACACACAAAAAGATGTATGGAGAGAAACTGTTCCCTAAACATACTTTCCAGCATCTGTGCTTCTTGTTCTTTCCTTAGAGTCTGCCCATCACAATTCTACCCACTTTTCAAGAACCAAATCATTCTCCCACAGCCTTTTCTTATGTTCTCACCTAAATCACTGTCACATGCCACCCTCCAAATACCACAAAACTTTAGGACACCCATGGCACTTAATTTGCACTGTTTCTGCTCTGGCTTGATATGCCATAATACTAAAACTCAAAACCAAACTTACTGCCATTGAGCTGATTCTGACTTATGGCAACCCCATGTATTCAGAATAGAACTGCTCCATATCATCTTTATTAAGGAAGCAGAATGTCAGGTGTTTCTTCTGTGGTACCACTGAGTAGGTTCAAATAATCAACTTTTAGGTTACTAATCAACTGTAAACTGTTTTGCACCACTCAGGGGCTCCAACACCATTAAGGGTCTCCTCATTTTATCTTCATTCCTAGACAGTAAATTCCTGGACGGGGACTATCTACCTAACTTCTGTATCCTAAGGGCATCTTGTGTTAAGTGCCAGTAAGTACTGGCTGAAGTGGATTTGTATTCCAAGAAAAACAAAGCATCTCACTTTATTTCATGTAATTTACTTTGAGCAGAACGCTTTAGAAGTTTCTTTAAGACAAACAAAAACACTTCCAGGAGGTGACTCATAAGTAGAACCTAAGAAAATGTGTTAAATATTTGCTACTAAAAACAAAACAAAACCCACTGTACATATTCAAATAGTGCCTCAAGAATTTTAGTACTTATCCAATTTATAGTGGTCTCCAGGTATACAGATCAAGTTTCTGATGTCTTATTAAAAATTAAATCTAATTTGTTATATTCCAGCAATTATTACATTATAAGTTTACAATACTTTCTAATCCAGATGCTAGCCCTTCCTAGTTCAGATTACCTAATGTTCCTTTTATCATTCCATTCATTAAAAGGGACAACACTTTTTCCCTGGGTGTGTTAAGACTAGCTATCTGCAAAACACTTTAAGATTGAAATGTCTTACATTTGTGTGTAGACTTTGAAAAGTGCTTGAAAACATGTATCATGAAATAACATTTTTAAGGCTAAAATGTCCTCAGTTGAGAAACCTCTCTATATATTTATCCTACCAAAAAAAAAAAAAAAAACCTGCCAATATTCAAGAACTAACCATAGCTCTCAAACTTCAGTGCGAGTTTGATAACAAATTTGTAGTGCTTGTTAAACATGCAGATTAGAGCTTCCTTCTCAGAAAAATCTCATTCAGTAACTGCGGTGGGGCCCAGGAAACTGAACATTTAACCAGCATCCCCAGGTGATTCTGATGCAGGTGTTCCTCAGATCTCAATTAGAGAAATACTAACCTCAGCCCTCGTCTGGGGGCACTACCAGGTTGCGTTTAAAGGGAAATCTAACGAAAGGCCTTTCCCAAACCAGCTGTCAAAACAGTACAACATGCGGTGATTCGCTTAAGATAAAAGGGGGAGAAAAAGTTCCTTGGAGCCTGAATTAAACCCGAAAATAATGACAGAGGGAAAGTGGCGTTTCTTTCCAAACCCTACGCTCTATTCTGGGATCATCACCCCAACAACTGTGAGGACACCGCTGTTGCCGGCGAGCGAGGATCAAACCCTCGAGAGCTGAGCCCAGGCCAGTCGCTGGCCCTGGGGGGTGGGAAGTTGCCGCGGCCCTGCACTCGCCCGGGTTCCACTGCTCACCTCCAATTACGAGTTGTCCTCTGCAGCCGAGGAAGGATGCCGGACCCCACGCCCAGGCCTCCAAGTCCCCTCTGCTCGCATACGTAAACAAGGTGCCTCCGGGGGGTCTGTAGCCCCAGCTCCAAGCCCGCGCCCCCTCACCTGCCGCGCGGCCGCAGCGCCGCCTCTTCGGTGGGTTCCGACTGCTGCAGTTCCTGTTCGCCCGCGGTCGCAGGCAGCCCCTCGGCGTCTTCCACCGTCACCTCAGACGTAGTCACAGCCCCCGCCGCCGGCACCCGGGTAGCCGAAGTGGGAGCGGCCGCGGCTCCCAGGCCGAACGCAGTGTCCTCCGAAGGAGCTGGGAGGTCGCGGAAGCGCCCAGCAGCCACAGTTCCCGCCGCGAGCCACAGGAGCAACATCAGCAACGCCCGCACGAGCGGCCCCAAACAGGTGGCGCGCTCCATCAGCGGCCCGCCCCGCGCGCGGTCATGGATGCGCAGTCGCTGGCGCCCGCCTCTCCAGCAGCACGGAGCCCCCCACCAAGGAAAATAAGCGCTAAGGACCCTACCGCTGCCGTGACGGCCTGGACAGACAGCCGCCTTCCCCGGGCCACGTCTCAGCCCGGCCTTCTCCACCGCCACCTGACTGACAGCTTCCCTCGGACATCGCCCATTGAGGAAACTTGGAGTGCGTCTGTCCCACGATTGGCTGCGGCCACTGCCACTCCGAAGACCAAGGCTGCCGGGTTGGGGAAGGTGAACCTTCCCCGGTTGTCTACAACACTCAGTCCAATCAAATCGTACTTTTGTCGCCAGTAGCCTGGCCCTCTTTCGGACACGATAACCCAATGAGAAATGCCTCTTCCCGCAGCCTTCTTAGAGGATTGGTGAACCCCGCTGCTCCCGGAATACCTTTACCCGAAGCCGATTTGCCATCGCGGAGATTGGTCTCGCCTCTCAAAGCGAGGCGCTGGAGAGATCTTGGAAGAACATTGGTAGAAGCACATGCCCCTTAAAGGCCTGAGATAACTTTTTCTTGATTGGTTGGAAGCGGCACTTAATACGTGGCGGTTTCTGACTGTAAAGAGGACGGTCCCTAGTGAAAGGAAGAGTGGGAGGCAGGTCCTGGTGGCGGGGAGCGGCAGACCTTAAGGGAGCTGCTGCTGTGCCTCTTCTAAAGTGTGGTCTATTTTGGAAAGACAAAAGCGAACCAGGAAAAATAAGTGGCCAAACAAATCAGCTAGTCCATCGATGTAGAAGCGGTAAAGCGGGTTGAAGAGACTAGCTTGTGGCTGCGAGGAAGCTGAGAATTGCGGCTTTTTAGAGATGATAGTGACCTAGAGATACCACTAGTCCACGCGACACACCTCCTTCCTAAAGAAGGAAGCGAGGCCTGATGCACTTACGTAATTTGTCCAAGGTCACATAGCAAGTTATTTACAGAATCGTGACTTTTTCTAGTCTTTTGACTCCGGTCTGGCAGATTTTGTACCTCACAGGGCTTACCGAAGAGGGTGATGGCAAAAAGCCAAACTGGAGGAGATATGAATATTCAGCTAAAAAATTTGAACTTGTCATAAAGCAAATGAGGACCCTAAAGATTTTTGAGTAGATAGTGAAATGGTATGAGTTACGATTTAGGAAGATGCATCGCATAAGCAGTGTATTCAGAAAGAGTAGAAGGGAAGAAGCCTCAAGGTTGAGAAGACTAACTGGGAGGCTACTGGCCCCCATCAGGATCTCTGGTGGCGCTATGGTTAAAGCACTGAGCTGCTAACCAAAAGGTCTTTGGCGGTTCCGCTCCACGGGAGAAAGATTAGGCAGTCTACTTCTGTGAATATTTACAGCCTGGCAACGTAGTGCCTAAGGCATTTGACTGCTAACCAAGAAGGTTGGAGGTTCAAACCCACCAGCTGTTCTGCCAGAAGGAAGGTGGGGCAATATAGGTCCCTAAAGATTTACAGCCTCAGAAACCTGTGAATCGAATGGATGGCAGTGAGTTTGGTTTTTTTGGTAAGTCGGCATCAACTTGATAGCAGTGGTTCCCCCCCAACCCCCCTTCCCATCAACCTAGTGAGGGCTGTTTTAGATGTTCTCCACTTACATTCAAACATCTCCTGCCCAAAACTAAAACAAAGAGACAAAAACCACTTCCCCTTTCCACTCTTGGCCACATTTCTTTACTCCTCTGCACTCAAAAGTTTTCAGTTTTTTTAAAGGGGGGACCAGGTTTGCTGGTCTGATAGAGCCTGGTAAAAGCACTGAAACTATGGCCCCTAGCTACACTTCAGGTCTGGAATTGAACCCACAAGGGACTGAGAAGTCCCTTGTCAGATATGTCATTTGGCTTCCAGACAAACAAAAGACAGGCATATGAGTTACCTGAGGTAGACACACTCCTTGGAGAGAACAATCATGGGAGAAAGAAGGGCTACTTACGCACAGGGAGACAGCTCAGGGGGCAGGAGTGCATGGAGGGATGGACACAGGGAAGAGGTAACTGTCGGGAGGAAATGGGTGGGGAGCTATTGCATTGTGGTAAATTGTGGTCAATGTCATGAGATAAAGTGTATGTGAACTGCTGTATGGAAAGTGAATTTGCTCTGTAAATCTTCACCCAAATCACAAAAGAAAAAAAAGTCTTCAATTTTTTGTATAGAGGAGCCCTAGTGGTGCAAGTGGTTAAACTCTTAACTTCATCTTCTCTTGTTCTCAGACACACTCTTCTCAGACTTTCCCTCAATTCTACCAAAACCGGTCTTTCTGAGGACACCATTTCTAAATTCAAATGATTTCTCTCAGTGACATCATCTTACTCATCAGCTATATTTCACCCATTAACTCAATCTTTCCCATATGGAAGAATTTTCAGTTTTTCTTGCTTCCATCAACATAGGGCAGGTCATGGCATTTACTTTATCATAACCCTCAAATGGTTCCCCAGTTCTCCCAGGCTAATCCCCAGTTCTCCCAGGCTAAATGCTAAACTCCTTACAATAGGCTTCAGGGTGTCATATAATCTGGCTTTTATTCCTTCCCTGACTTCAATGCATACTAAGTGATGTGCTCACACACACTAGCCAAACTGACTTCTTTGCTGTTAAAAAGCTGGCCAAGCAAGTCCCACATTGTGGGTTTTCATTTGCAGTTTTCTCTGCTTAGGAAACTCTTCCCAGGATACCTACAAAGCTTGTTCTTTCATTTCCTTCAAAATGCTGTTTAAATGTTAATTTCCCAGTAAAGCCTCTTCTGATCACCCACCCAAAATTGACACACACACCTCTTCTCTTCCCAACTTCTTCTCCTCGGTGTTATTTTTCCCCTTAAACTGTAAATATGAGGATTTATGTACTTGTTTATTGTCTGCCTCCCGCCACTAAAATATCACTTCTATGAGGATTTGCTCACTGATATAACTGATATATTCCAAGGAAGGAAGCCCTGGTGGCACAGTGGAGACGTGTTTGGTGGCTAGCCAAATAGTCATTTGTTCAAACTCACCAGATGCTCCTCAGGAGAAAGATGCGGCCATCTGCTTGCATAAATATTACAGCATTGGACACCCTATGGGGCAGTTCTACTCTGTCCTATAGGGTCGCTGTGAGTCGAAATTGACTTGATGGTGACAGGTTTGGATTTTTGGGGTATATTCCAAGAATCTAAACCAGTGCATCACATTTAGTAAGCGTTTAGTAAGTCAGGATCAACTTGATGACAGTGGGCTGTTTTTAGAGGTACTCCACTTATACACAAACATCTCCTGCCCCAAACTAAAAAGAAGAGACAAAAACCACTTCCCCTTTTGTTGAATGAGAAGAGAGGGGAAAGAGAAGAGGTTGTAATTGCTTTATATAGAGGAGCCCTGGAAGGGCAAATGGTTAAGTGCTCAGCTGCTAACCAAAAGATTGGCAGATCAAGCCCACCAGCTGTTCTGTGGAGACAGATGTGGCCATCTACTTCCATAAAGATTTACAGCCTTGGTAACCCAATGGGACAGTTCTACACTGTCCTATATGGTAACTATAAGTCAGAATGACTCAATAGCAATAAGTTTGGTTTTGGTTTGGTTTTATGCATAGAGAAGTGATTTAGGGAAGCAAGATTCCACAGTATATGTAGAAAACAGGGACAACTGTGCATTCCATATTGAAAGCAGAGATTAGGAAGTACTACTAGAAAATAAGAGAAAATAGATGAGAGAGCACACATCAGGTGACCATTATTTTCTCAGCAAAACAGGAAATAAGCCGTCTTGCATAAGGATTACAGCAGAAGATATGAGACAAGTGTCAGAAAGCTAACGTGAGATAAAAAAAAATGATTGTCTTGTAATGATCCATTTGAAAATATATATATATATATAACCTGAACTTCATGGTTTTGTAACTTTTTCAAAATATGATTGTGGCATGAGCAAGGCTATTAACCTGAGCTAATGAATTAGGAATCTGCTTGCCACCTGAAGGAACTCTCATGGTGCACTGGTTAAAACCTGTGACTGCTAACCAAAAGGTGAGTGGTTCAAACCTACCAGCTGCTCCACAGGAGAAAGATAAGGCAGTATGCTTCTGTGAATATTTATAGCCTTCAAAATCCTATGGGGCAGTTCTACTCTGTCCTATAGGGTCTCTATGAGTCAGAATCAACTCAGCAGCAGTGGTTTTGTGGTTTGGGTTGCCACCTATAAATGATTTGAAAGTCTTTGCTCATTCATTTTTTCATTTAACATTCAGGTAGTACTACATGTACTCTACATGTAGAAGCAAAGATATGACATAGTTCCTGCTCTTCTGAAGCTTAAAATCTAGTTATGGAGATAGCCATTAATCTAGTAGTTGTTGTTAGTTGTTAGGTGCCATCAAGTTGTCTCCAACTCATAGTGAACCTGGGCACAACAGAACAAAACACTGCCTGGTCCTGTGCCAGCCTTATTTATGATCCTTGCTATACCTAAGCCCATTGTTGCAGCAACTGTGTCAATCCATTTTATTGAGGGCCTTCCCCTTCTTCATTGACCCTCCACTTTACCAAGCATGATATCTTTCTCCAGGGAACAGTCCCTTCTGACAGCATGACTGCAAAAAGGGCGAGGAGGCCACATGTTCTGACCTCCTCTAATCCCATAAGAGGAAGACAGAGTCATCATCAATAATCCAAGGCCTATTCCTGCCAGGCCAGACATGCTGCCTCCCTCCAGCCCTTCTCCAACTGTTCCTCCCAAAGCACCCACCACCTCTCTCCTGGGTTCACTAATTCGCTACAGTGGCCACACAGAGCTCACAGATTATGGGGTTTATTAGGGAAGCACCAGGCTACAATTCGAGTTCAGGAAAAATGCTCAGCCTCTCTCCCAGCCCTCTGTCCCTCAGCCAACAGTTTCTCACGGTCTCTTTCCCAGCAGTGCTGGTCCCTCGGTGTCTCACTCAGCAATGTGTGTCCCTTGCATCTCTTTTCCAGCAGCATGTGTCGCTTTCTGGAGTGCATGTCTCTTTTAGCAGCACGTCTTCCTCAACCAGCAGTCAGAGAGATTCTGCCTCTAGCAGGCCTCCTTTTGAGCTTGGCAGAGTGGCCAAACTAGCCAATCATAGCATCAGAACTCTAAGCACCTGAGAGAGAACCTCCCATAACAATGCGTTGTGCTACTCCCAATAGAAATAACCCAGGTGGATAACATGTACAATCAGGAGCTCCTCAGTTGCTCATTCCACCACTGAATTTACAATGACTTATGGGTAGAAAAGCCATATTAAGTAATTTACTACACTGCAATGACCAAAGTAGATGAGACAAGGTCTGGTCATTCTTGCTTCCAAGGAGCATTCCAGCTACACTTCTTCCAGGACAGATTTGTTAGTCCTCTTAACAGACCTTGGTACTCATGGCATTCTTCTCCAGCACCACAGCTAAAAAATAAAAATCTAGTAATTACACAAATTTTATTGCCTTAGTTTCCTAGGTTGCTATAACATAAATATGACAAGTGGGTAGCTTTAAAGAACAATTTATTTTCTCACAGTTGAGAAGCTGGCAGTCTGAAATCAGGGTAGCAGCTCTAGGGAAGGCTCTGTCTGTCAGCTCTGAGGGAAGATCCTTGCCTCCTTGTAATCCTTGTACCTTTTCCATTTTTATGTGGCATCTATCTGTCCTTCCCCTCCCCAACCCCCACCACTATGCTTATTTCGGTGTTCAATCTCTTTTTCATAACTCAGAAGTGATTAGGTTTAGCACACATGCTACCCTGCTGTGACTTCATTATCCTAACAAAGAAAAGTATATTCCCAAACATCTACAGGCATAGGGATTACGATTCCAACACATTTTTTTTCTTGGAGGTGGAGACATTATTCAATCTATAACACTTACATTATTAAAACTAAGATAAGTGCTTTGATGAAATAGGTACAGACAGAAGAGCAGAGTGGTGGAAAAGTGCCAATAAGGAAAGTCACGCTTTATACACAGGAAAATAAGTACAAATATTTCCATTTTGGAAAAAGAAAAAAAAAAAAAGCCCTAAGTCAAGGTCAGCTGACTGGGAAAATAACTCAAAGGATGGAAAAGAGAGTCTGCCAGGTTTAGAATAGTGTGAAGATTTATAGTGATGTATGGAAGCTCTGGAATATGATCTGAAATGTGCCAGGAAGATGTAAGAAAGTTAGAGCCAGACATGATAGCTGGTCAGTGATGCTGAGCCAAGAAAAGAGACTGGCACTTAGGTACCCTGAGCCAGGGCTTCCCAGGACAATTAGTATTCTAAAACTGAGCGTGGTCCAGAAGATCAGCAAAACAGGTCTAAGATTTAGAAACATTATGCTCAGTTCATTAACAGAAAATCTTTAGCTGTCAGGGTTGAACTTGATTACAAATAACAAAAGCCTGCCTTATAGTGTTGACACAATAGCTCGACAATGATATTTTATTTAGACTTAAGCTTCTTCTATCTTTCCCTCCTTAATGTATAACTTTTGTTCTTCATACTTGTTATTTTTAGCCTCAGGGTGGCATCTCCAGCATCATTTCTTTATTACAGGCAGGAAAAAGGGGAAGGACAAAAGGCATACCACCCTGATTTAACCCCTTATCAAAGAGCTTTCCTGGAAGGCCCCCTATCTCAGTTATCTCATGTTGCTATAACAGAAATACCATAAGTGGATGTCTTTAACAAACAGAAATTTATTTTCTCACAGTTCAGGAGGCTATAAATCCAAATTCAGGGCACTGGGTCTAGGGGAAAGCTTTCTCTCTATATCACCTCTGGGAGAAGGTTATTGTGTCTTCAGCTGCTGTTTCCTGGCTCCTTAGAGATCTCCACACACCTAGACATCTATCTTCCTCCATCTTGACTTGTTTAATCTGCTCCTTTTATATTTTCTAAGAGATTGACTCAAAACACACTAATCCTGCCTCTTAATACGACAAAGACAATCCATTCCCAAATAAGGTTATAAACATAAGCATAGAGGTTAGGATTTATGACACATTTTTTGGGGAACACATTCAATCCATAACAACCACCAAGAGACTTCCACTTATATTTCATAGGCCATACCATGTGAGATAAACATCCTAGCTGTAATGGAAGCATACTGCCACTCCAAACAAAATTGGAGTTCTGCTAGTGAGAATGAAGGGAAGAATTATTCATCTACTTTATTGAAGTATAATGTATGTACAATAAAATGTACTTATTCAAAGTGTATAATTGGGTATGTTTCGACAGATGTATATACCACAATCATAATACAGACACTTCCAATACCTTCAAGAGTTTCCTCATGTTCTTTGGCAGTCAAGCCCTCTTTAAATCCCCAGCCCTCAGGTAGCCAAGTATCTGTTTTCTATCAAAATAGATTAATTTGTATTTTCTAGAATTTTTTTTTGTTTTTTAATTAATCATGCAGTGTATACTCTTTTGTGTTTGACTTCTTTTACTCTATATTTTTTAATTCATTCATGTTGTTGCATCTATCAGTACTCAGTTTCTTTTTATTGCCAAGTAGTATTTCTTTGTATAAATGTCCCACATTTGTTTATGCATTCACTTGTTGACATACCTTTGGAGTCTTTCCCAATTTTTGGCTATTACAAATAAAGTTGTTAGAAACATTCAAATACAAGTCATAGATAGACATAGGTTTTTATTTTTTCTTGGATAAATACTAGGAGTGGAAAACCTAGGATCATATGTCTGGTGAATGTTTATAAGAAGCTGCCAGAGAGTTTTCCAAAGTGGTTATGCCATTTGACACTCCCACTAGTGGTGAATGAAAGTTCTAATTGTTCCATATATTCATCAATATTTGGTATTATCAATCTTTTAATATTAGCTATTTCAGTGAGTGTGTAATGCTGTCTCATTTCTGGTTTTAGTTTGCATTTCCCTGATGACTAATGACTTTGAGCACTTATTAATGTGCTTATTAGACATGTGTATATATTCTTTTCAGAAGCAGCTATTCAAAGCATTTGTAAAGAGGAAAATTTATATAGGTATAAACCCACCAGAATTTACCATACAATGAAATCTGCAGTTTGCTTTGGCACAATAATGCTGTGTAAGAAATCCCCCAAAGTGCAGTGGCTTAAAATGACAAAAATTTTACTTGGGCACACTTCACCTGGGGATTGACTGATTTTATGGCATCAATACCAGAAAGGTGAGTTGAAGTGTGTAGGACCTCTTGAGGCTAGAGTCAGAACTGGAGCACTGCTACTTCCATGAACATTCCATTGGCTAAAGCAGGGCACATGTCCAGGCCTAACATCAGTAGGGCAGGAAAATATACCTTGCTTCTAGTGAGAGTAACTGCAAAGTCACATGACAAAGGACATGGAAACAGGATTTTGGAGAACAAAGATGTAATCTCCCACAGGTGTACACTATGAGAATAATTAATTGTGTTTGTGCCTAAGTCTAGCATAAACAATTGCCTCAAAGCAATATACAGGATGAGCTAACACTTCATATATCTATTAGAATGGTTATTTTTTTTTTTTTTTATTAGGATTTGGGTGAAGATTTAC
>NW_006922018.1:2417767-2421534 GCF_000298275.1 Orycteropus afer afer
TTGAACCGCCAGCCTTCTGGTTAGCAGTCAAGTGCTTTAGCCACTATGCTACCAGAGTAGGCAGGGCCCAATGTCTAGAATGGTTATTTTTAAATAAATAAATAACTACAGACAATGAGTGCTAATAAGGATACAGAGCATCTAGAATCCGTGGCTATTGCTGGTATGTGTACAAAATGGCACAGCTATGTTTGAAAACAGCTTGGCAGTTTCTTAAAAAGTTAAACATACACTTACCATATGATTAAACAATCTCACTCCTTTGTGTGGACATATGTTTTTATTTGGATAATAATTTTTTTAAAAATGTAGTATAATTATAGAATCACCTGGCTAAAATCTCTTTGGCATTGTAGGACTCAAGCTTGCATTTGTGTTTATCATATTGGCACTGAATAATCCTATTTTAGTTGTCACTAGCAACTGAAAGAAATGCTATGTATTTATATAGAAAAGATGCATTCCTGCCAAATAAAGACTGAAAAACTTGGTGTCCTCTGAAAGCATATCCCATAATGGTTCAGCTAAAAGTGGTGGGAGAATCATATCCTCACACAGCATGTAGTTTTTTAGTGTGCCAGATTAAAAACAGCCTGTACCTCAACTGTCAGTATCATACTTGCTTTCACAGAAGTTCTGTTGCTTTACTGAATTATCACTGTTGAACATCTACTTACATCTCTGATGTAACAGCTGGTGTCAGACCACATATCCCACTGAGAACAGCTCTAGATTCTAGACTGAAATTTTCTTGAAGGTATCAACAAGCAACCAAGCAACACATAAAAATCAAATGTGTTTCTATATACCAGTCATGGAAAATCCACAAAAGGTGCTTTTTTTAAATGCCATTTACAGTAGCATACAAAAAATAAAATGTCTAGGTTATTGTTAGTTGCTATGGAGTCAGTTTCCACTCATGGAAAGTTGAGGCCCATTTTCAGAAATGTGCCCACTCTCATGGCAACTGCTTCACAGGATTTTCAAAGCTGTGACCTTTGGAAACAATTGCCAGGCTTCTCTTCTGAGGTACCTCTGGGTGGGTTCATACCAATAGTCTTTCAGCATGTAGTATAGCATTTTACTGCACCACAAGGATTTCAACACATATTTTGGGGAGACACAGTTTAAGCCATAACAGGGCTGAGCAGTTGGGACTTTCTTTGGGTAATTGGCTGCCTTCCTCACACACCTTCTAGGAAGGCAAAGGGAAGAGTGGGGCCATGGGAGGAAGGATCTTCACAAATTTCAAGTCAATACTGGGCAAGCAGCATAGCCCACACAATATGTTCCTGACAGTGATAGGTGAACCATGTTCTTTGACAGCATTTTCAAGTCCATACCATGCTGAAATCAGACTAGCCAGAGAGGTTACAGACAAAAGGCACATGGTCAAAGGAAGTGGGAGCTCTATCTTTAACATTTCCTGGTTATTGTCATTTTGTCTAGCAAGCTCCATATTATCTGCATTTAACAGACTTTAATTTCCTTTCTTCATAATAAAAATCTGTCCAATGTGATTATAAATGTATATTTATTTACCTCTGGGAGTGGTGCTAAGGGCAGTACATATAGACCATGGATTAGGGAGAAAGAAAGGGATGAGAAAAACATCTACTTTTCTTTTGCTTAGATGTCTTCAGCCCCTTGTCTCCCATCCTCCTTAGCTCTGTCTGATCTCAGGAACAAAGCTGTCAAACAAGGAATACTTGCTCATCTTAGCACCTCAGGCCACTCAAACATTTGCTGAGGTTGAGTCTAGTCCAAACAACTAGGAAATAATCCTGAAAGAAAAATATAGGAAGGCTTGCTGAGCAGTAGAGTTTGTCTGGCAAACTAGTTTTCACTAGAGCAGGGTTTTACAAACCACAGACCTTGGGACAAATCTAGCCAACTACCTGTTTTAATGAAAAAAAAAAAAAACCTGGGAATAAGTTTAACAAAAGGTAATATATACAGTGTATATATACACTGATGAAATCAAAGAAAACAGACAAAACTCTAGAATAATTCAGGAAAAAAAATAAAAACTAACAACATAAATGAAAAATTGGAAACCACAGAAAAACAGCAAATAGAAATCCAGAAAATTAAAACTAAGGTTTCAGAAATAGATAACATATTGAAAGGGCAAAGGAGTAAAATTCGATCAATGAAAGACAGAATTATTAGTGAGATTGAAGATAAATCTAGCAATAATACTTTGTTAGAGGAAAAATCAGAAAAAAGAAAAAAAATGAAGAAAGCCTAAGATTTATGTGGGACATCATCAAGAGTAACAAATTACATGTTATTGAAATTCCAGAAGAGGAAAAGACCAAAAAGAAGAAAACCCCACAGAGAAAAGTGTCACAGATTTTTTGGAAAAGAATTTTCTTAATATGATGAAAGTTGAGAAGATACACATTCAAGAAGCTTAACAAGCCCCCAAAAAGGATAGATGCCAAAAGAAAATCACCAAGACATATCATAATCAAACTTTCCAAAACCAAAGACAAAGAAAGGATCCTGAAAGCAGTTCATGAAGATGAAGTTACCTACAAAGGACAACCAATAAGACTAAGCTCTAATTTCTCAGCATAAACCATGCAGGGGAAAAGGTAATGGGGTGACAAATATAAACCCTTGAAAGAAAAAAAATGGCCAACCAAGAATTATATATTGAGCAAAATCATCCCTCAAGTATGATGATGAAATTGGGACTTTTCCAGATAAATAGAAATTAAGGAAATGTGTGAAAACCAGACCAGCCTTACAAAAGATGCTAAGGAAGTCTTTTGAACAGGGAACCAACAATGGCAGACAACATCCTGAAATCAACACACATGACAACGTCACCCAGAAACGAAGCCAGATGTAGAACTATCCAAATAAAATAAACCTATGAGACTGAAAACAGGGAACCAGAGACATTAATTTGTAAATGAGGACAACCACTAAAGAAAAAGAAAAATAGTGTAGTTACAGACCTTCTAAATGGAGAGAAAATCAAGATAATTTCAAGAGAGTATGAACTGTTTTAAATTGTGAAGAAAATAACAAATCACGGAGTAAACTCAAAGAAAATGAATACATCTTCTCATTAAATGGCCCCTAGTTGCCCTTCAGGTCTGGAGTTGAACCCACACCTGTGGCTTCCAGCCAAACAAAAGATAGGCATATGGGTTGAACGTTTACCTGAGATAGGTATCCTTGGAGAGAACAGTCATGGGAGAAAGAAGGGCTGTTTATGCACAGGGAGACAGCTCAGGGGGCAGGAGTGCATGGAGGGATGGACACATGGAAGAGGTGACTGTTGGGAGGAAGTGAGAGGGGAGCTGTTGCATTAGGGTAAATTGTAGTCAATGTCATAAGACCAAGTGTGTGTGAACTGCTGTATGGAAAGTGAATTTGCTCTGTAAACTTTCACCCAAATCACAATAAAAAAAAAAAGAAAGAAAAATGAATACATCTTCTCATTAAAATAAAAGAGAGGAAAGTCATAAATATTTAGCAAACCCTAAAACAATAGCAATGAAGGAGATTATAAGAAAAATGTATTTTAAAAATGAGTTCAGCACAAAAAATTATATGGAACAAAGATATCAGGAGCATCACAAAAAAAGAGAAAATGTCAGCAATAAGTTCATACTTGTTGATAATTACAATGAATGTAAATGGCATAAATGCACCAGTCAAGAGATAGAGAGTTGCATAATGGATAAGAAAATATGATCCATCTATATGTTGTCTACAACAGGCACACCTTAGACACAAAGACAAAGATA
>NW_006922018.1:2421999-2423023 GCF_000298275.1 Orycteropus afer afer
CCCATCTTCCTTCCGAGGAGCGGCAGGTGGGTTTGAACCGCCAGCCTTCTGGTTAGCAGTCAAGTGCCTTAGGCACTATTCTACCAGAGCTCTTAATATACCACTTTCAATGAAGAATAGAACAACTAGAAAGAAACACCACAAAGACACTGAAGAACTAAACACCACAATTAACCAACTTGATCTTATAGACATACACAGAACACCCCACCAAACAACAGCACAATGTATATTCTTTTCCAGTGCACATGGAACATTTTCTAGACCATAGCTAGGCCACAAAGCAAACTGCAATAAATTTAAAAACATCAAAATACTGTAAAGCGTCTTCTCAGATCACAATGCTATAAAATTAGAAATCAACAATAGGAAGATTAAGGAAAAAAAATCAAACACATGGAAATTAAATAATACCTTGCTTAAAAACTACTGGGTAATAGAAATAAAAATGAAATAAAAAAAAAATCCTTCAATCAAATGAGAATGAAAACATAACATACCAAAATGTTTAGGACAAAGGAAAAGCAGTGCTCAGAGGGCAATTTGTAACAATAAATGCACACATCAATAAAGAAAAGCCAAAATCAACACCTTAACTCAATATTTCCAAAGATTAGGGAAAAAAGCAGCAAAATAAGCCTAAAATCACTAAAAGAAAAGAAATACAAAAATTTGAGCAGAAATAAATGAAAAAGAAAAACAATAGAATCAACAAGACTAGAAGTTGGTTCTTTGAAAAGATGGATAATATTGACAAACCACTGGTAAATTTAAAAAAAAGAAGAAAATGCAAATAACACAGATAAGAAATGAAATGGGTGACATCACAACTGAAATGAAGAGAATAATAATAGGGTACTATGAAGAACTGTACTCTAGCAAATTTGAAAATACAGAAGAAATGGACATATTTCTAGAAGCACACTATCTATTTAATTAACGCAGAAAATTTGAACAGACCTGTAAGAAAAGTAAAAATTGAACGGGTCATTAAAAAAACAGTCCTGGCTGAGATGGCTTCACT
>NW_006922018.1:2423783-2425805 GCF_000298275.1 Orycteropus afer afer
GACACAATACACCACATAAATAAAACAAATGAAAAATAACTACATGATCATATCAATCAATGCAGAAAAGGCATTTGACAAAATCCAGCACCCTTTCATGATAAAAGCTGAACAAAATAGGAATGTAAGGGATATTTCTCAACATAGTTAAGGACATGTATACAAAATCAATAGGCAAAATTATTCTCAATGGAGAGAGACTTCAAGCATTCCCCTTACAAACAGGTATTGGACAAATATACCCTTATTATCACTCCTGTTCAATTTTGTATTGTAAGTCTTTGCCAGAGCAGTAAGGCAAGAACGGGAAATAAAGGGTGTCTAAATTGACATTGAAGTAAAACTATCTCTATTTGCAGATAATATGAACTTACACATAGAAAATCCCAAAGACTAAGCAAGAAAATAACAGGAACTAATTAAAAGACTCACCAAAGTAGTAGGGTACAAGACTAAAATAAAAACTAAGTTGGATTTCTTTACACTAATGAAGAGAACTCTGAAAAGTAAATCAGGAAAAGAATGCCATATACAATGACCACCCAAAAGATGAAGTACCTAGGAAATGAATCTAATCAGAGACACAAAAGATTCATAAAAAGAAAATGACAAACTACTACTACAAGAAACCAAAAGATCTACATAAATGGAAGAAAATATCATGCTCATGGATTGGAAGACATAACATTGTGAAAATGTCAATACTCCCCAAAGCGATCTATAGATATGGTACAATCTCCATCTAGTTTCCATCATCATTCTTTAAAGAGATAAAAAAACTAATCATCAACTTTATATGGAAAGGAAAGTTTCCCCAGTTCAGTAAAGCACTACTAAAGAAGAAGAACAAAGTAAGAGGCCTCATATGTCCCAATCTCAAAACCTACTGCATAGCCACAGTAGTTAAAACAGCCTGGCACTGGTACAACAACAGACACCTAGACCGATTGAACAGAATTGAGAACTGAGAAGTAAATCCACCAACCTGTGGACAGCTTGTCTTTGACAAAGGGCCCAAACTCATTAAATGGGGGAAAAGATAGTCTCTTTAATAATTTATACTGGCAAAATTGGATATACATTTGCAGAAAAATGAAGCAGGACCCATCTCTCATGCCACATACAAAAATGAACTCAACTTGGGTCAGAGACCTGAATATGAAGCCTAAAACTATAAAGACCATCAAAGAAAAAATAGGGACACCACTAGCCACTCCTCGGAAGGAAGGTTGGGCAATCTACTTCCGTAGTGGTATTGCCTCGGAAACGCAAGGAGGGGTTCCTATGAGTCGGTCCGACTTGACGGCACGTAACAACAACAACAACAGCAATACATGGCATAAATACCCTATCAAACATAACTAAAAATGTACAAACACCAGAAGACAAAATAGTTGACTGGGACCTCCTAAAAATTAGACATGCTTATCAAAAGATTTCACTGAAAGAGTAAAAAGAGAACTCACAGACTGGGGGGGCGGAAATTGGCAATCACGTATCAGACAAGGGGCTAATTTCTAAAAGTTCTAGAAAAGTGAACTCATCAGCAACAAAAAGACAAACAATCCAGTTAAGAAAAGGGCAGAGGACATGAGCAGATACTTCACCAAAGATATTCAGTCAGTGAACAAACACATGAAGAAATGGTCCCAATCATTAGCCATAAGAGAGATGCAAATCAAAACAAAAATGCAGTAT
Source organism: Orycteropus afer afer (assembly GCF_000298275.1). Lineage (NCBI taxonomy): Eukaryota > Metazoa > Chordata > Mammalia > Tubulidentata > Orycteropodidae > Orycteropus > Orycteropus afer. The sequence continues at coordinate 2,425,482 of NW_006922018.1, forward strand.
CATCTTAACTCAGCACTAATAGCAAAGTTCAAAAAAAAAAAAACCAGGCAACAACAAATACTGGCAAAGGTGTGATGAGGCTGAAACCCTCATACACTGCTAGTGGGACTGCAAAATGGTACAACCACTGTGGAAAGCAATATGGCACCTCCTTAAAAAGTTAGAAACAGAAATACCATATGATCCAGCAATCCTACTACTAAGTATATATCCTAGAGACATAAAAGCCATGTTATGTGTTGATATATACACACCCATATTTATTGCAGCACTAGTCACAATAGCAAAAAGGTGGAAACAATCTAAACGCCCATCAACAGATGG
>NW_006922018.1:2426405-2428143 GCF_000298275.1 Orycteropus afer afer
CAGGGGCAAGGTTATGAAAACTTCCGACCTCCTCTAACCTCCCAAGGGGAAGACAGAGTTACCAATTCCAACCTGAGGCTGATTACTATGAAGCCAGATATGCTGCCACCCTCCAGCCTTTTTACCATCATGACACCAACTGCTCCCCCCTCACTACTTCTCTGCTGGGTTCGATAATTCTTTCCAATGGCCACACAGAACTCAGAGACAATACTTACAATTATGAGGTTTATTAGGGAAGTAACAAGTTACAATTCAGGTTCAGGAACACTCAGGACACAATTCTTCAATCAGGACAGCGTCCCCTTGGCAATGCCCTCATGCACACCTCTCTTTGGCCCTCGGTCTCTCCACCTGGCCTCTACCCTGATCAGACTAGTATTACAAAGCTCTTTTGACTCTGCTGATAGGTGGACCTAGGTGGACCCCACTCTGCCAGCAAGCCTCTTACTCAAAGGCTTTCTCACCCCATGGGCTGGCAAGCCCACTGTTTTATCTCATGCCAGTCTCTTGGTTCTGCTGCTGCTGTTGCTGCTGCTGGTGGTACTGCTACTGGTGCTGCTCCCATCTCTCTGCTGTCTCTGCCGACTCTCTGCCAAGGAGGTCCAGTGCAGGGGTTTTGGGTCCAAGGACGCACTCCACTCCATCTCTGACTCTTCTCTCTTGATGGCAGTGAGATCTGCCCTTCTGCCTTTGGAAAGAAAAAAAATGAAAACCTCACTGCCGTCAAGTTAATTCTGACTCATAGCAACCCCCCATTGGGTTGCTGAGGTGGTAAATCTTTATGGAAGTAGATTGCCCAGTCTTGCACCCAGGGAGTGGCTGGTGGGTTTGAACCACCAATCTTCTGGTTAGTAGTCAAATGCCTTAGTTACTGTGCTACCAGAGCTCCTCTGTCCTTCTGCCCTTCTGCCTCTAGGAGGACTCATTTTAAGCTTAGCAAATTGAGAAAACTAACTAATTCCCACATTGGAGTTCCATACACCTTATTTGCATAGTCCCATCCCCACAAGGGCACCATATACCTTATTTACATTACTAGCAAGCTCTCCAATCTTGTTGGTAGGCCACAAGTACTGTACATTTGCGTAGTCCCACCTAGTAATCAATGAACCAATGGTGTTGAACACAGAAGTCAAAGCTGCACTGAAGGAAGTGGTGAAAAATAAGGCTCCAGGATTTGACGGAATATCCATTGAGATGTTTCAACAAAGGGATACTGCGCTGGAGGTACTCACTCGTGTGTGCCAAGAGATTTGGAAGACAGCTACCTGGCCAACTGACTGGAAGGGATCCACATTTGTACCCATTCCAAAGAAAGGTGATCCCACAGAATGTGGAAATTATCAAACAAACAATATCACTGATATCACATGCAAGTAAAATCTTACTGAAGATAATTAAAAAATGGTTATAGAAGTATATTGACAGAGAACTTCCAGAAATGCATGCTGGATTCAGAAGAGGATGTGGAATGAGGGACATCATTGCTGATGTCAGACGGATCTTGGCTCAAAGCAAAGAATACCAGAAAGATGTTTACTTGAGTTTTATTGACCATGCAAAGGCATTCGATTGTGTGGATCATAACAAATTATGGGTAACATTGAGAAGAGTGGGAATTCCGGAACACTTAATTGTACACATAAGGAACCTGTACATAGACCAGGAGGCTGTCATTTGAACACAACAAGGTGTTTAAAATCAAGAAGGGAGTGCATCAGGGTTGTATCCTTTC
>NW_006922018.1:2428408-2432786 GCF_000298275.1 Orycteropus afer afer
CACGATAAGTGGAGAAAAGATTGAAGTTGTCAAAGACTTCATATTACTTGCTTTTACAATTGACACCAATGGAAGCAGCAATCAAGATATCAGACAACATATAGTATTGGGAAAATTGGCTGCAAAAGACCTCTTTCAAATGCTGAAGAGCAAAGATGTCTCCTTGAAGACCAAGGTGCACCTGACAAAAGCTATGGTATTTTCAATCGCATCATATGCATCTGAGAGCTGGACAATGAATAAGGAAGACCGATGAAGAGTTGTTGCTTTTGAGTGGTGGTGTTGGTGAAGAATGCTGAAAGTACCATGGACTGCCAAAAGAACTAACAAATCTGTTCCAGAAGAAGTACAGCTGGAATGCTCCTTGGAAGCAAGAATGGCCAGACTTCATCTCACCTACTGTAGTCCCTGGAGAAGGCTATCATGCTTGGTAAAGTGGTGGGTCAATGAAAAAGGGGAAGGACCTCAACAAGATGGATTAGCACAATGGTTACAATAATAGCCTCAAGTATAGCAAGGATCATGGGGCTGGCACACGACCAGGCAATGTTTTGTTCTACTGTACATATGGTCACTATGAGTTGGAAATGACTCAACAGCACCTATCAACAAAAACAACAACCTAGTATTCTAGAGGGAGTTACAAAGACTATGGCTAGAAGAGCCATACTAAGCATTTTACTGCACCACAACCATAACCAAAAACCATAAAGGAGTGAGTGAGCCACTGGGCTTGAGGACTCATGTCTCAGAGGACATCAAGGTCAATTAGCACAACACAGTCCACAAAGTTCTACATTCTACTTTGGTGAGTAGTGACTGGGGGTCTTAAAAGCTTGTGACTGGCTATCTAAGGTACAGCTATTGGTCTCTCCCCATCTGGAGCAAAGAAGAGTGAAGAAAATAAAAGACATATGGAAACAATTAGTCCAGAGGACAAATGGACCATGTGATTAGCCTCCATGACCTTGAGACCAGAAGACCTAGATAGTGCCTGGCTACCACTACAGACTGCCCTGAAAGGAATCACATTAGAAGGTCCTGGATAAAGTGGGAGAAAAATGTGGAACAAAACTCCAAATCATAAAAATGACCAGGCTTACTGTTGAATAGATACTGTTGGAAGACTATGGTCACTAGTCACTCACTCCCATAGTTCAAATTTCAGTCAAACAATAGACAAGTCTACAAGATGAACAAAACTCTAGGAAGGTACATATGCCTTATAAGAATCAACCATTTAAGAGAAAAAGAGCAGCATTTGCCCAACAACAAAGTTCAGAAGGCTGTAAGGATTAGGAGAGAAGAAGGAAGAGAAATAAGAAACAGGGAGGAAGTGGGAGGAGTGATGTTACTTTGAGGGGATTGCAATGAATGGCTTCAACAAAATGCATGTGAATTGCTAAAGGAAAACTGGTTTCCTCTGTAAACTTTCACCCAAATCACTATAATGATTTTTTTTTTCCAAAAAAAGCACAGAGAGGAAATGAGAATGTGACTTAATGTAAATATTATAACAAATGCCACAGAACAATTTGTAGAAAAATTGTTAAGGGGTACCTAATTTTGTGTGTAAACTTTCACCTAAGTCACAATTAAATATTAAAGGAATAAAAGGCTTTAAATCTTTCAGAAGACTGATGAATAATATTAGTAGCCACTCATTCTCCAAATGTCAGCAGCTAAGTTTTAGACTGTGAGAAAGGAATTATGCAATATACCCAAAGTGACATCAAAGCTGTAATTGAAAGACAACTTATATTTTCTATTTTCATTTCTTTGTTCTTGGGAGAATAAAAAAACTTTAGGACTAAAGGACCCAGAAAAGCCATCCTGAAGTTGGTATTTAGCTAGAAAATATTTATTTGTGTATTTGATTATTTCTAAGGAAAGAACTGGAAAATTAATAAGGAAGACCAGAGAAGAGTTGATGCTTTTGAATTGTGGTGTTGGCGAAGAATGCTGAAACTGTGTGGACTGCTAAAAGAACTAACAAATCTGTCTTGGAAGAAGCACAGCTGGAATGCTCCTTGGACGCAAGAATGATTAGACTTCATCTCACCTACTTTGGTCATGTCGTCAGAAGGGACTATTCTCTGGAGAAGGATATCATGGTTGGTAAAGTGGAGGTTCAACAAAAAAAGGGAAAGCCCTCAATGAGATGGATTGACACAGGGCTGCGGCAATGGGCTCAGGTATAGCAGGGATCGTGGGGCTGGCATAGGACCAGGCAGTGTTTCGTTCTGTTGTGCATAGGGTCACTGTGAGTCACAGCCGACTCAATGGCACCTAATGATAACAACAAGGAAAGAAATTCCATGGCTTCCTAAATGAATAACTCCCGTGTTTGATAAGTTCCTCGTCGCTCACCTTAATCTGCCCTCTTAAATTTGCCTAATATGCTCTTGTTTTATGATCAGAAATGTCAGTATCTTATATTTTCAAAAGTCAGCATCCCAGCGCAACAACTCTCAATAGGCAACATGAGATTCTCAAATACTGGGATATATGCAAGTTCGTGGTGCAGGTGAATTAAAGGGACAGAAACAAATCACAACCTCTATAACTGGGCCAATGGATCATGAGCTATTATAAGTCACTGCATGTCCTCTTGTCCAGAAACCTTTCATGTTGTTTCTTTTCTGTTTTCAGTGTAAAATATGTATTTGAATGTTCAGGGAGTTTTACGAGTGCCATTGAACAAGAAGAGGTGCGACAGTAATAGGTCTTTGTCTTAGTTTCTTAGTGCTGCTGTAACAGAAATATCACAAGTGTCGTTGTTGTTTTTACGTGCTGTCAAGTCGGCTCTGACTCGTAGAGACCCTATGTACAACAGAATAAAACACTGCCCAGTCCTGTGTCACCCTCACCATCCTTGCTATCCTGAGCCCATTGCCACAACCACTGTGTCATCCATCTTGTTGAAGGTCTTTCTCTTTTTCGTTGACCCTCCATTTTACCAAGCATGATATCCTTCTCCAAGGAATGGTCCCTTCAATATGACTGAAGTAGGTGAGACGAAGTCTAGCCATTCTTGCTTCCAAGGAGTATTCTGGCTGCACTTCTTCTAGGACAGATTTGTTAGTTAATTCAGCAGTCCATGATACCTTCAGTATTCTTTGTTAACACCACAACTCAAAAGCATCAACTCTTCTTTGGTCTTCCTTATTCATTGTCCAGCTCTCACATGCATATGATCCAAAAAAAAAAAACCCACTGCCATCAAGTCGATTGTGATGCATTGCGACTCCCATTGGATTTCTGAGGCAGTAGATCTTTACCATGGAGTGGCTTGTGGGTTTGAACCACTAACCTTCTGGTTAGCAGTCAGATGTCTTAAGCACTACGGTACCAGAGCTCCTTCACATGCGTATGAGGTGATTGAAAATACCATGGCTTGGGATTGGGCGCACCTTAGTCTTCAAAGAGACATCTTTGCTCTTCAGCACTTGAAAGAGGTCTTTTGCAACAGATTTGCCCAGTGCAATATGTCATCTAATGTCTTGACTGCTGCTTTCATGGGTGCTGATTGTGGATCCAAGTAATATGAAATCTTTGACAACTTCAATCTTTTCTCCCTTTATCATGATGTTGCTTATAGGTCCAGTCATGAGGATTTTCGTTTTCTCTGTGTTGAGATGTAATCCATACTGCAGACTGTAGTCTTTAATCTTCATCAGTAAATGCTTCAAGTCATCCTCACTTTCAACAAGCAAAGTTGTGTCCTCTGCATATTGCAGGTTGTTAATGAGTTTTCCTCCAGTCCTGATGTCACATTCTCCATATAGTCCACCTTCTCAGGTTATTTGTTCAGCATAGGATTGAATAAAATGCACTCCCTTCCTGATTTTAAACCATGCAGTATCCCCTTGTTCTGTTCGAACAACAGTCTCTTGGTTTATGTACAGGTTCCTCATGAGCAGAATTAAGTGTTCTGGACTTCCCATTCTTCTCAATGTTATCCATACTTTGTTATGATTCATACATTTGAATGCTTTTGCATAGTCAATAAAACACAAATAAATATTTTTTTTTGTTTTTTTCATGACCTTGGATTTGGCAATAGTTTCTTTTTTCTTTCTTTCTTTTTTTAAATTGTGATTTGGGTGAAAGTTTACAGAGCAAATTCACTTTCCATACAGCAGTTCACATACATTTTGTCTCATGACATTGACCAAATTTACCCCAATGCAACAGCTACCCTCCCACTTCCTCCCAACAGTTACCTCTTCCCTGTGTCCATCCCACCATGCACTCCTGCCCCCTGAGCTGTCTCCTTGTGTATAAACAGCCCTTCTTTCTCCCATGATTGTTCTCTCCAAGGAGTGTATCTACCTAATGTAAATGTTCAACTCATATGCCTGTCTTTTGTTTGGCT
>NW_006922018.1:2434781-2435594 GCF_000298275.1 Orycteropus afer afer
AACCCAAGGAGGGGTCGCTATGAGTTGGGTCCGACTCAATGGCACATAACAACAACAACAACAACAGCACTGTACTTCAGGATAGATCTTGAATCATTCTTCATGAGGATGAAAGCCACACCATTCCTCTACAATTTGTCATTCCTGGCATAGTAGAGCATATGGTTGTCTGATTCAAAATAGCCAAAACCAGTCCATTTCAACTCACTGATGCCTAGGATATCAATCTTTATATGTTCCATTTTTGACAACTTCCAGTTTTCCTAAATTCATACTTTGTACATTCCATGTTCCACTTACTAATGGAGGTTTGCAGCTATTTCTTCTCATTTTGAGTTGTGACATGTCAGCAAATAGAGGTCCTGAAGGCTTTGCCCCTTCCATGTCATTAAGGTTGACTGTACTCTGAGGATGCAGCTCTTCCCCAGTCATATTTTGAGTGCCTTCTGATCTGAAGGGCTCATTATTATTATTATTATTATTAATGTTTTGCACCTTCTTTTTTAATTTTTTTTTTTTTTTATTGTGATGTGGGTGCAAATTTACAAAGCAGATTCATTTTACTCACAGCAGTTCATGCACATTTGCCTTCATGGCCCTGCTTACAATCCCAACCATAAAAAGCTCTCCTCCCCTCTCCTCCCTGTGACTATCCCTTCCCTGTGCCCTTCTTATCTATGCTTCCTCTCTGTCCAGCTTTCCCTTTATGCAAATGCTGCCTGTCTGCTGTCTCATGGTTGATTGATCTGGGGAGTGCATTTTCTATCCAAACCTGGTGTGCTGCAGTGAATTATTTGGTATGGCTCTTCTAAC
>NW_006922018.1:2437619-2438274 GCF_000298275.1 Orycteropus afer afer
CAGCATACAGATTGAATAAGTATGGTGAAAGGATATAACCCTGATGCACTCCCTTCTTGATTTTAAACCATGCAGTATCCCCTTGTTCTGTTCTAATGACAGCCTCCTGATCTATGTACAGGCTCCCCACAAGTGCAATCAAGTGTTCTGGAATTCCCATTTTTCTCAATGTTATCTGTAATTTGTTTTGATCCACACAATTGAATGCTTTTGCATAGTCAATAAAACATAAGTAAATGTCTTTCTGGTGTTTTCAGCTAAGATCCATCTGACATCAGCAATGATAGCCCTCATTCCATGTCCTCTTCTGAATCCAGCTTGCATTTCTGGAAGCTCTCTGTCAATATGCTGCTGCAACCATTATTGAATTATCCTCAGTAAGATTTTACTTGCATGTGATATCAATGATATTGTTCGATAATTTCCACATTCTGTGGGATCACCTTTCTTTGAAATGGGTACAAATATGGATGTCTTCTAGCCAGTTGGCCAGGTAGCTGTCTTCCAAATCTCTTGGAATAACCAAGTGAGTGCTTCCAGGAGGGCATCCATTTGTTCAAACGTTTCAATGAGTATTCTGTCAGTTACTGGAGACTTGTTCTTTGCCAATTCCTTTAGGGCAGCTTTGACTTCTTCCTTCAATACCATTGGTTCT
>NW_006922018.1:2438729-2460353 GCF_000298275.1 Orycteropus afer afer
TTCAACTTGTACATGCATAAGAGCAGTTGATGCTCTGTCCACAATCAGCTCCTGGTCTTGTTTTGGCCGAAGATATTGAACTTCTCCATCACCTCTTGCCACAAATGTAGTCAATCTGATTTCTGTGTATTCCATCTGGTGAAGTCCATGTATATGGTCATCACTTATGTTGTTCAAAAAAGGTACTTGCAATGAATAAGTCGTTGGTCTTGCAAAATTCTATCATGCAATCTCCAGCGTTATTTCTATCACCAAGGCCGAATTTTCCAACTACCTGTAACTCTTCTTTGTTTCCAGCTTTTGCATTACAGTAACCAGTGATAATCAACACATGTTGATTGCATGTTTGCATGTTCGGTCAATTTCAGACTGCAGAAGTTGGTAGAAATCTTTAATTTCCTCATCTTTGGCTTTGGTTGTTGGTGCACAAATTTGAGTAATAGTAGTATTAACTGGTTGTCCTTGTAGGCATATGGATATTATCCTATCACTGACAGATTGTACTTGAGGACAGATCTTGAAATACTCTTTGTGATGGTGAATGTCACACCATTCTTCAATTTGTCATTCTGGCATAGTAGATTATATGGTTGTCTGATTCAAAATGGCCAAAATGAGTCCATTTCAGCTCACTAATACCTGGGATATCGATCTTTATGTGTTCCATTTCATTTTTGACAACTTCCAAGTGTCCTACATTCATACTTCATACATTCCATGTTCCAATTATTAATGGATGTTTGCATCAGTTTCTATTCATTTTGAGTCATGCCACATCAGCCAATGGAGGTCCCAAAAGCTTTACTCTATCCATATCGTTAAGGTCATATCTACTCTGAGGAGTCAGCTCTTCCCCAGTCAAATTTTGAGTGCCTTCTGACCTGATGGGCTTATCTTCCGGCACTATATTGGACAATGTTTCAAGGCTGTTCATAAAGTTTTCCAGTAATATATTAGAGAGTGTTTCACTGCTATTCATAAGGTTTTCACTGGCCAATTCTTTGAGAAATGGATGGCCTCTTCCTTTTCCCAAGTCTGTCTTAGCCCAGAAGCTCCACTGAAACCTGTCTACCATGGGTAATCCTGCTGTCATTTTGCAACACTGGTGGCATTGCCTCCAGCCTCACAGCAACACATAAGCCACCACAGAATGACAAACTGACAGACAGGTTTGTCTCACTTAGTTGTTCTTAACCTCTGGGACCACCTACCTCAAGCCTCAGCCTTAAAATAGAGCCATTCCCAAGTGAAAAGCAGCCCCCAAACCTCATGGCTGCCTGCCTTGGGCTCCAGCCTTAATAAAGAGCCACCTCCAAGCAAAAAGCAGTCCTCAAGTCCTGGACCTGCCCACCTCAGGCCCAGGCCTTAATAAAGAGCCACCCCCAAGTGAAAAGCAGCCCCTGAGCCCCATGGCTGTCTACCTGATACCCCAGCCTTAAAATATAGCCACCCCTAAGCAAAAAGCAGGCCCCAAGCCTCAGGCCCACCTACCTCAGGGCCTGGCCTTAATATAGAGCCACACCCAAGCAAAAAGCAGCCTCCAATCCCCAGACCCTCCTACCTTGGGCCTCACTTAATATAGAGCCACCCAAGAGAAAAGTGCCTTGGTAGGCAGAGATTGCTATAATGTAAATAAGGTACATGGTACACTTGTGGAGGTGGGAACCATGTATGGAATCAATGTGGGGATTGGTCAGTTTTGCCATCATGTTAAACTTAGCATGAGCCATCCCAGAGGGGGGATCTCACCACCATCAGGAGAGAAATGCTGGGAGTGGAATACATCCCTGGACCTGAGATACCTGCACTGAGACAGCAGAGAGACGACAGAATGATGGCAGCAGCAGAGGCAGCAGAACCAAGAAATATGTATGAGACTGAGAGTGGGCTTCCCACCCACAGAGCTGGCAGAGTGGAGTGCATCTCTGGGCACCTATTCGGCAAAGCTGAAAAAGCTTTGTAACCCTGGCTTGAGCAAGGCAGAGGCTGAGGCCAGAAAGAAGTGTACCTGTGGCACAGCTGAGAAGAAGCTGTCCTGATCAATGAATAGTATCCTGAGTATTCCTAAACCTGAATTGTGACCTGCTACTTCCCTAATAAACCCCATAATCATGAGTATTGTGTGAGAGTTTTGTGTGGCCATTGCAATAAATTAGCAAACCCAGCAGAGAAATAGAGTATTATGGGAGGGATGGTTGGTGTTAGAATTGGCAAAATGGTTAGACTTGGCAAAATGTTGACATGTCTGACCTCCACCTCATAGGAATCAGCCTTTGGCTGATGCTGCTGTTGGAAATTCTGTCTCACTCTTGTGAAGTTAGAGGAGGTCAGACAATGATGACACCATGCCCTTTTTGCACCTGGAATAAGATATTCCTAGTTATAGTCCTAACCTCTTTTGCCAGCAGTCCCTACTTTTACCTTTCATTTCAGGGGAATATAGCTCTCACCTAAATAATATTCCTGAGGATCTGCCTTGACTTCTAGAATTTCTGAGATTGTGTTATAGGTTGAACTGTGTCCCCCCAAAATATGTGTCAATTTGACTAGGCTATGATTCTCAGTATTATATAATTATCCTCCATTTCATGATCTGATATAATTATCCTATGTGCTGTAAATCCTAACCTCTGTGAGGTTAATGAGGCAGGATTAGAGGCAGTTATGTTAATGAAGCAGGATACAATCTACTGGAGTAGGTTGTATCTCGAGTCCACCTCTTTTGAGATATAAAAGAGATTAAACAAGCAAGCAGAGACAGAGGGACTTCAGTATAACCAAGAAAGAATGGCCAAAAGCAGAGTACATCATTTGGACCCGGGGGTCCCTGTGCTGAAAACCTCCTAGACCCAAGGGAAGATTGATGCCAAGATAGTGGAGATATCTGAACACCAGGCCCACAGATATTGAAAGGAGACAAAGGACATTCCCCCAGAGTGGACAGAGAGAAAAAGCCTTCTTCTGGAACTGACACTTTGAATTCAGACTTCTAGGCTCATAAACTGTGAGAGAATAAGCTTCTGTTTATTAAAGACATCCACTTATAGCATTTCTGTTATAACAGCATTAGATAACTAAGACTGTGCAGATCAAATTCCCCTGGAACTCTTGCTTCTCAGAATTCATTGCACATTATATTTATTTATTTATTTTTGGTCTTGACTTGTTCCTGACTCATGATGACCCCATGTGTGTCATAGTAGAACTGTGCTCCATAAAGTTTTCAGTGGCTGATTTTTCAGCAGTAGATCTCTATGTCTTTCTTCCCAGGCACTTCTGGGCAGACTAGAACCTCCAACCTCTTGGTTAGCAACCAAGTGTAGTAATCATTTGCACTACCAGGAACTCTCACAGGGTCGAGTAGTCAGGATTTAGAAAGCACATTTGGTTGTCTGAAGGGAAGAGCTTTCTTCAGGTTCTCTGAGAATACATGTTGTGAGGTTAGTTGTTGGCTGAGGTGGGTATTAATAGGAAGAAAACTTAGGGGAAATGGAAAGATAAAAGCTGCTGCTGTGCACTAGGCTCTGTGCTAGACTCTAGGGACTAGTTACGAAAGGCACAGCACCTGCCCTAAGGAAATCACAGTCTAAGGGGGAGGCAGTTAATTAAACAAGTGATTAAAATACCTTATGGAAAGTGCTCTGCTAGAGGTCAACATGAGTTTTATGGAAACTGTGAGAAGGAAACCAAAACTACCATGAGGAGGTGGGGCTAAGAGTCAAGGAAGGCTTCTTGCAGGAGTTAGCATGAGAGCAGTGTTTCATTTTAACTTAAAAATATATACAGGTAATAAAAGTTCATTGTAGAAAATCAGAGTGAATTAAGATGGGACCCTGAAGATAAAGTAAACATAAGCACTTTTTAAAAATTGTTCTGTCATATGCCAAGGTGGAGGGATTTAGGAGATTAAGCATGTAATCACTGGCTTGTACACCATTCTATGCTTGGATGCCATGTTTAGTGACAGTGGTTAGTGCTCTTGAAAATGCTGTCAGAGCACTATGCTGAGATCAGTATTCTGCAAAGAGGCAGGGTCCCTGGGGAGGTACCACAGGGAGAACCTGGATCCCAGGTCACGGTCTTTAGATGAGCTACCCTCCATCTTCTAATTTTTGATAACAAAAGTTATCCACCCAGTGAAAATCTGGAGGGATCATTCTGTTGGGGGTTGTGCCTTGGACCCTATTTTATTTTTCATCACATCTGTCATATGAGCAGGTCCCTGGGTGGCACAAACAATTTGCTCTCAGCTACTAACTGGAAGGTTGGCAGTTTGAACACATCCAGTGGTGTTTCAGAAGAAAGGCCTCAACATCTGCTTCCAAAAAGATTACAGCCAAGAAAATTCCACAGAGCAGTTCTACTCTGTAACACCTGGGGTTGTCACGAGTCAAAATTGACTCTATAACAATGGTTTGGTTTGGTTTATACCATGAGCACAAAATGTGTGTCCTCAACTACTTGAGGGGTGCAGAATGCAAAAGGAAATATGGACCAGATGTTTCACCAAGGAGCTACCAATTTTGCTAGAAATATGTGAGATGAACATTATAAGCACCCAGGACACGGTTACTTTCTGAGTATGGAGTCCTCAGTGCCTAGCAGAGTCTGGCACAGCCTAGGCATTTAAAATATTTGTTGAAGAATTGAATGAATGTAGGGAACAAGGAAAAAACACTGGATCTATTTATAAGCTACTGCTCAGTTTTAGGATAGAGTATAAAGCAGCAAGAATTTTTGTTTTTGTTTTAATTTTACTTATTTATTTTTTAAAATTGCAGTAGTTGATATACTATCATGGTTTCTAATTCCCAAGATAAAAAAAAAGGCATTTAGAAGTCTCCCTCCTGGTTTCACAAGTCTGTGACTGTATTAAGAAACCATTGAACTTTATATTTTATATAGGTGAATTATCTGATATGTGAATTATATCTCAATAAAGCTACTAAAAAAAGAAGGTGTCCCTCCTATCTTCCCACTTTTGTGCTTTGTCCAGTCTGTTCTCTTTCCCAGAGGCAATCATGTTGTTTTCTTCTTCTGGAGGGTGGGGGGGTGGTAACCATATATATATGGGGTTTTTTTTGTTTTGTTTTTCCCCTTCTCTTGCTTTTTAATACAAAATCCTAGGGCAAATCCTTAAAAGAATTAGGGGCCATGCCCTACAGAAAGAGAGATCAATTATCAGGACAGTAGACGTAATGGCCTGTGTGGGTCAAGGCAGGCACCAGAATGATACATTGGGTTATCAGAGTGAGTGGAGTGGAGGAGAGGTGGGGAAAGGAGTTGCAATAAATCAGATACTACAAGAAAGTGGAGGGCTTATTTTGACACACAGGATCCTTTGGCTGTTGGCCTCTATACTTGGTGACCGCCTCTCATAATTTGCCTGGAACTTTCCCTGTTTTAAAATAAAAAGTTCCGTGTCCCACAAAACCCCTTAGGCCCAGAATGTTAAATGATCTTGGTGAGTTAACTCATTTATCATTATAAAATGTCCTTCTTTATTTCTAATAATTATTCTTACCTTAAACTCCACTTTGCCAGATACTATCATAGTTATTTCTGCTTTCTTTTGGCTACTATTTGTACCTACAGCTCATAGTTACGGTGTCTTATAACCACACATAAGGTTTAGTTCTTTCATCCAGCATGACAAGCTTTGTTTTTTAAGAAGAGTACTGCTATTTTCTTTCAAGTTTTATCTTTTAAGAGGAGTACTTATCCCATGTTTATCCAACGTAATTATTGATATATTAGGATTTCAACCTACCACTTATTATTCTTTTTTTTCTACTTGTGCCATCTGTTCTTTTTTTTTCCCCTTCCTTTCTTGTCCACTTCAGACAAATCACATATTTTTATTACTCCTTTCCCCTCTCAATTTGGTATTTATATATTCTTTATGATTCTTTAAGTGATCACCCTAGCATTATAGTATGCATCCTTGGCCTATTAAAGTATAATATAAATTAGTATGTTACTTTCTCTGACAGTGAAAACACCTTTGTTGAGTTTGACTGTAGTCTTGCTCTACAAAACAATAAATTTTCATTTGTATTTGCCCTCAAATTTTCCCTTTCCAATAATGTTTTGTTCTCATGCCTTTAATTCTCAGATCTCCATTTTGGATCATTTTGCTTCTTTATAGCTCCCTTTAATATGTATCTGCTGGCAACAAATTCCCTGACTTTTATTTATTTATTTATTTAAGTTCTGTTTTACTTTTATTTTTGAAAATGAAAATCCTATATGTTGAGGATAATATTAAACGTTAGGAGTTTATTTCTTTCAGTACTTTGAACACGTCATTTCTTTGTCTGTTGGAAAGTTATCTGTCAATCGTACTGTTGTTCCTTTGAAAGCAATAAGCATTTTTTTCCTGAGTTCCTTTAAAAGATACGTTACTTTTAACTTTGATTTTTAGCACTTTCACTATAATAGGTCTAAATGTGGTTTTCTTTTTATTCAAACTCTTGGAGTTCATAGAAAATTTTCAACCTGCAGCTTGATTTTTTTCACCGCTTTATAAATTCTCAGTCACAGCTCTGGTAGCATAGTGGCTAAGGCACTTGACTGCTAACCAGAAGGCTGGCATTCAAACCCACCAGCTACTCCTCGGAAGGAAGATGGGGCAATCTACTTCCGTAGTGATACTGCCTTGGAAACATAACAACAACAACATTTCTTGAAATATTGATTCTGTCATTTCTTTCCTTCTGGAAGACTTCAATTACACATGTTGTTGTTGTTGTTATGTGCCATCAAGTCAGACCTGACCCACAGCGATCCCTCCTTGGGTTTCCAAGGCAGTATCACTACGGAAGTAGACTGACCCATCTTCTTTCCGAGGAGAGGCTGGTGGGTTTGAACCACCAGCCTTCTGGTTAGCAGTCAAGTGCCTTAGGCACTATGCTACCAGAGCTCCCTCAATTATACATACATAGACCTATTCACAATGTCCCTTATATCTCTTAGGTTCTTTTACGTGTTTTTCATTCTCTTTTCTCTTTGTAATTCAATTTGGATACCTTTTTCTTGAGAAGTCTTCCAGTTCTTTAATTCTTTCTTCTGCTGTTAAACCTATGTATAGAATTCTAGATTTCAATTAATTTATTTTAAAAATTTTATTTAAAAATAGTTTTATTGCGATATAATTCACATACCATAAAATTTACCCTTTGAAAATATACAGTTCAGTGAATTTTAGGATATTCACAGAGTCGTGCAAACACTTCCACTATCTATATTATTTCATAATCTTTTCATCATTCCAAAAAGAAAATTTGTACCCATTAGCAGTCATTCCGCATTACCCCTTTCCCCCAGCTCCTGACAACCATTAGTTTACTTTTTATCTCTATAGATCTGCCTATTGTGGACATTTCATATAAACTGAATCATAAATATGTGGCCTTTTATGAGTAGCTTCCTTTACTTAGCATAATGTTTCCAAAGTTCATCCATGTGATAGCATGCATCAGTACTTAATTCTTGTATATGAACAAATAATATTCTGTTTCATGGCTATACCATGCTTTATTCATCCATTCATTAGCTGATGAACATTTGAGTTGTTTCCACTTTTTGGCTTTTATGAATAATGTTATTATAAGCATTCAGATACAAGTTTTGTGGGGACAAATATTTCCAGTTCTCTTAGATATGTGCCTAGGAATAGAACTGCCAGATTATAGGGGAACTCTAAGGAGCCCTGGCTGTGCAGTAATTAAGCATTTGGTTCTAACCTAAAGGTCAGCAGTTTGAACCCACTAACCAGTCAACAAGGGAAAGAAGTGACAGTGTGCTTCTGTGAAGAAGCCTTGGATGCTTCCTTAAGAAGTTGGAAATAGAAATACCACATGGTCCAGCAATCCCACTATTTAAGTATATATCCTAGAGAAGTAAGAGTCATGACATGAACAGATATATGCACAGCCAGGTTCATCACAGCATTATTCACAATAGCAAACGGATGGGCACAACCTAAGTGCCCATCAGCAGATGAATGGATAACAAGCAATGGCATATACACACAATGGAATACTACACATTAAAGAATAACGATGAATCTATGTGAAACAGCCCATAACTTGGATGAACTTGAAGGGCATTATGCTGAGTGGAAATAGTCAATCACAAAAGGACACATACTGTATGAGACCACTACTGTAAAAAGTCAGGAAAAGGTTTACACACAGAAAGAATCATTCTTTGAAGATTAGCAAGGACAGAAGAGAAAGAGAGGGTAAATCATTAACTAGAGGATAGACATGTATTGACTTGGGTGAAGAGAAAGGCAATATACAATAAGAGGAAGTTCAGCACAAAATGATCAAAGCGAAGGAAGGAAAAAAAATAAATAAAGATTCCAGCCTTGAAAACTCTATGGGGCAGTTCTACTCTGTCAAATGGGGTCACAATGAGTTGAAAGTAACTTGACAGCAACTACCAACAACAGTGGGTGTAAAGAGTCCCTACATGGTGCAAATCTTTAACACTTTTGGCTGTTAACTGAAAGGTTGGAAGTTTGTGTCCACCCAGAGGTGCCTTGGAAGAAAGGCTTAGAGATCTATTTCTGAAAAATCAGCCACTGAAAACCTTACAGAGCACAGTACTGTCCTGACACATGGAGTGCCATGAGCTGGAATCAACCACCACTGGCTTAATACTAGTACTATGTTGCTTTTATTACCATAACTTTATAGTAAGTTTGAAATAAGGAAATGTGAGCCCTCCAACTTTATCTTTCTTTTCCAATACTGTTTTGGCTTTTCAATGCCTCCTGCAATTTCCTATGAATGTGCAGATTGACTTTTCCATTTCTACAGAAAAGGCTGCTGGGATTTTGAGAGGATGGCATTGAATCTATGTTAGGTATTATTATTGCCTTAACAATTTTAAGTCTTCCAATTCATGAACGCACAATATCTTTCCCTTTATTTAGGTCTTCTTTAATTTCTTTCAGCAATGTTTTATACTTTTCAGTGTAAATATAATTCTTTTAAACTCCTGTCAGGTAGTCCCAATGCCATTTCTTCCTCAGGGAGGTTTTCTGGCTCTGTATGTTGGTCATTCATACTACTTTATCTTGCTTCTCTATGGGAATGGAGATTATCTGTTGTTTCCAAGACACTGTGATGTTGTTGTATTTGTATTTAATTGGTGACTGGATTTTTTAAAATTTTGTTTTGATGAATTTAAACAAGCAGGGATGATGTACTAGTCTGTTCACTAGTCTGGTAGCACTTAGGTGCTCATCACCTGTCTCCTGGTGGGTGTAACAGAGAATGTCTGCTCTCTACTCATTTAGAGTAGTTGGAGGTGGTTACGCTGGTGTTAGCTGCTGTCTATTATTAATCAGTTGGTGCAGAAGCAGGTGCTGGCCATTGCACAGTGGGTGGGGCTGCAGGAAATGAAGATGTGGTTGGGTAGTGTGGCGATGGATGCTGACTTCCGCCAGATGGGACAGAGAAACCAAACAAAACAGTGAGAACAAAAAATATAAATAGCAAAACAAAAAGGAAAATAATAAAGGAAAAGAAAAGAAAAAAAAAAAAAAACGGAAAGGAAAAACAAACAAACCACAACAACAACAACAAAAAGAGAAATAATAAACCAAAAGAAAAAGAAGAAAAATACAAAGGAAGAAAAAAAGAAAAAGAAAGCCCAAAGACGGGGTGGGGAGGGACAAGAAAAGAGAGAATAGTAAAGTAAAAGTAAGAAAAATACAAAAAGAAAATAAAATTATGGGGGGAAACCAAAAAGAAGAAAAGAAATAAAAAAGACAAAAGAAAACAAGAAAAAGAAAAAAACAAGCACCAGGGAATGGGGGGAGGGGGAGGCATGTTTCCTGGCTCCTGGCAAGGTCTCGTTTTCTTTGTTTAGTTCCGTTTCCCCCTTCTTTTCTTTCCTAACACTTATTTTCCTATTACATGTACATTTATTTTCACAAGACCAAGTCACTAGTGGTATCAGGGACATTAGTCTAAGTCTCAGTGTTTTCAGTAGCAAAAGTAAATATTTACTACCATCACTACTACTATTCTATGTTGTTGCTTTTGTCATGTGCCATTGAGTCATCTCTGATTCATAATAACCCCTCGTTGGGTTTCTGAGGTGGTATCACTATGGAAGTAGATTGCTCAATCTTCCTTCCGAGGAGTGGGTGGTGGGTTTGAACTGCCAACCTTCTGGTTAGCAGTCAAGTGCTGTAGACACTATGCCACCAGAGCTATGGCTACAGATTAATTCCTATTTAGTTTTCCCAAAAATTGATGCAGTTGGTTATAAAGAAGACTGGTAGAAAACATTTGAATCAGTGCTAATCTAGAACCAGTAAAATAATCCTAAGTGTGCGTACTATGGATCGTGAGTCAGTAATGTCGTTTTCATGTGTATAATAAAAATAACATTGGGATGGGAGTCAGAAAATTAAGATGTTGAGATATAAATTTGATGGACACTTGCAACTCAAATGCTATATAAAACTCCAAAAACCAAACTCACTGCCGTCGAGTTGGATCCGACTCCTAGCGACCCCTTCTTGGATTTCTGAGGCTGTATCTCTACTGAAGTAGATTGCCCAACCTTCCTTCCGAGGAGTGACTGGTGGGTTTGAACTATCAGCCTTCTGGTTAGCACTCAAATGCTTTAGGCACTGTGCCACCAGAGTTCAAATGCCATATACCTCTATAGTTTTATCTATTTGTTCTTCTAACCCCTGCACATTGGTTTCTTCTCAGCTACATGGTGACTGGCTGATACCACCAACCGCCCTATAGTGTGTGTCAGATGCTGCACCCAGCCAGGATATGGCCCACTTTTTGTTCCAGGAAGATAAGCGTCCAGATGACATGGTGGTTCCAGCACTCTCTGGTTAACTGCTCAGATCCTGTGCACCACGTGGCACATAGCAGGCACTTGACAAATATTTGTAAATGATGAATGTAAATGAGTGAAAGAGTAAAAGGTGTTTGCCTGGACTGTTGGGAAATTGAGAACTTGAGGGGCTTCCACTTTCTCTTAGTGCTGAATTTATAGAGTGTCCAGAAAAGGAGGAGTACGGTCAAGATTACTACTATTTCACTCTTTATTTTTGTCCTCCACCGACCTCCATATTAGTGAAATGATTAACAAAGGGCACAGTGGAGGGTAAGTGCTGGCCAGCTAAATTTGTCCCTCTGGTGTGTATTTGAGAGCTCTGCGTAGTGCCTAAGGCATTTAATTGCTAACCAGAAGGCCAGTGGTTCAAACCCACCAGCCACTCCTTGGAAGGAAGACTGGAAAATCTACTTCCGTAGTGATATTGATATCGCCAAGGAAACCCAAAGAGGGGTCGCTATGAGTCAGGATTGACTTGACAGCAGTGAGTTTGTTTTTTTTTTTTTTTTTTTTTGGTGTGTATCTGGAAACATGGGCTTTTTTATCTTGACGCTGCGTTCCTCCAGGTAAGATGTTTCCCTACCTTCTTTTCTAAGCAGTCTGCAGATTCCTGAAACAGTGTTTCTGAATCCTTTCACTTTGAAAGCAGCTTCTTTGCAGCTGGGGAATTCTCAAAGCAAGAAGTGTGTGCTAATACTAGTGCTACCTGACAGGCCTGGTCAGTGTGTTCTTGACAGAGGGACAATCACCTCATTTATCGTGGGGCCTGCCAGTTTCACTCAGAGAGGCCTGTGATGACTGTGACATCTGTTTTACTAAAACCCTTAGGGCAGATGTGGCTGTGGTCTGACTGCTAGAGGGTAGGGGCCTGAGGATCGATGTCTTGTTTACCCATTAATCCCGAGAGAACTGGTAGAAGCTGGGAAAGTGAGATGAGACAGAGGCTGAGCTGAGTTTCTCTACCTTCTCCCCTTGGCCACCTCCCTGATGACCACATCCCTCTTTGCTCAATTGAGCAATGCTATTCTTTTTAATAGAAAACCTTGAACTGGCCTACCCCATTTGTCAGAATTGTTTGCTTGTTTTTTAACTGAAAAGGCTAAGCACAATATTAACTGGAATGCAGCCTTAAGCAGCTCAGCAAGCAGGAGCAGAGGAAAAGCCACAATAGAGATAAACCCATCTCAGGGTGCTCTGTCCCTGGATGGTACAAAAAATTAACATTCTAAGCTGCAACCGGAAAGGCTGGGGGTTCAAGTCCACCCAGAAGAGCCTCAGAAGAAAGGCCTGGTGATCTATTTCTGAAAACAAGCCATTGAAAACTCTATGGAACATAGTTTTACTCTGATACACATGGGGTTGCCATGAGTTGGAGTTGATTCCATAGCAACTGTTACAGCTGGTAAGGGTTCCCTGAGTTTGGGAAAGGACTCTGTCTCTGAAAGAAAACTTGTGAAGTACAGCAACATATAACAGGTCAGGAAATGGAAGCACATCCAGGAGCACAAGGAGTACTTAACTCTGAGCCAGCCCTGACCACATCAACTGCTTTGCCCAGGCTTTTCTTCTGCAGAGCTGCTGGGTGGGTTCAAACAGCCAACCTTTAGGTTAGCAGCTGATTGCAAACTGCTTGCATCACCCCAGAATCAACTTGATGGCAGTGAGGGTTTTTTTCTTTTTTTTTTTTAATGTTGGCTAAAGGAGGAATCCATACTGGTTTGCTGCATAACCAAACCATATAAACAATCAAAACCATAAAGAGGAAAGCTTTAGAAAAAGTCCTTTTGATGTCCACCCCAGCTCCTACAACTGGATCCTAATTCAGAGTAATTTTCTCAGAACTGTTAAGGTCATTACAGACTCTGACAGCTCTACTTAGCTCTTTTTCTCAAACCCAGAAAGCCCTTTGCATACAAGCACCAAGACAGACCTTTGGACATGCAGCTTTAAGTCTTATAACAAAGACAATAAACCCTTTCTTAGGGAATAAAGGATGGTCAGGACCTGGTCAGGGCCTGGTCAGGTGAGTTTGGCTGGAGAAACTCAGCATGGGCAGAGACTGTGGGAAATAAGGATGTAGTCGAGGAGGGCAGATTGCAAAGGGCTGCTTATGTCAGACTAGGGGGTTTGTTCTGCAAGCGAAAAAAACAGAGAGCTGTGGAGTAATAGGAAAAGCATCTTTAAAGGAAGATTACTTTACAACCATTCCTGTGTTCCATGAAACGCTAGTCCCAAGAAATGCTTATTATGAAAAGGGTTGCAGTGGTTATGTTGTGTGTCAACTTGGCTGGGCCTGGTTGAGTGGCTGGAGCTGGTGGTATTTATTTCCCACGATGAGACTGGCAATCATCTCCATGGTGGGATCTACCACAAGCAGCTGAGTGCCTTTGGGATATGGTCTGCTTCCTGTATTTAAGGAGAAGCCTTTGGGAATGGTCTCTAGTGTATGGCACGCTTGGACCCTGCATGTAGCCGTGTCATTACTCAGCAGCCTGCTATGCTCTGCCAACCTTGGAACTTACAATGGACTTAAGTTAATGGCTTTCCATGTGGTTTGGTAACATTGGAACTGTGCCTTTTTACTTGTCAACCTTGTGGCTGCTCAGCCTCAGTAGCCAACAGCTGTCTGAGTGAAGAAACACCTCTAGCTCTAGTGGGCCGGGAGCAGGAGGCAGAGCTGGACTCTAAGTTGAGGGGCTTTCACCCAGCTCCTAGAGCTTGGCACTTTGAACGTAGACTTAAAGCCTCCAAATTGTAAGAATAAACTCCTGTTCTTTAAGGCTGTCCCATTTGTGGTATATTTCTTGTCAGAGCAGCATTAGGAAATCAGAACAAGGGTCCTGTGGATAAACACATTTAGGAAATCCACTCTAATCAAACCTTGGAATTTCTTAGAGATTCATAAAGCATATTTGCTATTAAGTCTCTGAAAAGTCCTGAGACACTTATTTTACTCTGCTGAACCCAGGAGGAAAGATGATAGCAGAGTATATTGCTGGGAACCTGGCTCATTTTTTTCTAGTCAATCTTACAAGAAAATAATTACCCATCCTCAATCATGTTGTTTTGGTGATCTAGTGCCATTCCAACAGAAATACCAAAAGTGGGTGGCTTTAATAAACAGGGATTTATTCTCTTACAGTTTTGAAGACGAAGTCTGAGTTCAAAGTGCCAGTTCTAGGGGCTAAGTTAAGGGCCCTCAATTTTGGACTTCAGCTCTGCCTCTTGTACCCAGCCCACTAGAGCTGGAAGCATCTCTTAACTCAGGCAGCTGATGACTGCTGACAAACCCAAGGTTGACAAGTAAAATGGCACAGTCTAAAGATTATCAAGCAACATGGAAGGCCACTCACTAGTTCAAGTCTAGAAACAGTCCCAAGACTGGCAGACAACATGGCAGGCCACTCACTGATGACTTGACCAAATGCAGGATCCAGACATCCCAAGAAACTAGAGAATTTTCTCAAAGCATCTTCTTATACATTGGAGCAGACCACATCCCTAAGGCAGCTACTCAGCTGCTTGCAGTAGATTCCACCATGGAGCTGATTACCAATTTCATCATGGGGAATAACTACATCCAGCTGCCCAGGTACTCAAAACCAGGCCCAGACAAGTTGGGACAAAACCTTAATTACAATACATAGAGACAATTTAAAAAAAAAAAAAACTTTTTATTGTCATTTGGGTGAAATTTTACAAAGCAGATTCATTTTACATTCAACAGTTCATGCACATTTTGTTTTGTGTATGTTGTTGTTGCTATTGTTGTTAGGTGTCATTGACTCAGCTTTGACTCATAGCAACCCTACATACAACAGAACAAAACACTGCTCAGTCCTGAGCCAGCCTCACAATCCTTGCTATACCTGAGCCCATCGTTGCAGTTACCATGTCAATCCATCTTGTTGAAGGTCTTCGTTTCCTTTGTCGACCCTCCACCTTACCAAGCATGATATCCTTCTCCAGAGAATGGTCCCCTCTGACAACTATTCCTGTGTTTCATGAAACTCTAGTCCCAAGAAATGCGTATTATGAAAAGGGTTGTGGTGGTTACGTTGTGTGTCAATTTGGCTGGGCCAAGTTGACCAAAGCAGGTGAGACAAAGTCTGGCCATTCTCGCTTCCAAGGAGCACTTTAGCTTCACTTACTCCAGGACAGATTTGTTTGTTCTTCTGGCAGTCCAAAGTACTTTCAGTATTCTTTGCCAACACCACAACTCAAAAGCATCAACTTTTCTTTGGTCTTCCTTATTCATTGTCCAGTTTTCACATGCACATGAGGTTATTGAAAATATCATGGCTTGGGTTAGGTGCACTTTAGTCTTCAAAGAAACATTTTTGCTCTTCAGCACCTTAAAGACTTCTTTTGCAGAAGATTTGCTCAGAGCAATACAGCATCTGGTTTCTTGACTGCTGCTTCTACTGATGTTGATTGTGGAACCAAATTAAATGAAATCTGACAGCTTCAGTCTTTTCTCCATTTGTCATGATACTGCTCATTGGTACAGTTGTGAGGATTTTTCTTTTCTTTATGTTGAGGCATAAACCGTATTGCAGACTGTAGTCTTTAATCTTCATCAATAAGTGCTTCAAGTCATCTTCACTTTCAGCTAGCAAGGTTGTGTTGTCTACGTATCTCAGGTTGTTAATGAGTCATCCTCCTATCCTGATGCTACTGTTTTTCTTCATATAGTCCAACTTCTTGGATTATTTGTTAAGCATGCATATTAAATAAGTATGGTGAAAGGTTACAACCCTGACACACATCTATCCTGATTTTAAATTATGCAATATTCTCAGAATGACAGCCTCCTGGTCTATGTACAGGTTCCTCATGAGCACAATTAAGTGTTCCAGGATTCCCAATCTTCTCAATGTTTATCCATAACTTGTTATGATCCATACAGTCAAATGCTTTTGCATAGTCAATAAAACACAAGTAAACATCCTTCTAGTATTCTTTGGTTTCAGCCAAGATCCATCAACAATGATATCCCTCATTTCACATCCTCTTCTGAATACAACTTGCATTTCTGGAAGTTCCCTGTCAATATACTGTTGCAACCATTTTTGGAATTATCTTCAAGAAAATTTTACTTGAGTGTGATATTGATGATATTGTTTGATAATTTCCACATTGTGTTGGATGACTTTTCTTTGGAATGAGTACAAATATGGATATCTTCCTGTCAGTTAGCCAGGTAGCTCTCTTCCAAATTTCTTGGCACAGATGGATTCTGCATTGATTTGTTGAAACATCTCAGCGGGTCTTCTGTCAATTCCTGGAGCCTTGTTTTTTGCCAATTCCTTCAGTGCAGCTTTGACTTCTTCCTTCAATATCATTGGTTCTTGCTTGATTATATGCCATCTCTTGAAATAGATGAACATTGACCAATTCTTTTTGATACAGTGACTCTGTGTATTTCTTCCATCTTCTTTTGATGTTAACTATATCATTCAACATTTAGCCCATAGAATCTTTCAGTATTGCAACCTGAGGCTTGGATTTTTTTCTTCGGTTCTTTCAGCTTGAGAAATGACAAGCATGTTCTTCCCTTTTGGTTTTCTAACTCCAAGTCTTTGCACATTTAATTATAATAATTGATGTTGTCTTCTCAAGCTGCTCTTTGAAATCTTTTGTTCAGCTCTTTTATCTTGTCATTTCTTCCTTTTGCTTTAGCTACTCTCCATTTAGGAGCAAGTTTCAGAGTCTCTTCTGGCATCCATTTTGGTTTTTTCTTCCTTTCCTGTCTTTTTAATGACCTTTTGCTTTCTTTGTGTATGATGTTCTTGATGTCATTCCACAGTTCTTCTGCTTTTTGGTCATTGGTGTTCAATGTATCAAATGTATTCTTCAGATGGTCTCTAAATTCAGGTGGGATATAATCAAAGTCATATTTTGTCTCTTGTGGACTTGTTTTGTCTTCAGCTTCAACTTGAACTTGCATATGAGCAGTTGATGGTCTGTTCCACAAATAGCTTCTGGCCTTGTTTTGGCTAAAGAGCTTCTTCATCACCCATTTCCACAGATGTAGTCAATCTGATTCCTGTGTATTCATCTGGCGAAGTCAATGTATTTGGCTGTGATTTATGTTGTTGAAAAAAGGTATTTGCAATGAATAAGTCATTCATCTTGCAAAATTCTATCATTCTATCTCCAGAGTTATTTCTATCACCAAGTCCAAATTTTCCAACTACCTGTGATTCTTCTTTGTTTTCAACTTTTGCATTCCAATCACAGTGATAATCAGCACATCTTGATTGCATGTTCACCTCAATTTCAGACTGCAGAAGTTGGTAAAAATCTTCAATTTCCTCATATTTGGCTTGGTTGTTGGTGTGTAAGTTTGAGTAAGAGTAGTATTAACCGGCCTTCCTTGTAGGTGTATGGATATTATCCTATCACTGACAGCATTGTACTTCAATGCAATGAAGATCTTGAAATGTAAAGATTAATAGCACATCATTCCTCTTCAGTTTGTCATTCCCAGCATAGTAGATCATATCATGCTCTGATTCAAAATGGCCAAAACCAGTCCATTTCAGCTCACTAATGCCTAGAATATCAATCTTTATGCATTCCATTCCATTTTTGACAACTTCCAATTTTCCTAGATTCATACTTCATACATTCCACATTCTGATTATTAATGGATGTTTGTAGATGTTTCTTTCCATTTTGACTTGTGCCACTTCAGCAAATGGAGGTCCAGAAAGATTTACTTCATCCATGTCTTTAAGGTTGACTCTACTCTGAGAAGGCAGCTCTTCCCCAGTCATATTCTGAGTGCCTTCCAACCTGAGGAGCTCATCTTCTGGTACTATCAGATAATGTTTCAGGACTATTCATAAAGTTTTCTATAATGTATCAGACAGTGTTTCACTGCTATTCATTAGGTTTTTCACTGGCCAATTCTACGATAAGTAGATGATCTCTTCCTTTTTCTGAGTCTATCTTAGGCTGGAAGCTTCACTGAAAGCAGTCCACCATGGGTAACCCTGCTGGTATTTGAAATACCAGTGGCATAGCCTCTAGCCTTATAGTAACACACAAGCCACCACAGTATAACAAAATGACAGATGAGTGGTACCATAGTACTGGGGGACAGCAGACTCAGCTGGCACAATAAAATACATTAAAATACTGTTCCACAACCTACATTGGTGAGTAATGACTGGGGCCTTAAAAGCTTTCAAGTGGTCATCTAAGATGTAGCTAATGGTCTCCTATCATCAGAAGCTAAGAAGAGTGCAAAAAACCAAGGGCATTTGGAAGCAATCATCCCTAGGACATGATAGACTTCAAGACCAGAAGAACCAGATGGTGCCCAGCTACCAATGCCAACCACTCAGGAAAGGATCAAAATTGGAGATCCTGGATAGAGTGGGAGGAAAAATGTGTAACAAAATACAAAAACACAATAAGGACCAGAATTATTGGTTGGAGGGACTGGTGGGAGTCCCAATACTATAGCACTGGGATACACTTTGGGCTTGGAATAAAACTAAGTCCCAGGCCTGCCTCTTAGCCCAATAGTAAATAAGATGTACATGCAGATGACTCAGCCCAGGAAGACACACCCACATACTCTGTGGAGATGCATCCCTTGGAGCAACTGACCACAGAGCACCAGAGGGACAACATTTGCATGGAGAAAATTCAGGACACACAGGAGTGCATAACCATGAGGGGCACTGGGTGAGGGGGTGTTACTGAGAAGAAAGGGTAGGAGAGTGGGTTAGGGTTGGGGATAGTAGTTGGGGAGTGAAACCAAATGTATGTGAAACATTGAATGTAAAACAAACTCTGCTCTGTAAGCTTGCACCCAAAGCACAGTATAAATAAATAAATAAATAAATCCGTTCCCTTAGGACCTAAGTATTATGTGTGAAAAGATTGCAGCCCACTTAACTTGGAAGAGAGAACAGTGTTGATTTCCAATGCCTATGATCAGCACAGACTTGATTTACATTTTGCCAAGGGAAGTTGGAGGAGTCCCTGCCAGTGCAAACTGTTACCATCCTAGGCTGCTAACTGAAAAGTTGGCAGTTCGTGTCCACCCAGAGGTGCTTCAGAAGAAAGGCCTGGTGATCTGCTTCCAAAATGTCAGCTATTCAAAACCGTATGGAGCACAGGTCTACTCGGACACATACAGGATTGTCATGAGTTGGAGTCAACTTGACAGCAACAGGCTTTTTAAGGGGGTTTGGACTACAGCTCGCCTACCCACCCCAGCTGCTGTCATTCTCAGGTACCTTCATTCTCAGGTGCTGTCATCAGCTGAGCTATGAGTCATTATCACGGGATGCTTGTGTCCCTTCCCACCCTGGTTTCCGCCAGATCAAACATACTGATTGCAGAGGCAATTGGCCATGGAAACCTGAGCCTTGTTTATTTTTTAACCCAACACACTCCTTAGCATTTCCATTATTGATTTACAAGCTGTGTTCAGACTCAGCTTGCTGGCTGCATGCTCAGGCCCAGGTTCCTACGCATCTGCTCCAACATTCTACTTTGTTCCTTGCATGATGGAGAGGAATCATCCAGGAGTTGCCTTCTTGGCCCAGGTGATCTACATTTGTTCGATCACCAACCCCTTAACCTATGTTAAATACCATTTATTTGGTGGCCACTCTTAGTGGAAGACATAGCAGTGTAATGCACGCCCTGCTTTCCTGGGGGTGAGAGTGGACTGGGGGACTGGAGGAGGTATTGCTGAAGACCTACCAGTTGCTGTAGACTGAAAGCTGAACTCACAGTGCCCCCATCAGAGTAGAATTCCACTTTATAGGCTTTTCAGTGGCTGTTTTTTCAGAAGTAGATTGTTGCCAGGACTTTCTTCCAAGGTGCCCTTGAGTGGACTTGAACTTCCAATGTTTTGGTTAGCAGCCAAGCACTTAACCATTTTCTCCACCCAAACTCTGACAATGTGTAGTTGAGTGTTTTTATTAGCACCAGTTGGCCAATTCATTTCCTTCATTTCCCCCAAATTTCATTCCTGAATAATTGTCTATGGGTTTTTTTTTTTTTCCCCCAGTCCAAAGATGAAGTGGAGCATCCTGAAGAGCAAGCATCATGACCATTTGGGGGACCTGTAAAGATCATTGCCTCTCTCAAAGCTCTTGCCTTTGACACCAGAATTCCCATCAATGTCCTGCATCTGGAGATGCCAGAACCATGAGTTTCTACTCCTCTCTAGAACCTGATGGCCCCAATGGCCAGACAAGTGGAAGAGGTGCCCATGCTGCTGGTAGAGACTGTCAGGCCCTGCACTCACATTCCCATTCATTTCAAGGGCAATAGCAGATGCATGGTGGGATTCTGTAAAAATCTTCCAATAGCTCTCTGCTCTGCTCCAGCATCAGAGTGGATGGAAGGGGAAAAGCTATTGGGCTTGGGCATCGAGTGCTCAGTGAGTATTTCAGGGTTAAAAGCATCAAAAAGTGATCTTTCTCTACCACATCTCTTCACTCTCTAATCATTCCTATTATTCTGCATTCACTCAAGATAAAGTAGTGTGGCCAGTACTGTTCTAAGCACTAGGTGTCTATCTCTGAGGGAGTCACTCATCCTTTGGTCCACACCCCAGACTCTGAGGCCTCAGGCTCAGTGACTCAGCTGCTTCTTAGCTATAAAGTGAAGTTTGGGAGATTTGAGTGAGATTCTGTTTGAGGAGCTGTTCTTGGTGGTGGTACTCTTTCCTTATGCACATCGTGCCCTGTGCCCTCAGATGCTGGCTTGGAGGTTCTTACCAATCTGACACAATGAGTTTGATTCTTGGTCATGGCTCTTTAGACAGTGGAAGCTTCCAGGATAGTTTCTCTGCTTCCACTCTAGCTTCCTTACAGTCCATTCTGCACAGAGCAGCCAGGATGCTCTATTTGCAGCACAAGCTAGGTCATTCCCCCTCTCAGCACTCTCCAATGGCTTCTCTTTACTAGGAACAAAATCCAAACTCCTTACCAAGGTCCCTGCCTACCCTGCCATCGCCTACCTTTCTTCCTCCTTTGCCACTCTGCTCCAGCAACATTGAACATTTTTTGGTTCCTCCAACACTTTACATTTGTCCTATCTCAGGGCCTTGGCCCTTACTATCCTCTCTGTGTAATGCTTTTCCCCTAGAACTTTGGATGTTGCTGTTGTTGTTGTTGTCAGGAGCTGCCAAGTCAGTTCTGACAACAGAATGTACAACAGAAGGAAACACTGCCCGGTCCTGCCCCATCCTCACAATCTTTGCTATGCTTGAGCCCATCGTTGAGCCACTGTGTCAGTCCATCTCATGAGGGTCTTCCCCCTTTTCACTGACCCTTTACTTGAGCAAGCATGATGTCCTTTTCCAGGGATTGGACCCTTCTGACTACATGGCCAAAGTAGGTGACACAAAGTCTGACCATTCTCACTTCAAAAGAACTTTCTGGCTGTACTTCTTCCGAGACAGATTTGTTCATTCTTCTAGCACTCCATGGTATATTCAATATTCTTCACTAATACTACAATTCAAATGTATCAATTCTTCTGCAATTTCCTTTTTCATTGTCCAGTTGTCACTTGCATATGGGGCTACTGGAAAAACCATGGTTTGTGTTAGGCACACCTTCATCTGCCAAGTGGCATCTTTGCTCTTTTTTTTTTTTTTAAATTTTATTTTATTTTGATTTGGGTGAAGATTTACAGAGCAAATTCACTTTCCATACAGCAGTTCACATATACATTGTCGCATGTCATTCACCACAGTTTACC
>NW_006922018.1:2462584-2463897 GCF_000298275.1 Orycteropus afer afer
TTGTGTGGACTGTGATGGTCTGTTGTTTGCGAGGCATCATGGCGTTGTTGTATTTAGATCTCTGTTAACTGTTTGTGAAGAGCAGCCAAGGGTGGTTCAGGCTCTTCTTGGTGGTTTTTTATCGTTGGCCCATTGCTTTTCAGTCTTGCAGGCTCCGAGTGTCCTTGGGGTTACACCAGTCGGGAATCTCCAAGCCACCTGTACTGTCAGGGTCGCTCAGTTCGCTGTCAGACCGCAGCTCCGTATGTCTCCTTTTTGTTGGTATTTTCATGCAAATTCTTCTGCTAGTTGGGGTTTAGTCCACTTCTGTATCCTTCTCTTCAAGGCTCAGGGGTCCAAGATTATCTTCTGTGTCTGTGTTAATTGGTTTCCCTTTTCTTTGTTGAAGAGGGTCTGTGCAGTCCTTCTGCCTAGTCCACCATCTTGCTGGAACTCCCCAGCATCTTTGCTCTTAAACGCTTACTTTAAGGAGATCTTTTGCTGCACATCTGCCCAATGCAATACGTCATTTGATTTCTTGACTGCTACTTTTGTGGGTATTGGTTGTGGAACCAAGTAAAATTAAGTTCCTGACAATGTCAACCTTTTCTCTGTTTATTGTGATATTGTTGATATTCTTAGTCCAGTTGTGAGGACAGAATTTTGGAGAGCTGCCTCCATTTTATTCAGGGCTCAACTCAAGTATCACTTCTGCAGAGTGACTTTCCTCTGATGACCCAACCTAAAGTCCCCGCCGCCCACGTTACTCTCTCTCTATTCCATTACAGTGCATTCTCAGGGTTTACTGACTCAGATCAGCTCATGGACAGCTGTCTCAGGATTCAAGGGACAGCTTTGAGTCCATTTGATTGCCCCAGCTCATAGGTCTCATGACAAGACAGGCTTGGTGGAGTGTAATCTCATTCTAAAATCCACTCCCATTTCTCATTTTGAAAACTTCTCAGACTGGGAGAGAAGGATGACCAGATGTCCCAGTTTGCCTGGGATTGAGGAATTTCATGGAACCTGGGGTTCTTAATGTTAAAACTTGGAAAGTCTTGGAAAATCAGGACATTTGGTCACCCTATGATCCCAGGTGTCTTGGGGAATACAGAATCCAGTTGAACCACCTTTGTCAACACAATCTTATCTCTTTTTAACTTTGACCAGGTCATAAAATTTAGGTATCAAAGAAGGACAATTTTTTTTTAAGTTTTCAAGTATTTTTTTTTAATTGTGATTTGGCTGAAAGTTTACAGAGCAAATTCACTTTCCATACAGCAGTTCACATACACTTTGTCTCATGACATTGACTACAATTTACCACAATGCAA
>NW_006922018.1:2464422-2467570 GCF_000298275.1 Orycteropus afer afer
CTTAGCATGACAAAGTTGATCAGGCAATATAAAGGATGGTCTGCCACCTGGTGGCAAATCATAGCATTGCTCCCTGGTAAACCAAAATTAATTCTGGGCTGGGTAGATGTATTAGGCGTAGACTTGATGTGAGTCAGAATCGACTCACATCAAGGCACCTAACAAACAACAGCAGAGAAGGTAAGGGCTGGCGAGTCCTTATGAGATGACTGCATTTCTAACCAGTAAAATAGAGAAGCCTGAAAAAGAATATTTTTAAATGATTTTTTAATTCTTTTTTATGTGAAAACTCGAAAG
Organism: Orycteropus afer afer; assembly: GCF_000298275.1. NCBI lineage: Eukaryota > Metazoa > Chordata > Mammalia > Tubulidentata > Orycteropodidae > Orycteropus > Orycteropus afer. Next base: position 2,464,720 of record NW_006922018.1, read on the forward strand.
AAAAGAGAACTAGAATCTGTGGACCTCTATGTTAACTTGACATTTTATATAGATTATGTCTTCTCACACAACCTTGTACTATGGATATTGTCTCTATTTTACAGATGAGGAAATGGATACTTTGAGAGAGTAAAACATTTCTGCATCATGAAACCAGAAAGTAAGGGACACAGCAAGGACTCGACCCTAGGCTACAAAGTGTAAGTTCAGGCCACTACACTGAATTTTGTCATACATTTAACAGATCCTCTTCTTTTTTAAAAGTCAGCTTATTGCAGTATAGTTTCCTTACAATATAATTGTATATTTTTGACTTTATGTTATGATGATAATGATGATTTGGGTGAAAGTTTACAGAGCAAGTTCATTTTCCATTCAACAATTCATATATATTTTGTGTCAGGACATCAACTGCAATCCCCACAATGTAACGGCTCTCTTCCATTTCCTCCCTGTGGTTACCTTTTCCCTGTGTCCTTTCCTATGCATCCCTGCCTTCTGAGCTTTCTCCCTGCGTAAAGGCTGCCCTTCTGTTCTACCATAGTTGATTTTTCTGAGGTGTGTACCTACTTGGTGTAAATATTCACCCCATATGCCTGTCTGTTGTTTGGCTGGAAGTCATGGGAGTGAGTTCAATCCCAGCCCTGAAGGGTAACTAGGGGCCATAGTCTTGGGGATTTCACCAGTCTCTATCAGACCAGTAAACCTGGTCTTTTCTTTATTTTTATAATTTTGAATTTTGTTACACATTTTTCTCCCATTCTATCCAGGGTCTTCTATTTTGAACCCTCTGAGTGATTGGCAGTGGTAGCTGGGCACCATCTAGTTCTTCTGGTCTCAGGGTCATGTAGGCTGAGGTTCTCATAGACTAATTCTTTCCATGTGTCTTTGATTTTCTCCATTCTTCTTTGCTCTGGACAAGAAGAGACCAATTGTTGCATCTTAGATGGTCACTCACAAGCTTTCAAGACCCCAGTCGCTACTCACCAAAGTAGGATGTAAGACAATGTTTTGTTGTAGTATGTTATGCCAATTGAGCTTGATGTCCCCCGCAACCATGGTTCCAAGCCCGTGGATCCAGCAACTCACTCCTTCAAGGTGTTTGGCTGTGGTTAAGAAGTTATCATAACTTTGCCCCCTGTTAGCTCTATTATTTTTATGGACATTCTTATAACACATACAAATACACATGTAGAAATATCATCTGCCAAACCTATATATAAGGTCCTGGCTATATTCCCTTTTGCCTACCCATACCTAATCATTTAGCCTATCTGCTTACATATCCACCCATTTATTATTACTGATAATGAGTATTGTATATGCAAAAGTGTATATCTTTGTTACCTGTACCTCTTATGCTCCTCTCTGTGTCTTCCTTTTTCTTAGTGTTATAGTGCTGGTCACTCACTTTTGATATCCTGCCTTTCCCTTCACCCAAATCAATACTAGTCTCTTACCTAGCTAGCAATTTTTCCACCCCTCCCCTCTCACCCCTGGTAACCAACAAAGAAAGTTTCCTTCCATGTGTAACCCCTTCCTTAACTTTTTACAATAGTAGACTCATAAAATATTTGTCCTTCTGTTATTTCACTCAGCGTAATGTCTTCCAAGTTCATCCACACAATGAGGTGGTCTGTGGATTCCTCATTACTCTTCAGTGCTGCACAGTATTACAGTGTGTGTATATAACACCATAATTTGGTTACTCATTCCTCCATTGATGGGCACTTAGGTTGTTTCCACCTCTTTGCTATTGTGAATAGTGCTGCAATGAACACGGGCGTGCATGTATCTATGCTCTCACTTTCTTTGGATATATACATAGTAGTGGGATTAATGGATCAAATGGTATTTCTATTTCCAAAATTTTAAGGAAGCACCACACTGTTCTCTACAGTGGTTATATCATTTTACAGTCCCACCAGCAGTATATGAGGAGCTCTGGTGGCACAGTGCCTAAGGTATTTGACTGAAGGCTGGTAGTCCAAACCCACAAGCCACTCCTCAAAAGGAAGATTGGGCAATCTACTTCCATAGAGATACTACCTTGGAAAGCCAAGGAGGGGTCGCTATGAGTAGGATTCGACTCAAAGGCAGTGAGTTTGGTTTTTGGTTTAGCAGTGGATGATTGTCCCAATCTCTCTAAATCCTCACCAGCATTTGTTATGTTCTGTCTCATTGAATTTTGCTGTTATTGATGAGGTGAGATGATGTCTCGTTGTTTTGATTTACATCTCTCTAATGGCATAGATCCTAAGGCATTTAACTGCTGGCAGTTCAAACCCACCAGCCATTCCTCAGAAGGAAGACTGGGCGATCTACTTCCGTAGAGATACCACCTCGGAAACTCAGGGAGGGGTCGCTATGAGTTGGGATTTACTCCACGGCAGTGAGAGTTTGAGAGAATGGCTAATGATCGTGAACATTTCTTCACGTGTTTGTTGACCACCTGAATATTTTCTTTGGTGAAGTATCTGTTCATTCTTTGGCCCATTTTTGACTTGGGTTGTTTGTCTTTTTTTTTTATTTTTTATTTTAAGAGTTTGTTGTATATTCAACATTACTTGTACATTTAGTTTCACTCTCCATTTACTATCCCCAACCCTAAGCCAGTCTCCTCTCCTCCCTGACCAGCAACCCTCCCTCTGTGCCCCTCATAGTTATGCACTCTTGTGTGTCCTACATTTCCTCTGTGTGAATGTTGCCCCTCTGATGCCCCATGGTTGATTGCTCCAAGGGATGCATTTCCATAAAGTATGTAGGTGTGTCACATAGTAAACATCTTGTTTACTATTGGGCTTAGAGCCAGCCCCAGGAAGTGAATTTTATTCCAGGCCCAGAATGTATC
>NW_006922018.1:2468925-2470400 GCF_000298275.1 Orycteropus afer afer
TCTGTCATTGTACCAATACCAGGCTGCTTTGACTACCATGGCTGTATCACAGGTTTTGAGATAGAGGAGTGTGAGACCTCCTACTTTGTTCTTATTCTTCACTAGTGCTTTGCTTATCTGAGGTCTCTTTCCTTCCCATATAAAATTAGTGATTGGTTTTTCCATGTCGTTAAAGAATGCTGATGGAATCTGGATTGGGATTGCATTGAATGTATTTTTAACCTTTTTTATTGAAATAATTATATATTCTCAGAAAGGTGTAAAAGGGTTATATTTTACATAATTATAGTATAATATCAAAACAAGTAGACTGACATTGGTACAATGTGTGTATGTAGTTATATGTTATTTCATTATATGTGTAAATTCATGTAACTGCTACTGCAATTAGGTACAGAAATGCTCCATCACTGCAAAGATTTTCCTCCCGTTGCCCCTTTATAGTCACACCCACACCTCCACCATTCATAAATTCTGGCAACCAATAATTTGTTCTCCAGCTCTGTTATTTCTTCTTTAAAATACTGCTTTTTAAAAATTATTGTGTTGTGGTAGAAATACATATAACAAAACATTTGCCAATTAAAAAGGGATCAGTGCAGGAGATGCTGGATAGAGTAGGAGAAAAATATGGAACAAAACTCAAAATCATAAAAAGGACCAGGCCTACTATTCTGATAGAGACTGCTGAAACTCCTGAGACCATGGCCCCTGGTCATCCTTCAGGCCTGGAATTGAACTCATTCTTGTGGCTTCCAGTCAAACAATAGATAGGCATACAGGATGAGCCAGGTGGGTTCACTCCTTAGATCAACCATGCGACATCAGAAAGGCAGTATTCACACAGGGAGATAGCTCAGAGGGCAGGAATGCATAGGAAAGAAGGACACAGGGAAAAGGTAACCATAGGGAGGAAGTGGGAAGTGAGCAGTTAAACCTTATGGTGATTGTAATCAAAGTCATGAAACAAAATGTGTATAAACTTCTGTGTAGAAATGAATTTGCTCTGTAAACTTTCACCCAAATCACAATTTAAAAAAAACTACCAATTCAACATGTTTTTAATATATAATTTACATGTAACATTGATTATATGTATCATGTTGTGCAACCATCACCATTACCCTTTTCCAAATAGTGTAGTGCCTAAGGCACTTGACTGCTAACCAGAAGGCTTGTGGTTCAAACCCACCAGCCACTCCTCGGAAGGAAGGTTGGGCTATCTACTTCCATAGTGATACTGCCTCAGAAACCCAAGGACGGGTTGCTCTGAGTCAGATCTGACTTGACATCAGTGAATTTGGTTTTTGAGTTTACTATAAGAAATTCAGTGTCCCATAAGCTAAGACTTCTCCTTTCTCCCTCCCACCCATAATAACCACTAATAAACTTTGTTTTCTGTTTTAGTTACCTAGTGCCACTCTGACAGGAATATATCACAAATAGGATGGCTTGAACAAACAGGAGTTTATTCT
>NW_006922018.1:2497308-2499820 GCF_000298275.1 Orycteropus afer afer
GTTAACACCAGCTTGGACTTCCTGGTTTCTGTAGAGAGCTTATTATCTCCCAAAACAGATTTCCGAGCTTCTATCTGGATTCTTTCATATTCTTCAGTGGTGAACAAAACCTGTAATAGCTGTTGACAATCATCCCAAATGGGGTTATGAGTAAACAATATAGAATCTAACAAATTAATTAAGTTTTGGGGGTTTTCAGGAAAGGGGGCGTTCTGCGCCCTCCAGTTATATAGGTCCGATGTTGAAAACAGCCAGTGCTGCAAGGTTCTGCTTCCATCCTCACGAGGCGGGCCTATTGCTCTGAGGGGCAGCGCCTGGACAGTGGATGAGGGGGCTTCAGCCTCCAGGGAGCCCCTCTGGCGTGGGCGAAGACCGGAGGCTGGGCCTGTAATGGTGGGCGGTGCACTTGGAGCATTCGCTCCACTTCCTCCTGATACTTGTGGAGCCTGGAGAGGGTGGGAAGGTGGTGTAGGAGCATAGGGAGGTGGAGATATGTTACTTTCTAGATCTATCAGATCGGGGTGAGTTTGGGAATCAGACAGAACTGGTGGAACGGCTGCTCGGGATTCAGGTCATCTCGGTTTCTCCTTTTCGCTAGTCCCGAGTGAGGATCTTAATACCTTGACAGAGAGATTCGGAAGAAAAGGTTTTAGCCATGGGGGAGGGTTAGTCACCATATCTTGCTACACTAAATTGTAAGGAAATTGCCAGGTGCCCATGGGGGCCTGGAACTTGGACTCGGTTGAATACAGCTGCAATCACCTTTCCATCCAATGAGCCTTCCGGAGGCCATCCTACCTTAAAAGAGGGCCCTTCTGAAGAGCAAAAAGTTATTAGTTTATTTTTCTTAACTATCACAGACAAATCAGATCCTCTGGTTTTAAACTCTGAAAAATGTTCAACCATCAGGGACAGAGGGGTAGTCTGTCCCTGTCCCATTTCAACCTCTTTTAAGAAAACACAGAACAAATAAAAGACAAGTGGCCACACAACAAGAGACACCAAAGCAGACAACACAAATATCCGACACCCAGAAGAGATCTCGTTCCAGTACCAGTACCACAGATTGGAGGTGCCTCTGCCCCTCCCCTGAAGGGGGTTACTCTTACCAAAAAGTGCCCACAGCCTGCCTGTTAGTTGGGGAAGGTCCCCTTCTCCAACTCCTCCAGCGCGTCCGCCGGTTTTCCAGCCTTTCCTGAATCTGGACCGGTATCCTTACGCAAAGGACGTATCTGGGTCCCGCCGGCTCCTGAACTTTCCTTTATTGCAGGCAACTTCACCCGTTCTGAGCTTTCCTTTCCCGGCCAACACACCAAATGTTGGTCTCCGGTCTTGAAAGGAGTGTCGGCGCGAGGAAGCTACCACAGATATGATAATGCAAAAGCAAAAGGAAAGTTTATTCAAGCTCGAGCTCAGACCCTCAACCGTCACCATCGCAGTGGTTCAGGATTGAGAGCCTTGAACAAAGGAAAAGGGGGGCTTTTATCAGGGATGGAGCAGGTATGGGGGAGTTTCAATCAGAAAATTACAGGATTGGTTGTCATTTTTCAAATCGCGTGTTGTCTCTAGTTGATTGGCTCTGTCCTGTGGCCGAGGCCGCAAATTGCCGTTTCTAGGAATTTCAAGTTTTTCTGATATTTACTGTTTGGTTGTTACTAGGGGGTAGAAAAGAGGGGAGGGGGTCTTAGGACTCTGTGAGGTAAAGCCCTGAGGCGTGGGGAACATGCTGGAGTTCCTGGCACTAATGGCTCCTAGTTAAAGAATAATTACCTGGAGGGGAGGGGGTCTCACAGAATTAATGGCCAGCCGTGTGGTTTGGTAACATCAGGACTATGCCTTTTTACTTGCTGACCTTGGGTTTGTCAGCCTCAGCAGCTAGCAGCTGTCTAAGTGAAGAAAAGCCTCTAGCTTCAGTGGGCCGGGAGCAGGGGGCAGAGCTGAAGCCCAAGGTTGAGGGGCTTTCACCAGCCCCTAAAGCCTGTCATTTTGTACTTGGACTTAAAGCCTCCAAACTGTAAGAGAATAAACTCCTGTTTGTTCAAGTAAAAAAAAAAAAAAAAGAAAGAAAAGATATTGCCAAACTATTTTCCAGAATGGTATACCATTTGTATCAACAATGTAAGATAAATCCACTTTCTCCATATCTTTGTCAGCATTTGACATTGTCACCATTTGCATTTTATTTGCATTTTCCTAATGGCTAGTGATATGTTGAATGTCTTTTTATGTGGTTATTTGCTATTAAAAGAAAAACCAGATGCACTGCCCTCAAGTGGGATCTGACACATAGTGACCCCTCCTTGGGTTTCTGAGGCGGTATCACTACAGAAGTAGAATGCCTAACCTTCCTTCTGAGGAGTGGCTTTGAACCTCCAGCCTTCTGGTTAGCAGTCAAGTGCCTTAGGCACTTATGCCACTGTTGTTATGTTGTTATGTGCCGTCGAGTCGGCCCCGACTCATAGCGACCCCTCCTTGGGTTTCCGAGGCAGTATCACTATGGAAGTAGGATTGC
>NW_006922018.1:2501115-2507436 GCF_000298275.1 Orycteropus afer afer
GTGTCCACAATCTAATATCCAGAACCTGTGCCTGTTACCTTATATGGCACAAGGGGCTTTGCAGGTGTGATCAAGTTAAGGATCTTGAGATGGGGAGATTATCCTGGATTATCTATGTGAATTGGCTGTAATCACAGGGATCTATGTAAAATGGAAGTAAGGGATCAGAGGGAGTAGTAAGATATGAGCACAGAAGCAAGAGGTTGGAGTGATTCAAGGAAGGAGCCATGAGTCGAGCAGTACATGCAGCCTCTCAAAACAAACAAACAAACAAACAAACAAAAAACCAAACTTATTGCCATTTAGTAATTTCTGACTCATAGCAACCTGCCTTGGGTTTCTGAGGTGGTAAATCTTTATGGAAGTAGATTGCCCTGTCTTTCTTCCATACAGTGGCTGGTGGGTTTGAACCACCAATCTTCTAGTTAGCAGTCAAATGCCTTAGGCACTACACCACCAGAGTGCCTTAGAAGCTAAAAAACTCAAGAAAAGGGTTTTTTCTCTGAAGCCTCCAGAAGCAGTTCAGCCCTGCTGATGCTTTGATTTCAGACTGCTGATCTTCAGAACTTCATAGAATAAATTTGTGTTGTTTTGAGCCATTCTGTTTGTAGTAGCTTGTTACCAATACAATAGGAAACCAAGACAATATCCTATTGTTCCAGCACCTTTTGTTTAAAAGCTATCCTTTCACTGAGTTGCTTTGCAGTTTTGTTAGAAACAAGTTAACTGTCTTTGTGTGGGTCAATTTCTGATTTCTATTCTGTTCCACTGACATATGTGTCTATCCCTCTGCTGATACCACAAGCTTAATTACTGTAGCTGTAAATCATGTAGGCTGATTACATCCACATCATTTTTCTTTTCAGAATTGTTTTAGCTATTCTAGTTCCTGTTCTTTTCCATATAAATTTCAGAATAATCTTATCTATGTCTACATAAAATCTATTGTAAACTTTTTATAAGAATTGCATTGAACCTTATACCAGCTTAGGACAACTGGCATTTCTACTATTTTGAGACTTCCATTTATTTACATTTTTAAAAAAATTTCTTTCATCAGTGAATTACAGTTACAGCCTATATATCCTGTACATGTTCTGTTAGAGTTATACTTAAATATTTTTTTCTCTCTTTTTAGCAATTGTAAATGACATTGCATTTTAAACTTCAGTTTCCATGTGATCGTTGTTAGTTTATAGAAAATAATTGATATTTGTTCTTGTACAGTGAGACCTTGAAAATGCAGAAAATACTAGGATAGGGAAACTATCATCTGCCTAAATGTCCTCTTTGGAGAAGTGCCTGTTCATATCCTTTGCCCATTTTTTAATTGGATTATTTGTCTTTTTGTTGTTGAGTTGTTTAAATTTTCTATATATTTTAGAGATTAGACCCTTGTCAGATATGTCATTAACAATTTTTTTTTCCCCAATCTGTACATTCTCTTTTTAATCTTTTGGTAAAGTCTTTTGATGACCATAAATATTTAATTTTTAGGATGCCCCAGTTATTTAGTTTACCTTCCATTGTTTTTGCATTTTACATGTGTCTGATAATGTATTTGTGCCAAAAATTAGGACTTGTAGCTTTGTCCTTATGTTATTGTGATGGTTAAGGTTGAATGTCAAGTTGGCTGGGCAATGGTTCTCAGTGGTTACCAGTTATGATGTAGTCATTCCCTGCGAGGAGATCAGAGCTTTCTCTGACTCCACCCCAGCAGAGAAGATCACCTCCTTATAGCCAGGTGAGGTAGAAGCCTCAGCTCCCCACTTGGCCATTGCTGGTGGAGGTGAGTGTGGTATCACAGTTTTTCTGTGGTGTTTTAAGTAGTAGTAGTAGTTGTTGTTGTTATGTGCCGTCAAGTTGGACCCAACTTATAGTGACCCCTCCTTGGGTTTCCAAGGCAGTATCACTACAAAAGTAGATTGCCCCATCTTCCTTCCGAGGAGTGGCTGGTGGGTTTGAACCGCCAGCCTTCTGGTTAGCAGTCAAGTGCCTTAGGCACTATGCTACCAGAGCTCCCGTTTTAAGTAGTATAAATGTATATTGTAATCTCTGAAACTCTTGCCCTGAGGTAATCTTTAAACCTTAAACAAAAATATTCCCTGAAGTCTTCTTAAGCCCAAACAATAGTTTAGCTTAATTCATAAAAAACATCTGCCTTGAGCATTTCATTCTTTTAAGATCTATCCTTATGGGTTATAGCAGGGATCATGGAGCTGGCATGGGATCTGGCAGTGTTTTGTTCTGCTGTGCAAGGGGTCGCTATGAGTCGGAAACCACTCGACGGCACCTAACAACAACAACAACATATGGGTTAAATTGACAATAAACAGCAACTCAAAAGATTAAATAGGAAACTGAGAGGCCAGTGAATTTATATTAATGGGGGAGGAACAAGTTGGAAAAGAAGAGACAGAGCTGTAACACCCAAGAGATAGCGAGAAGCAGTGGCAGCAGAGGCAGCAGAACCAGAAGACCAGCAGATGTTGCGGTGGGCTTCCAGACCCATGGGGTGCGAAAGTTGAGCACCTTTGGGCAGAAGCCTTGCTGGCAGAGTGAGGTGCTTCTGCGCACTTGGTGGAGCTAAGTTTTCCTACCCATGGAGCTAGCTACAGGTGAGTGCCTTCAGGCTGAGGCATACTGACAGAATGAGGTGCCTCTGGGTACTTATCAGCAGAGCTCAAAGAGCTTTGTAACATTTGCTCAAGCAGGACAGAGGCCAAGAGGCCACGGGGCCAAGAGGCATGTCTGTGGGCACTGATGAGAAGAGCCTGTCCTGATTCAAGAACTGTATCTTGAGTCATTTCTGATCCTGAATTGTGACCTATTACTTCTCTAATAAACTCCATAATTGTGAGTATTGTCTGAGTTCTGTGTGGCCACTGCAAGGAATTATTGAACCTAGCAGAGAAGTAGAGAGTGACATGGAGGCACTGTGAGTGTCAGAACTGGTAAAAAAAAAAAAAAATTTGGAGGGTGGAAGAATGTCTGACTTCCACCTCTTTGGAATTAGTCTTGTGCTGTTGATTTTGTGTGTGTGATTTGAGTGAAAGTTTACAGAGAAAACTCATTTTCCATTCAACAGTTCATACAAATCTTGTTTTATGAAATTGACTTTAACCCCCACAATGTAACAACTCTGTTTCTACTTCCTCCCTGTGGTTACATTTTCCCTGTGTCCTTCTTTGCTATGTATCTCTGTCCTGTGAGCTTTCTCCCTGTGCAAAGGCTGCCCTTATCTCCCATAGTTGATTGTTCTAAAGATTGTACCTGCCTGGTGTAATTGTTCACCTTGTAGGCCTGTCTTTTGTTTGGCTAAAAGTTAAGCCATGAGAGTGAGTTCAGGCCAGAAGGGTGACTGGGGGCAATAGTCTCAGGAGTTTCGCCAGTAAGCCTGGTACTTTTTTTTTTTTTTTAATGATTTTCAGTTTTGTTCCACATTTTTCTCCCACTCTATCCAGGATCTCCTATTTTGATCCCTTTCCAGTTGTTGGCAGTGGTAGTGGGGCACCATCTAATTCTTCTGGTCTCAGGATCATGTAGGCTAAAGTTTCCATGGTCTACTATTCCCTTGGACTAATAGTTTCCATGTGTCTTTGATTTTACTCATTCTTCTTCACTCCAGATGAGGAGAGACTGTTGCATCTTAGATGGCCAGTTGCAAGTTTTTAAGACCCAAGTCACTACTTATCAAAGCTAGATGTAGAACAATGTTTTTATGTGGTATGTTATGCCATTTGAGCTTGATGCCCTCCATGATCATGGTCCTGAGCCCACAGTCCCAGAGACTCACTCCCTCAAGATGTTTGGCTGTGGATAAAACGTTATCATAACTACCCCCTCCCCTTAGGTCTATTATATATACAAACATTCTTACAGCACATACAAACATGTGTGTAGAAATATTGCCTGCTGAGGTATATAGTAGAGCTGACAAGGGGCAAGGTTGTAGTCCCTTCTTGGCCACAGCCAGCTACCCAAAGGGAGTGAGCAGTTGGACCTGTGGGCTTGGGACCATAGTCGCAGGGGACATCAAGCTCAACTGGCAAAACATACTACACAAATCATTGTTCCACATCCTACTTTGGTGAGTAGCGACTGGGATCTTAAAAGCTGGCAAGCAGCCATCTAGATGCAACAATGGGTCTCTCCTTGTCCAGAGCAAAGAAGAATGAAGAAAACCAAAGATTCACAGAAATAATTAGTCCAAGTTACTGGTACTCCATGCAATCCTCAGTCTATATAACTATGAGAGCAGAAGAACTAGATGGTGCCCAGCTACCACTGTCAACTACTTGGAGGGGGATCTATGCAGGAGATCCTGGATAGAGTGAAAGAACAGTATGGAATAAAACTCAAAATCATTTGGAAAAAAAAAAAGAGGGACCAGGTTTGCTGGTCTGATAGAGAGGGATGGAACTGCTGAGACTATGGCCCCTAGCTGTAATTGAACTGACACTTGTGGCTTCCAGCCAAATAAAAGACAGGCATATGAGCTGAACATTTATACTAGGTAGATATACTCCTTGGAGAGAACAATCATGGCAGAATAGAAGGGCTGTGTATGCACACGGTGACAGCTTGGGGGACAGGATTTCATGGAGGGAAGGACACAGGGAAGAGGTAACTATGGGGAGGAAGCAGGAGGGGAGTTGTTGCATTGTGGTAAATTGTAGTCAATGTCATGAGGCAAAGTGTATGTGAGGTGCTGTATGGAAAGTGAATTTCCTCTGTAAACTTTCACCCAAATCACAATTAAAAAAAAAAAAAAGAAATATTACCTGCCAAATCTATATATGGTCATGGGTATATTACCTTTTGCTTACCCATACCTGATCATTTTGCCTATCCACTATGTATCCACCTGTAGATTGTTTGTTATTATTGTTAATGCAGGATTGTGTATGTTGTGTTGTTGATCTTGACCTTCCTCCCCCCTTGTGAAGTTAGAGGTGGTCAGACACCCCACCATGCAGTTTTACAATTGTTATAAAAGTTCTCTGTGTTGCCAGTTCGCCCCTTTTCTGGTCCTGTGGCTACAGAGGATGGGTTTTTCTTAGGGCTTTTTTGTTCTGTACCTGCTGATGTTATCCAGCACCTGGTGCAGGATATGTGAAGCAAAAAGAATACCCAGAGAACTCATATCCTGAGGTCCCTTGTCAGTCTGACTTCTCTCCACCTTCCCAAGTTTTTTTATATTTGTTTTCATATAATGTGCATGGTTTTTAGCTGTACTTAGCAGGAGGACTAGGGAGAAGCATGTCTATTCCATCTTTTATGGAACTGGATGCCTAACATATTCTTTTTTTAAAAGTATAATTATATGATATTGAGCTGAGCTGAACCATCTGAGCCAAGAGGTCACTGGATCAAAGAGCTCATGCCCTTATTGCAGTTGAGAACAGGAGCCCTGAGAAGTAAAGGGACTCTGCAAAGTTCATACAGCTAGTTTGTGACAAAGATAGCACTATAAATTTGTGCTTCTGTTTTACCTCCTAGTTCCTTGCATAGTATCTGGGGTCTTAACAGTTTGCAAGCAGCCATCCACGGCACAGCAATTGGTTTGTATTCACCTGGAGCAATAAAGGAAGAAGGAGAGCCAGGAACCAGAGGAGGATATGGAATATGTGGTGAATTGCCCTCATGAACAGCTGCCTTCTTTGCCATGAGACCAGAAGAAGTGGATGGTGCCCAGCTGCTATTACTGAACACTTGGATCAAAGATTTGATAGAAGAATCCTAATCAAAAGAGGAAAATGTGGAAGAGAATTTAAAATTCTCAGGGACTCCAGACTTTCTGGAGCCATAAAGGTTGGATGAACTCCTAAAACGATTGCCCTGAAATAATCTTTAAACCTTACATCAAAAATATGCTCTGAAGTCTTCTTAAAACCAAACAATAGCTTAGCTTAACTTGTGAAAAAATGTCTGCCTTGATCACTATGTTCTTTTAAGAACTATATGGGATCAAAATGACAATAGCAATTTGAGAGATTAGATAGGAACCTTAAGGGGCAGTGAATGTATGTCAATGGGGAGGGAACAACTCAAAAAAAGGAGGGTGAGAATGGTTCCATGACTTGAAGAGCAGAATCAATGTCACTAAATTGTACATGTAGAAACTATTGAATTAGTGTATGCTTTGCTGGATACATTCTCAACAACAACAAAATAAATAAAATTTTAAAAAATGGTACTTTTAAGTCAGTTCATTATTCATTCCATATTCTTTCCATAATACCATATGTTGTTGTTGGCCATAGAGTTGGATCCCACTCATAGCAACCCTTCCTTGGGTTTCTGAGTCTGTATCATTAC
>NW_006922018.1:2508111-2509549 GCF_000298275.1 Orycteropus afer afer
CCTCTGACCTTAAATGGGAGCTCTGGTGGCATAATGCCTAAGGCATTGACTGCTAAACAGAAGGCTGGCGGTTCAAACCCACCAGCCACTCTTTGGAAGGAAGATTGGGCAATCTACTTTCACAGAGATGCCCACCTCGGAAACCCAAGAACCCAACAAGGGGTCGCTATGAGTCCAAAAGGGCTGGCAGGCAGGGAGGTTTTTTTTTGTTGTTGCTCTGACCTTAAGTAGTTTGCCCTCTAGTGGGCAAAAAAAATAGGTATATATAGCATATATATAAATAGGTATATGTTGCATATATATGTGTTTCAGAGCCCTTGTGGTGCAATGATTACGTGTTTGAAGTCCTAGTTCAAACCCACTAGCTGCTCAACAGGAAAAAAGGTTACAGACTCCCTCCTTAAAGATTACAGCCTTGGAAACCCTATGGGACAGTTCTACTCTGTCCTATAGGTTGCTATGAATCTCTGAGTCAGAATGTGACTTGATGGCAATGAGTTTGGTTTATACATGTTGCAGTGTGAAAGTAGTACATGTACTGTGATAAGTTTATTCAGGAGATGAGGCTTGAACTGGGTCTTAGAAGATGAATAGGAGTTAACCTGATGAAAGTTGAGGGTGGATTAGGAAGTTGTAGAGAGTACATTCTGGGTTGAGGCACCGGCTCTTTCAAAGCCATGAAGATAAGACAAAACATGTCCTAGGGACCTTCTGGGTGGCTGCTGTGATTGATGTTCAAGCAATGAGGTGGGGGAGGAAGGTGTGGATGGAATAGACAGTGCTCAGCTCATAGAAATCCCCTGCATTTCTTGTTAAGAAGTTTGGAATTTATCCTGAAAGTGATATGATGTCATTGCAAAATGTAAACAGGGGTGACAGGATTTGTTGTTGTTTTCTTTTTCAATTGCTCTGATGGCTGTGGAAGGGAGTTAAAACTAAGAAAAGGAAGAGAAGTTATGAAGCTGTTGTAGCAATTGAGAATTGATAGGAGTCTGAACTGAGGAGGTAGTGTTAGACTTAAAGAAAAGGGACATAAAGGAGGTAGCATGTTCTTGCTTATTGGCAGCTTAAACCCATCTGCAAGGAATTACAGATATTTCCAGTGAACTGGTGTTTGCTAAGAAAGTACTTGACTAGAACTGTTGTTGGCTGCCGTTGAGTCTCTCCTAATAACATGCCCAAGGTATGTGAGATGAAGTCTTGTAATCCTCTTGTGTTCTGGCTGTACTTCTTCCAAGAGAGATTTGTTTGCTCTTCTTGTAGTTCATGGTATATTCAATATTCTTCTGCAATACAATCATTCAAAGGCATCCATTCTTCTGTGGTCTTCCTTATTTACTGTGCAGCTTTCACATGCATTTAAGGTGATTGAAAATACCATGACTTGGGTCAGGTGCACCCTAGACTTCAAAATGATATTTTTGCTTTTTAGCACTTT
>NW_006922018.1:2520558-2548586 GCF_000298275.1 Orycteropus afer afer
AATCTTTTCTCCATTTATTATGACATTGCTTATTGGTCCAGTTGTGAGAATTTTTGTTTTCTTTATGTTGGGTTGTAATCCATACTTAAGGCTGTAGTCTTTGATCTTTACTTTTAGCAAGTAAGGTTGTGCCATCTGCATATCACAGGTTGTTAATGAGCCTTCCTCCAATCCTGATACCACATTCTTCTTCATATAGTCCAGCTTCTCAGATTATTTGCTCTGCATAAAGTTTAGTGCCAAAAAATCAGCCATTGAAAAATCTATGGAGCACAGTTCTATTCTGAGACACATGAGTCACCATGAGTATATATAAGCTTCACTGGTTTTGCTTCTCTAGAGAACACCAAGATACCAACTGATATCTAGCTGCAGAACAAGTTTCTGTTATATACTGGAGCCACCCATTCAGTCTTAAACAATTTAAAGGGGACCTCTTTCGAAAAAGAAAGTATCAGTAATTAAAGTAACTACAAAGCAAGTTACTTAAAAGTGTCTGATAGCTCATGAACTGCTCTGTCAAAAACAAGTTTCTAACTCAATTTTCTTTACATGCCTGAAATTCCAGTCAGTCTTTTAGGAAGTGGGGAGTGGAGGGAAAGCACAAATTTATATGGAGCAAAGGAATGTTGAGGAGTTCTGGTAGCCTAGTGCCTAAGGCACTTGACTGCTAACCAGAAGGCTGGCGGTTCAAACTCACCTCGGAAGGAAGGTTGGGCAATCTACTTCTGTAGTGATACTGCCTTGGAAACCCAAGGAGGGGTTGCTATGAGTCGGATCCGACTCGATGGCACATAACAACAACAACAACAATAAAGGAATGTTGAAATAAATGTTCAAATGGAAGCAAAACAGGCTTCTTCCACAGTAGGGCAGGGAAGTCAATTGAACTTCTGCCAGACAAGACAGATTTTGCATGTTTCTGTAGCAGTTCAAACCCAACCAGAGGCACCTCGGAAGACAGGCCTGGCAATCTGCTTCTGAAGGGTTACAGCCTTAAGAATGGTATGGAGCAGTTCTACGCTGCATATATGGGGTCACCATGAGTTGGAACTGACTCAGTGGACACTAACAACAACATAGACAAGAATTATTTTGCGGCTCCAGCACATGGTCACTTTATGTGTAACAGAAAGGAATGTTGCCTGATCCTGTGCTACGGTCATGATCATTGGTGTCTTTGAATCCATTGTTGAGACTATTGTGTTAGTCCATCTCATTCAGGGTTTCCTTTTTTTTTTTTACTTCCTAAATATTTATTATTTACAGTAGGGGAGATCTTTTAGAATTAAGAGTTTTTATACAAGTTGATGAAATGTATAAGCAGTGAGAAGAGACTCTAGCAGTTTAAAGAAGGACAAAATTAGAATGCAACAAAGGTATAAATTATGTTATAGTAAACAAAAATAATTTGCACAAAAGCAAACAGGACATAATAGAAACCCTCTTTTTAAAAAACATAAGGTATTTCACAAAAGCCTGAACATTTCACGTTAGTACTAAAAATGAAGAGGGGAAGCTGCATATATTCTCATCACAAAAATATTTACCAAGGCCCCAAATGGAGTTTTCTTTTATGTTATTATGACTATCTTCTTATAGAGGGAAAGAGGTTGAAAACTGTATATAGATTAATGATATCATCCTTAAATTATATTCAAGGCAGCTTACACATTATCTTCTCATCTTATATCTTAATGAATAGGCCCTGGAGAGAGTAAAGAAAATCAAAGGGAAAGATGTATGATTTTTTTTTTTAAATTAATAATACTTGCCACGGAAATAGAAAAATGGAGACGTGGCAGTCCCTATGCCATACTTCTGCTTGGGGTTTTCTTCAATCACATTACCATTTAGCCCACAGAGGCCAGTCCATTGGTGAAGGAAAAAATCCAGAGTGGACAGTGTGTTCCTACCTTCAGTCTTCCAAGATTCATTATCCCTAAGCATTTGGTGGTAGATAATGATGGCAGAATCACACCAAGTCCCATCCAGGGGCGTCAGGAAAGATCTGATCTGATACTATGCAGTCAGACCACGTGGAGACATCAGTGTGCTCAGTGCTTCCTCTTTGTGCTTTTTATCTTTCTTCTTGTTGGCACACTTGGGACAGAACCACTGCATTTCTTCTGGTGGTGCAGTCATTATTCCAACACAGGGCCAATGATACCATTCATCACAGTCATCACAACCAATCACTGGACACCCATCATCAGGTTTGTTACATCCAGGGCAGATCCAGATCTGATTACCCCACTCATCTCTGATCACGTAAGTGCTGACTGTCTCGGTTACCACATTTTGTACAGGAGCTTTGGAACTTCCTGTTCCAGAGATGGCAGGGGAAGGCGATGGAATTAAAACAGGTGATGCTGTAGAGTGTGGGAGGAGTGGCAAAGGCACCAGGGAAGGGGTCATGTGCAGTGTGGTTCAGATACTGGGTCTGGTATAGGGGTGAGGTTTTAGGTCTGCTCAGAGAAGAAGCCAGCTTAGCCTTGGGAGCTGGAACCACTTTGCTGATAACAGAAGCATGATATCCTTCTCCAGGGATTGGTCCCTTCTGACAACATGACCAAAGTATAAGAGACGAAGTCTAGCCATTCTTGCTTCTAAGGAACATTCAAGCTGTACTTCCTCCAAGACAGATTTATTTGTTCTTCTAGCAGCCCATGGCACATTCAATATTCTGCACCAACACCACAATTCAACTGCATCAATTCTTCTGTGGTCTGCTTTATTCATTGTATAGGTCTCATATGCATTTGAAGCTATTGAAAATACCACGGCTTTGTCTTCAAAGTGACGTCTTTGCTCTCTAACACTTTAAAGAGATCTTTTGTAGCAGATTTGCCCAATGCAATATATCATTTGATTTCTTTCTTTTTTCATTTAATTGTGATCTGGATGAAAGTTTACAATGCAAATGGGTTTCCCATTCAACAGTCATTCATACTGTGTTTTGTGACATTGATTACAATCCCCAGAATGTAACAGCTCTCTTCCTCTCTGGGTTTCCCTCATTTTTGCAGATCTTCTACTTTACCAAATATAATGTTGTTTTCTAGTAATTGGTCTCTCCTGACATTTCCAAAGTAAGCAAACCAGTCTTGCCATCCTTGCTTCTAAGAAACATTCTGTTTCTATTTCTTCTGAGATTTTTTTTTCATTCTTCTACCACTCCATGGTATTTTCAGTATTCTCTCAACATCCAAACCAAAAAAACCAAACTCACTGCCGTGGAGTTGGATCCTACTCATAGTAACCCCTCCTTGGGTTTCTGAGGCAGTACTCGATGGTACATAACAACAACAACAACATCATGATGGAAGTAGACTGCCCCACCTTCCTTCCGAGGAGTGGCTGGTGGGTCTCTACTAACATAGTTGAGCATAATTTGAAAACACATGGTGATTTCTCTCTGTAATGGATAGTGTGGATTTGGGATAAATTTATTTAGTTCAAAGCCTTCCTGGGTAAAATTAAAGGCATTTATAAACTATGTAATATGCAGAATTGCCCATATTTTTGGTTCCAGGTGGAAACATACAGGGACAACACAGGTAAAAGCAGGCACATTGAGCTAATAGGAAATGTATACAAAGTAGGAAAGACTTATTTAAGAATTCACCAGCTGAATTCCATTCCTGAGAAGTGGAAGTGTTAAACTTTTGAAAAGTCTGAGCACAGCTTTTGTTATCTAGTGGCAGAAAGTATACCTGGATTCACCTACTTGCTAAAATTAGTTTGCAATTCTAAAATCAATACTTACTGTGTTAGATTGGGTTCTCTAGAGAAACACAAAAACCAACACAGTGTGTATATATATATATAGAGAGAGAGAGAGAGAGAGAGAGAGAGAGAGAGAGAGAGAGAGAGAGAGAGAGAGAGAGAGAGAGAGAGAGAGAGAGAGAGAGAGAGAGACAGAGAGAGAGAGAGAGAAATTTATCTTAGGAAAATGGCTCACAAACGTATAGAAGCCGGCAAGTCCAAAGTCCCTGGAGGAAACTTCGGGCTGGCGGCAGCCTTAGCTTCCGCAAGTGCAGGGGGCCAAGCAATTCAAGGCTGGCAGGCAGTACACTGGTTGTTGACTCCAACAAAAGACGAATCCAAGATCTTCAGGCCGAGCGGTGGGCTGCTCCCTCATGGAAGTTTGTAGTCTGCACACCAGGGTTCCAATCCCTCAAAGAATGTCTCTCTTCCCAGGATATCCCTGGATATCTTGGAAGCAGGCCACACCCCTAGAGAAACTCCCCTTGGGCAGACTGGCCACTCAGAACACAGTCATCTGATCCCATCATGGGAACAACCACACAGAACTGGGGTCCAGCCAAGTTGACACACAGCTCCAACTATCACACTTACTGATGCATCCGTGGTCCTGCACTGTCACTCTCAAATATGCGCAGAGCGGGGGTGCATGTGGGGTGTGTGTGTGTGTTGGGGGGGATTTGTGTGTGGGTGTGTGGATGGGGGTAGGGGATGTTTGAGTCTCTGGATACCTGTGTTCCTAGCTGAGATCTTTAAGAAGACACTCTGTCTTCTTATTTCAGCTTTTATGTTGTAAACAAGAGTCCTGTTTTGGTTTATTTAGTGTTTTTTTTTTTTTTGCATTCTGTGTTTTTTTTTGTTGTTGTTGTTGGTTTCTATTTAAAATGGCCCCCAAGCATCGCTGAAGTGCTGACTGCAGTGCTGTGCAATGCTCACTGCCATCTAGTCGATTCTGACTTATAGCGACCCCTATTGGGTTTCCAAGATGGGAAATCTTTACAGAAGTAGATTGCCTCATCTTCCTCCCATGGAGTAGTTGGTGGGTTTGAATCACCAGCCTTCTGGTTAGCAGGCAAATACCTTAGTCATTATGCCACCAGAGCACCATGAAGTGATGACTAGTGTTCCTAAATGCAAGAAAAAAATATTTTAAAGAAACATATATTAAATAAGGTGTTTAAATAGAAAACCACATGTTGTTGTTGTGTGCCATCAAGTCAAAAAACACATAAGACAGTTTATATGTTGATTGGTTGACAAAAATGTCAGAAGCTCCCAGGACCCTCAGCATGTATTTCCCCTAGGGACAATGCCTCAGCATTTGCTAATTCAGTGTTTGAGGCAATTTTGTAGACCATAACTACTGGGAATAATAAGAATCTTCTGTATTTTATTTCAACTCTTATTTTAAGATGAGGAAGGCAAGGTCCAGAGATGAAAAACCTTGCTTAAGGTCCAAACCCTTCAGTAGCTGAGCTGGAAATAAAACCACCCAGGTCCTGATTCCCAAACTTCGTTTGTTACCCTTTGTCTTAGTTGCCTAGTGCTGCTATAACACAAGTAGCCAAAGACCAAACTTGCTTCTTGGGTTTCCAAGGTGGTATCACTATGGAAGTAGATTGCCCAACCTTCCTTCCCAGGAGTGGCTGGTGGGTTTGAACTGCCAGCCTTCTGGTTAGCAATCAAATGCCTTAGGCACTATGTCACCAGAGCTCCTATAACACAAGTAGGTGACTTTAAAGAATGGAAACTTATTTTTTCAAAGTTCTGGAGGCCAAAAGTCCAAATCAGGGTCTCAGCCATGTAGATTCCTTTCTTGTCAGTAGCATTGGTGTTCCTTGGCCATCTTCACAAGGAATCTGTCTTCCCCCATCGTGTGTGTGTGTGTGCATGCGCATCCATCTATCTGTCTAGTCTTCTCATTTTAAACTTAAATTTAGAACCACCTGCTTGGGTATTATCCAGTTAACATAGAAAAGAAACCCTATTTCCAAACAGGGTTATATTCACAGGTACAGATGTTAGGATTCAACACATATTTTGGGGAGATACAATTTAATCCATAGCACCTCTTTTACCACCAAATGACTCTAAAAGTAGCGCCGCCAGGTACTGTGTCTTTTCTTACTAAAAATTACTCTAATGATAAGCTGAAATGCTTAGTACAAAGTTCCTCAACCACTCTCTTATATCCTTCTTTGTTTTTTCTGATTGTCAAAAATAGACACAAAGAGGAAATAGTATCATACACTTAGACTTATCTTTAATAAAATAGTTGATTTTTTTTTTAAATCTGCAAAGTGGTGGGGGCAAGTATCAAAATTGAAGTCAGAGATAGCCTAGACTTTTTATAAACTCCATTAAAAAAAACATTCTGAGGAAGTTCGCATCTTGTTTTGCTTTTATTCTCACTGTAATAGTGAACACAATGTTCATTTCCTGCAGAGTCCGTTTCCCATTAGTAGTACTTTAGGTCAGGCCTCAATATCTAAATGATGCCCAAGATTTGTTCTGTTTTTCTTGTGGGGAGAACAAAGATATCTGACCACTGTCTGTTCCTTTCCTGCATGAACCCCGCCCTTCTGTGCTCAGCAGCCTCCACCAGAAGCCCCACCCCTCTAAGCTCTGATGGGGTCGGATGTCGGGGAAACAAGCAAGGAAACCCAAAACCCAAACCCATTACCTCTGAGTCAGTTCTGACAGAACTGCCCCATAGGGTTTCCAAGGTTGTAAATCTTTACAGAAGCAAACTGCCGCCTGGCCGCAGAGCAGCCTGGCCCTGGTCGCAGACCTTTTGCTTAGCAGCTGAATATGTTAACCACTATGCCACCAGAGCTCCTTAGCAAGGAAAGAGTTGTAAAAGACTTCAGAGCACCCAATAGAGCCCACAGTAGGCCTCATATATAACAAATAGCTGCAGAGACTCAGAAGGAGAAACGTTTGGATGGAGTTATGTTGGTCCATTGTTTTATCATGTTGTTGTTGTTGTTATGTGCCGTCGAGTCGGCCCCGACTCATAGCGACCCCTCCTTGGGTTTCCGAGGCAGTATCACTACGGAAGTAGATTGCCCAACCTTCCTTCCGAGGAGTGGCTGGTGGGTTTGAACCGCCAGCCTTCTGGTTAGCAGTCAAGTGCCTTAGCCACTATGCTACCAGAGCTCCTTTGTTTTATCATAGTTCTTGGTAAAATTATTTCTTGGGAGGTAATTAAGAGGAAGGCTATTCTATTCTATACCATGCCTCTACCAGGCTACTCTCTATCATGCCTGAGGTAGAATGGGGTGAACATGGGAGTTGGAGGATGAGGGGAAGGAGAAGCCAAGGACTAGTGCTCTGTATTCACCCATTCTGCAAATGAATGTGCTAGATGCCAGGATCCAGCAGTGAACAATACAAGCCAGGTGTCTGTGTATAGTGTTTTTAGCTGCCATAGAATTACCCACCGACTCCTGTTGATCACATCTGTAATGGGATCAAACTGTTGTGATCCATGGGGTTTTCATTGGCTGATTTTTGGAAGTAGATCCCCAGCCTTTCATCTCAGTCCATTTCAGTCTGGAAGTTCTTCTGAAAAATGTTCAGCATCATAGCAACACACAAGCTTCCACTGACAGAGAAGTGGTGACTATGCTTTAGGGACATTGTCTGAAAATCGAACCTGGGTCTCCTACATGCAAGGTGAGAATTCTGCTCCTGAACTGTAACTGCCTGGCTTATATCCTAAGGGAGGGGAGGACAGGAGGTGGGAATACAGGCAATAAACAAAGAAAAAGATTTCTTAACAAGATGATGTCAGAGCACAGGAGAGTGATGAAATGGGCATGAGGCGGTTTGGATGGTTGAGGATTGGGGGAGTGGTACTCTACTGATTCATCAGAGAAAATCTCTGAGGGGGCAGAGGCCTAGGTGAGGTGAGGGAGACAGTTGTATGAAAGTCCACAGCTAAAATGTGTGGTCTGGTCTTAGAAAGCGGCCTTCTTATGTCTCTGGATAAGTCATTTATATACTGAAGTGGCAGGACCGGTGATTTTTCTTCCTCCCTTGCCTTTGTGGGGTGGGACCTGGGGGTAAAAGTGTCACGGGCATTAGAGTCAGAGCTGGTCACTTTGACAGTGTGGAGAGGACTGACCTTAGGGATGTTTGCTCCCTGGAGGCAGACTGGCAGTGGTTGATTTTCTTCATCCTACTCCTCCACCACGGGGATCTGAAGCCTCCTCTAGTCTATGCAGAGAAAAATAAAGGATGGGATTGAGTGACATTCTTGACCGAAGAGAAGAGGTGAGCTCCCCAGGGTGCTGTGGGGAACAGGGAATAACAGGGGTGGGTGGGGGAAATGTTCCTTGTTGAAAAGACAGGCCTGGAGAAGCCTGATCCCATGGAGTTCTGTGTATGGATGAAGCACAGGAAGCAAGCTGCTTGGTTGGGCCACCTATAATCTCCCCTGAGGATTCTCTAAGTCAGGATTTCTCAGTCTCTGCACTATTGGCATTTGAGTGTGTTGGTTGTCCTGTGCATTGCAGGATCTTTAGCAACATCCCTGGCCTTTACCCACTCAATGGTATTGGGTACCCCCAGTCGTGATCATCAAAAATTTCTCCAAAAGTTACCAAGTGTCTCTTGGGGGACAACATTATTCCCAGTTGTCAACAATTGCTGTAAAGATTTCAAAAGGCAGCTTGATCCTTAAGGGAGGACTGGTTTTGCATAGTGGTAAGAATTGTACTATATACATTTCTCCAGGACCATGTGGATTTGATTAACTAGCAGGAGGACTTGGTTTTGTTAAACAGAGTGCAGCATACTGCTTTCAGTGTTAAATGCATAGGAAGGTAGTAATGCTAATGGATTAACCATGGCTCATTTTGATCACCAGAGCCACCAACAAAAATAAGATCATATCCTATTCTAAGGCTTTAACTGGGAGCTCTGGTGGTGGAGTACCTAAGGCATCTGACTGCTAACCAGAAGGTTGGCGGTTCAAACCTATCAGCCAGTCCTCAGAAGGAAGATTGGGTAATCAACTTTTGTAGTGATACTGCCTAGGAAACTATGTGTCAATATTATTAGTAGACAGTAAACCAGTTCTTGTAGAAAGAAAGGGTATTGGGCAACACAAGCCACAAGTTGAGGCTCCAAAGGACAGTGCTAAGGGTGTGAGAGGGGAAAGGGAACTTAACTCGAGTTCCTGTTTCTGCTAAATAAAAGTAGGGTCATTCACACTCTAGCATGAGGTGCGTTGGAGCCAGCACCACTCCAATCTCTGGCAGGATCCTCAAATTCATCCCAGTATATGCTTTGCAATGCTGTACTGTCTTTCTTTGGAACATCCTTAAAAATGGACACTGTTTGAAGAGAAAGGGAGGGAGAAGGGAAGTGGAAAAGCAGGGGTGGGGGGAGAGAGAGAGAAGCGGGGTGAATGAGTTTAAGCAACGTGGTCTTCAATGCCATGCTATAGGCATTTCTCCCTAAATCCTCTCCCAAGAGGTTGGAGTGAGGCTTCTGATTTGATACAGAAGCTAATGAGGGCAACTCTATGGGGAAGACCTCTGGCCAGGAAGCCAGGAAGTTGAGGTTCTATTTTTTGGCTCTGGCTATTGACTGTTCATGACTTCTGAGAGTCACGTTATTTCTGTAGGTCTGTTTCCTCATTTGTACCATAAGAGGGTTATTTTAGCATAGTATTTTTCACTTCTGGTTACACATTAAAACCTCTGGGTAGTCTTTAAAAACATACAAATGGTTTTAAATACCCCAGAACAAATGGATCAGAATCTTTGAGGATGAAGCCTGGAGCCCTGGGTGGGAAAATTTTGGGCAGGCTCTATAGGTGTTCCACTGTGGTGGTTATGTTTGTGTGTCAACTTGGCTGGGCCTGTTGAGTGGTGGGGCAGCTGGTGGTAGTTATTCCCCATGATGAGACTGGTAATTTACGCCATGGTGGGATCTACAACAAGCAGCTGAGTAGCTGCTTTGGGTATGTGGTCTGCTTCCTGTATATAAGCAACAGCTTTGGGAATGTTTTCTTGTTTATGGCATGCTTGGACCCTGCATGTAGCCGTGTCATTGTTCAGCAGCCTGCTATGCTCTGCAGACCTTGGGACTTACAATGGACTTAAATTAATGGCCTGCCGTGTGGTTTGGTAACATCAGAACTGTGCCTTTTTATTTGTCGACCCTGGGCTTCTCAGCCTCAGCAGCCAGTAGCTGCCTGAGTGAAGAGATGCCTCTAGCTTCAGTGGGCCGGGAGCAAGAGGCAAAGCTGAAGCCCAAGGTTGAGGGGCTTTCACACAGCCCCTAGAGTCTGGCACTTTGAACTCAGACTTAAAGCCTCCAAACTGTAAGAGAATAAACTCCTGTTTGTTAAGGCCCTCCCATTTGTGGTATATTCTTGTCAGAGCAGCTCTAGGTAACCAGAACAGAATTTTGTACCGAGAGTGGGGTG
The DNA here is from genome assembly GCF_000298275.1 of Orycteropus afer afer. Classification (NCBI taxonomy): domain Eukaryota; kingdom Metazoa; phylum Chordata; class Mammalia; order Tubulidentata; family Orycteropodidae; genus Orycteropus; species Orycteropus afer. Next base: position 2,530,769 of record NW_006922018.1, read on the forward strand.
CTGCTCTGACAGATACCTAAAATGTGGAAACAGGAGTGGAGTGTGTCCTTGACCCAAGATCCTGGCAGAGAGACCCCAGTATACAACATGAGAGACAGCAGGAGCAGAGTCAAATGACTGGCATGAGAAACAGCAGGAACAGAGCCGACAGACCAGCATGAGAGATGGCAGGTGCAGAGCCCAGAAACTGGCATTAAATAGCAACAGGCTTACCAGCCCACGGAAGAGAAAGTCGAGTACCATTGGGTAGATGGCTTCCTGGCAGAGTGGGTTGCCTTCGGGTGTTAATTGGTAGAGAAGACTGACATAAAATGGAGTAGCAGGTTGGCTAGCCTACGGAGCAAGAAAACTGAGTGCTTTTTGGGTAGGAAGACTTCCTGCAGAGTGGGTTGCCTTAGGCATTAATCAGCGGAAGCAGGGAAACCAAAGAAATGGAAACAGAGCTGCTTCAGCCTGAAAGGGTAGGACCAAGGCCTTGGGGGTGGAATGACCATAGCTTCCTAGGTTTCAAAGAGCCAGGCCTTCACCAACTTGGGTTCTGGAGTGTAGGTTCTGGAGTTCCTGTAAGCCAGTGGGATGGAGCCACAGCCGCTGCCCAAGAGTGAGGGGGTGGGGCTGCCATGCCCAAGAGGGAGAGGAATGGGGCATGCCAGGCAAAGGAGGTAAGGTTGCCACTCAGAACTAGGGGACTGGAGCCACCCAATGAGAGAGATCTATACAGATGCCAAGTTGACAAGGGGTGGAATTGTAGTTCACTGTGTCAACTTGGCTGGGCCTGGTTGAGTGGCTGGGCAGATGGATGTAGTATTTCCCATGATGAGACTGGTAATCAACGCCATGGTGGAATCTACTGTGAGCAGGTGAGTAGCTACCTTAGGGAATGTGGTCTGCTTCCTGTATATAAGCAGAAGCCTTGGGGAATGGTCTCTAGCTTATGGCATGCTTGGACCCTATATGTAGCCGTGTTGTTTGTTCAGCAGCTTGCCATGCTCTGCCGACCTTGGGACTTACAATGGACCTGAATTAATGGCTTGCCGTGTGGTTTGGTAACATTGGGACTGTGCCTTTCTACTTGTCAACCTTGGGCTTGGCAGCCTCAGCAGCCAGCAGCTGTCTGAGTGAAGAAAAGCCTCTAGCTCCAATGGGCTGGGAGCTGGAGGCAGAGCTGAAGCCCAAGGCTGAGGGGCTTTCACCCAGACCCTAGAGCCTGGCACTTTGAACTTGGACTTAAAGCCTTCAAATTTTAAGAATAAACTCCTGTTTGTTCTTCCATCCCATTTGTGGTATATTCTTGTCCGAGCAGCACTAGGTAACCAGAACATCCACTATCATGTAACAATGGTAAGAACCATTTGACAAGAACAGCCTTTCACTAATACACACCCATCAGCACATCCCTGGTCATAGAGGACACAGTGAGAACCTAGATGAGAAAACACAAGGCTGATGAGAGCATGGCAGACAGAAAAGAAAATGGGTTTTGCAATCAGACTTTTTTTTTTTTTTTTTATTTATTTTTATTGTGATTTGGGTGAAAATTTACAGAGCAAATTCACTTTCCATTCAACAGTTCACATGCCTCATGACATTGACTACAATTTACCCCAATGAAACAGCTCCCCTCCCACTTCCTCCTGATAGTTACCTCTTCCCTGTGTCCATCCCTCCATGCACTCCTGCCCCCTGAACTGTCTCCCTGTGCACAAATGGCCCTTCTTTCTCCCATGATTGATTTCTTCAAGGACTGTATCTACCTCAGGTAAATGTCCAATTCATATGCTTGTCTTTTGTTTGGCTGGAAGCCATAGGTGTGGGTTAAATTCCAGACCTGAAGGGCAGCTAGGGGCCATAGTCTCAACGGTTCCACCAGGCTCTATCAGACCAGCAAACCTGGTCCCCCCGCCTTTTTTTTCCCCCAAATGATTTTGAGTTTTGTTCTACATTGTTCTCTCACTCTATCCAGGATCTCTTACATAGATCCCCCTCCGAGTGGTTGACAGTGGTAGCCGGGCACCATCTAGTTCTTCTGTTCTCATAGTTTTATAGGCTGTGGATTGCATGGTATACAAGTTGCTAGGACTAATTGTTTCCATGAATTTTTGGTTTTCTTCATTCTTCTTTGCTCTGGACAAGGAGAGACCCATTGTTGCATTTAGATGGCTGCTTGAAAGCTGTTAAGATCCCAGTCGCTACTTGCCAAAGTAGAAGGTGGAACAATGTTTTGTGTAGTAGCAATCAAACCTTTAAAACCAATAAAATGCCTACTATCTCATAGTGTTGTGACAATAAACTAAGAGTATTCATGCTGAGTGCATTGCACATAGTGAGCCCTCACTTAATGTGAGTAGGAGCTTAATGATGTCACCATGAGCTTAATGATGCTACTATGTGTCAGATACTAACAGTACATTACCCATTTTCTTTCCTTCAACTCCACCACATAGGTGTGGGTCCAATTTTCAGAGCCTCTGAGAAGTGACCTTCCAGGGTTACAAAGTAAGTGATGGATCCAAGATTTGAACGAAGCTCAGTCTAACTCCAAAATAAATCTATTTTGTTATTAAATGAAAAAGCAATGTTCAAAACAGTGTGCATAAAGGGGATACACACACACACGCACATACACTCACATACTCCAGAGATTGTTAACATTGGCTAATGCTGGGGCAAACTGTGCAGCTAGTTGACATGATTAAGAGGGAGATTATGTATATATGTAGGTCTTCTGGTTTTATGGTACAACTTGTCACAGACTCATCAAGTGGAATTTGCTTTTCACTGAACACCTTTTCCTACTGTTTTATTTTGCTACCATGTGCCCATAAACTTATTTCAAGTAAATAAAGTTGATGAATGTAGTTGAAGCCCTTTGAAATGGCACATATGTTCTGAGAGATGTCTGGGTTCCTGAGGAAGCTGCAGTGAGCATCTGATCCATTGATGGAAATTGCTTTATCTACTCATGGACCAGTACCAGCATCCTGCATGAGGGCTACAAACCATCTTTCATCTAGGGCTACAACTTGCTGAAGCTCATGCAGCCACACACACAATGATGGCTGTGTATTTCCTTGTGAGCCTGCCTTCCTAGTGTAAGGGAAATGACATGGTACCTCACTGCCTTTATTTCCTCTCAGTCTACACCACAGTGGAGTTATGGATTAAGGGAGGTGACTCTCAAAGGCCCAGGCCCTTCCTCTCATAATAGTACAGGATGGTTGGTCTGCCCCTTAGGGTCCTTTATTTTGGTCCTGAAAATTCTTTTCCAGGGGCATCAGATTCCATAAAAGGAAGAATGAACTTCAAATGCTGTTCTTTCCAGTCTGAGTAACCTAGAAAAAAATAAGGTGAATATCTGTATCTATATATCATCAATAAATATGTTTGCACCCACATTTTTACATATACCTATACCCATCTGTTTTATTGCATGCTGCTTTAACAAAAAATATCACAAATGGGTGGCTTTTACAAACAGGGATTTATTCTCTTACTGTTTAGGGGGTTAGAAGTCTGAGTTCAAAGTGCCAGCTCTAGGGCTGGGTAAAAGCCCCTCAACCTTGGGCTTCAGCTCTGCCTCTTGCTCCTGGTCCACTGGAGCTGGAGGCATCGCTTCACTCAGGCAGCTGCTGACTGCTGAGGCTGACAAACCCAAGGTCAACAAGTAAAATGGCACAGTCCCAAAATTATCAAACTACATGGCAGGCCACTAATTCAAGTCCATTAACAGTCCCAAGATTGGCAGACAACATGACAAGTTTCTGAATGACGACTCAGTTGCATGCAGGATTCAAGTGTGCCAAAGCAGTAAACCATTCCCAAAGCTACCTTCTTATATACTGGAAACAGACTACATCCTTAAAGCAGCAACTCATGGCACACTCTACTATAGAGTTGATTGCCAGTCTCATCATGGGGAATAACTACAACCAGCTGCCATCCACTCACAACCAGGCCCAGCCAAGTTGATACGTAACCTTAACTACCACAGCTACCTTATAGGGTAGAGTAGAACTGCCATATACTGTTACAGAAGTAGACTGCCTCATCTTTCTCCCACAGAGTGGCTGGCAGTTTCTAACCACTGATCTTTTGGTTAGCAGCCGAATGCTTCATCCACTTTATCACCAGAGCTCCAGAAGGATAGTGCGTGCAAAACTGTGAAGACAAGAGTATGTGTGCAGAAACTGAAATTCTGTATGGCTGCAGGTGGACTCTGGGCTTAAGGCATGAAACCTATGTTATTTTTTCACACTTCTGTTATTTACTGAGAACTATCTACAAGTCGAGCACTGTTATATGAATGAAGGATGCTGTAGGGAAAGAGCAAAGTCCTTTTCAGAAATATTTTAAGAATTTTTTTTTGGTGAAGATATACACAAAAAACATACACCTATTCACAATTTTTACACATACAATTCACTGACAAGGATTACGTACTTCATTATCAACATCCTCTGCCCATATTATTTCACCACCATTCACTTAAACTCTTAAAAAGCTTTCCTGTCTTTTAGAGTTACTGTTGTCCACTAGTTTCAAAGATTTTTTTTTTTTTTTTAAAAAGAGCGCAATGCTCAAGGTGAACATTTAATTCTTTATTAAATGAGGAAATGGTTGTTTAAAGATGACTTCATGGGATAGTTTTGTTTTAATTCTTAAAATTTGTTTTCAGCAATAGATTCAGGGGTTCCTCTGGTCTCAGGGTATTCAAGAAGTCTGGTTCCCAATAAGAATTTGAAGTCCTGTTTCACGTTTTTTCCTCCTTTTGGTCATGATCCAATTATTGGGTCCTTGATCAAAATGTTCAGTAATGGTAGCTGGGCACCAGCCATTTCTTCAGGTCTCATGACAAAGGACCTGCAGTCCATTTCCTTTTCAGATGCCTGGGTCTCCTTCTTCCTCCTTTGCTCCAGTGAATAACACCAACACCAGCTGTATTGTGGGTGGATGCTTGCAAGTAGTTTTTTTTTTTAAATGTGATTTGGGTGAAAGAGCAAATTCATTTACCATTCGACAGTGCATACACATTTTGTTTCATGAAATTGATTGCAATGCCCAAAATGTAACAGCACTCCTCCCACTTTCTCCCTGTGGTTATCTTTTCCCTGCATCCTTTCCTATGCATTCCTGCCCTTTGAGCTAATCTCCCTGTGCAAATCCTGCCTTTCTGCTCTCCCATGGCTGGTTGTTCTAAGGAGTGTACCTACCTGGGATAATTGTTCACCTAATAGACTTGTCTATTGTTTGGCTGGAAGCCATGGAAGTGAGTTCAATTCCAGGCCCAAAGGGTGACTATGGGTCATAGTCTCCAGTTTCACCCAGTATCTATCAGACCAGTAAGCCTGGTTTCTTTTTCTGATTTTGAGTTTTGTTCCATATATTTCTCTCACCCTGTCCAGGATCTCCTATTTTGATCCCTTTTTGAGTGGTTGGCAGTGGTAGCCAGGCACCTTCTAGTTCTTCTGGTCTCAGGGTCATGTAGGTTGAGGTTCATATGGTCCACTGGTCCCTTGGACTAATTGTTTCCATGTGCCTCTGATTTTCTTCAATTCTTCTTTGGTCTGGATGAGGAGAGACCAATTGTTACATCTTAGATGGCTGCTCACAATCTTTTAAGACCCCAGTTACTACTCACAAAAGTAGGATGTAGAACAATGTTTTTGGGTAGTATGTTATGCCAATTGAGCTTGATATCCCCTGTGACCATGGTCACGAGCCCATGGGCCTAGTAACTCACTCCCTCAGTATGTTTGGCTGTGGCTAAGAAGTTATCATAACTTTGACCCCTTGCTTGCAAGCTTTTAAGACCCTATTCACTACTCACTGAAGTAGGAGAAATATTATTTTCTAGAGAGAGGGATAGGTGACAAACAAGTACACAAGCAAGTAAACAAATCAAGGAAAGTTCTATATAAACTGGTATAAATAAAGAATAAGTAAAGTGAAAGAATTGGACTCAACTAGGCAACTTTGTTTTTCAGTTAAGGTGATAGAGGCTGAGTGAGTGAGATCCCTAATTTAGACAGGGTATACAGGAAGACTTCTCAGAGGAAGTGGCATTTCAGATGAGCCTGATGGACAAGGAGATGGCAGTAGAAAGATAGGAGGAGTGGGTATGGGCAGAACAATTAAGAGCAAAGTCCTTGAGGCTAGAGTGATAAAGCAGAAATTGGCTACTAACATTTGATCCCTGAACCTTTGGTATTGGGTCCTGAGGATCTAGGGAACCTGAAGAGGAGAACAACTGCTCCCATGGCCATGAACAAAGGTTACAAGTTTGGCTAGGGTGGTCTTCAACCATCCAGAGACAAACAGTAGTGGAGTCCAGATAGCACGCCTACATCATAAACTAGAAATCTGTGCTTATTTCAGAATTCTGTCTAAAATCTGAGATTCAGGTATTACCTCAAATAACTTTTGTCCTCCACACCAAGGTAGAGGTCCAGAAACTGACAGCCTCAGGGGGCTGCAGTACAGTAAAGAGAATCCAGGTGATGAGGGCATTAACATCGGTTCATACTGGGCATACTGTACACAGAAGGGGTAAGAGGAAAGAGTTAGAAAGAGACAAGTTCATGGCCAGACAGGAAGGATTCAACTAATGTGGATGAGAAGCACAAAAGCTACGTAATTCTAAGAACTTCTATGTGATCAGTATGGCTGTGGTTAGTACCAGTTTTTCACCTGTAAAATTAGGACCCTAAGAATTCTCACCACCACTTGACTATCAGTTTGTTATACTGTGGTGGCTTGCGTGTTGCTGTGGGGCCAGAGGTTATGCCTCAGGTATTTCAAATACCACCAAGATCATCCATGGTGAACAGGTTTTAGTGGAGCTTCTAGACTAAGACAGTCTGAGAAGAAGGATGGGCCATCACTTCTGAATATACTGGTCACTGAAACTCTTATGAATAGCAGTGAAACACTTTCTGATATATTACTGAAAGACTTGATGAATAACAATGAAACATTGTTTGATATGGTGCCAGAAGATGAGTTCCTCAAGTTGAAACACACTCAAAATACAACTAAGGAAGAGCTGTCTCCTCAAAGTGGTGTCAACCTTAATGATGTGGACACAGTAAAGCTTTTGGGACTTTAATTAGATGATGGGGCACAACCCAAAATGAAGAGAAACAGCTGCAAACATCCTTTAATAATTGGAATGTGGTATGCACAAATATCAATCCAGGAAAACTGGACATTTTAAAAATGAAATGGAATGCATAAAGATTGATATCCTAGGCATTAGTGAGATTAGTGAGCTGAAATGGACTGGTATTGGCCATACTGAATCTGACGATTTTATGGTCTACTAAGCTAGGAATGAAAAACTGAAGAGGAATGGTGTCACATTCATGGTCAAAAGAACATTTTAAGATCTATCCTGAAGAACAATGCTGTCAGTGATAGGATAATATCCATATAACTATAAGGAAGTCCAGTTAATACCTCTATTATTCTAATCTACACACCAACCACTAAAGGCAACAATGAAGAAATTGGAGACTTTTACCAACTTCTACAGTCTGAAATTGACCAAACATGCAATCAAGATGTACTGATAATTACTGGTGATTGGAACGCAAAAGTTGCAAACTAGGAAGCAGCATCATTAGTTGTAAAATATGGCCTTGGTGATAGAAATGACACTGGAGACTATATGATAGAATCTTGCAAGACCAAGAACTTATTCATTGAAAATAGCTTTTCAACAACATAAAAAGTGACTATACAAGTGGACCTCACCAGGTGGAATACACAGGAATCAAATCTACTACATCTATGGAAAGAGGTGATGGAGAAGCTCTACATCATTAGTCAGAACAAGGTCAGGAGCTGACTGTAGAAAAGACCATAAATTGAACAGGCAAGTTCAAGTTGAAGATAAAAGAAATTAAAACAAGTTCATGAGAGTCAAAATATGACCTTGATTAAATCCCACCTGAATTTAGAGCCCATCTGAAGAACAGATTTGATGATTTGAGAATTAATGACCGAAGACAAAAAGACTGTGGGATGACATCAAGAGCATCGTAAGTGAAGTAAAAGGTCACTAAAAAGATAGGAAAGGAAGAAAAGACCAAAACGGATGTCAGAAGAGACTGTAAAACTTGCTCTTGAATGGAGAGTAGGTAAAACAAGTGGAAAAAATGATGAAATGAAAGAGCTGAACAGAAAATTTCAAAGGATAGCTTGAGAAGACAAAGTAAAATAGTAAAATGTGCAGACTTGGAATTAAAAAACCAAAAGGGAAGAACATATTTGGCTTTTCTTAAGCTGAAAGAACTGAAGAAAAACCTCAAGCCTCGAGTTGCAATACTGAAAGATTCTATGGGCAAAATATCAAATGCTGCAGGAAGCACCAAAAGATGGAAGGAATGTACACAGTCACTATACCAAAAAGAATTGGTCAATGTTCAACCATTTCACGTTGAACAAGAAACAATGGCACTGAAGGAAGAAGTCCAAGCTGCACTAAAGGAAGTGGTGAAAAACAAGTTTCCAGGAATTGATGGAATACCCATTGAGATGTTTCAACAAATGGATGCAGTGCTAGAAGCACTCACTTGCTTATGACAAGAAATGTGGAAGACAGCTACTTGGCCAACCAACTGGAAGAGACCTGTATTTATCTCCATTTCAAAGAAGGGTGAACTGACAGAATGTAGAAATTGTTGAACCATATCATAGTGCCACAAATAAGTAAAATTTTGCTGGAGATAATTCAAAAAAGGTTGCAGCATTACACTGACAGCTGCCAGAAATTCAAGACAAATTCAGAAGAGGATGTGGAACAAGGGAGATCACTGCTAATGCATCTTGGCTGAAAGCAAAGATTATTAGAAAGATGTCTACCTTTTATTGTTTTATTGACTTTGCAAAGGCATTCACGTGTGGATCATAACAAATTATGGATAACATTTCAAAGAATGGGAATTCCAGAACATTTAATTGTGCTTATGAAGAACCTATAGTCATTTGAACAGACCAAGGGGATATTGCATGGTTTAACATCAGGAGAAGTGTAAGTAAGGGTTGTACCCTTTCATCACACTCATTCAATCTGTATGCTGAGCAAATAACACAAGAAACTGTTCTTGTTGTTGTTAGGTGCCATTGAGCTGTCTCCAACTCATAGTGACCCTATGCAAAGCAGAATGAAACACCGCCTGGTCCTGAGCCAGCTCCACAATTCCTGCTACACTCAAGCCCACTGCCACCGCCACCATGTCAATCCACCTTGTTGAGGGCCTTCCCCTCTTTCATCAACCCTCCACCTTACCAAGCATGACATCTGTGTTAGACTGGGTTCTCTAGAGAAACAAAACCAATAAAGCTTATATATATGTATATACGGAGAAATTTATCTTAGGAAAATGGCTCATACACTTATAGAAGCTGGCAAGTCCAAAGTTCCTGGATTAAACATCAAGCTGGAGGCTTTTCCTGACTCTTGCAGCCACAGGGGCTGAGGAGCTCAAGGCTGGCAGGCAGTACACCGGCTGTTGACTCCAACGAATGATGAATCCAGGATCTCCAGGCCAAATGGTAGATTGTTCACTCACGGACAGTTGTAGGCAACACAACAGAATCCCAATCCACAGAAGAATGTCTCTTTTCCCAGGATGTCCATAGATATACTGGGAGTAGGCCACACCCCTAGGGAAACTCCCTTTCAACAGATTGCCTGCTCAAAACAAAATCATCTGATCCCATTATAGGAATAACCACATCACGACAGCTTAAACCACACAGAATTGTGGTCCAGCCCAGTTGACACACAGCTCCAACTATCACAACATCCTTCTCCAGGGAATGGTCCCTTCTGACAACATGACCAAAGTATGTGAGATGAAGTCTGGTCATTCTCTCCTCCAAGAAGCATTCTGGCTGCACTTCCTCCAGTACAGACACGTTAGTTCTTTTAGCAGTCTACAGTACTTTCAGCATTCTTCACCAACACCACAGCTCAAAAGCATCAACTCTTCTTTGGTCCTCCTTATTCACTGTCCAGCTCTCACATGCATATGAAGTGATTGAAAATACCATGACTTGTATCAGGCCCACCTTAGTCCTCAAGGAGACATCTTTGCTCTTCAGCACTTGAAAGAGGTCCTTTGCAACCGATTTGTCCAGTGCTATACATTGTCTGATGTCCTGACTGCTGCTTCCACTGGCGTCGATTGTAGAACCAAGCAATGTGAAGTCTTCGACAATTTCAATCTTTTCCCCATTTATTGTGATGCTGCTTATAGGTCCGGTTGTGAGGATTTTTGTTTTCTTTATATTGAGGTGTAATCCATACTGTAGACTGTATTCTTCAATCTTCATCAGTAAGTACTTTAAGTCATCCTCACTTTCAGCAAGCAAAATTGTGTCATCAGCGTATTGCAGGTTGTTAATGATTCTTCCTCCAATCCTGATGTCACATTCTTCTTCATACAGTCCAGCTTTCCGGATTATTTGCTCAGCATACAAGTTGAATAAGTATGGTGAAAGGATACAACCTTGAAACACTCCCTTCTTGATTTTCAACCCTGTAGTATCCCCTTGAACTGTTCAAATGACAGCCTCCTGGTTTATGTACAGGTTCCTCATGAATACAATGAAGTGTTCTGGAATTCCCATTTTTCTCAATGTCATCCATAATTTGTTATGATCCACACAATCAAATGCTTTTGCATAGTCAATAAAACACAAGTAAACATCTTTCTGGTATTCTCTACTTTGAGCCAGGATCCATCTGACATCAGCAATGATAGCCCTCATTCCATGTCCTCTTCTGAATCCAGCCTGCACCTCCGCAAGTTCTCTGTCAATACACTGTTGCAACCGTTTTTGATTTATCTTCAGTAAGATTTTACTTGCATGAGATATTAATGATATTGTTTGATAATTTCTACATTCTGTGGAATCACCTTTCTTTGGAATAGGTACAAATATGGATCTCTTCCAGTCAGTTGGCCAGGTAGCTGTCTTCTAAATCTCTTGGGATAATCGAGTGTGTGCCTCCAGCAGGGCATCCATATGTTGAAACATCGCAATGGGTATTCCGTCAATTCCTAGAGACTTGGTCCTCGCCAATTCCCTCAGTGCAGCTTCAACCTCTTCCCTCAATACCACTGGTTCTTGAACATATGCCACCTCCTGAAATGGATGAATATCAACCAGTTCTTTCTGGTACAGTGACTCTGTGTATTCCTTCCATCTTCTTTTGATGCTTCCTGCATCATTCAATATTTTGCCCATTGAATCTTTCAATACTGCAACTCAGGGCTTAAATTTTTTCCTCAGTTTTTCAGCTTGAGAAATGCTGAGCATGTTCTCCCCTTTTGGTTTTCTAACTCCAGGTCTTTGCACATTTCATTATAGTAATTGGCTTTGTCTGCTCGAGCTGCTCTTTGAAATACTCTGTTCAGCTCTTTTATCTTGTCATTTCTTCCATTTGCTTTAGCTACTCTTCGTTCTAGGGCAAGTGTCAGAGTCTCTTCTGACATCCATTTTGGTCTTTTCTTTCTTTCTCGTATTTTTAACGACCTCTTGCTTTCTTCATGGATGATGCTCTTGATGTCATACCACAATTCTTCTGGTTTTCAGTCACTGGTGTTCAGTGCATCAAATCTATTCTTTAGATGGTCTCTAAATTCAGGAGGGATATATTCAAGATCATATTTTGGCTCTTGTGGACTTGTTTTAATTGTCTTCAACTTCAAGTTGAACTTGCATATGAACAGTTGATGGTCTGTTCCACAATCAGCTCCTGGCCTGGTTTTGGCTGAAGATATGCGCTTTTCCATCGCCTCTTGCCACAGATGTAGTCAATTTGATTCCTGTGTTCTTGATCTGGTGAAGTCCACGTGTATAGATGGTGTTTGTGTTGTTAAATAAAGGTATTTGCAATGAATAAGTCATTGGCCTTGAAAAATTCTACTGTGCGATCTCCAGCATTATTTCTGTCACCAATGCCAAATTTTCCAACTACACAAGAAACAAGACTATATGAAAAACATGGCATCAGGACTGGAGGAAGACTTATTAACAACCTGTGATACGCAGACAACACAACCTTGCCTCTGAAAGTGAAGATGACTTGAAGTACTTACTGATGAAGATCAAAGACTACAGCCTTCACTATGGATTATACCTCAACATAAAGAAAACAAAAATCCTTACACATGGACCAATTAAGTAATGTCAAGACAAACAGACAAAAGTTTGAAGTTGTCAGGGATTTAATTTTACCTGGATCCACAAATAATGCCCATGGATGCAGCAGTCAAGACATCAGATGATGTATTGCACTGGGAAAATCTGCTGCAAAAGCTCTCTTTTGTTTAAAAGCAAAGATTTCACTTTGAAGACTAAGGTGCATCTGACCCAATCCATGGTACTTTCAATAGCCTCATACGCTTGCTAAAGCTGAACAAATGAATAAGGAAAATCAAGAACTGATGTCTTTGAATTGTGGTGTTGGCAAAGAATACTGAAAACACCATGCACTGCCAGAAGAACGAACAAATTTGTCTTGGGAGAAATATGGCCAGAACGCTCATTAGAAGCGAGAATGGCCAGATTTCCTCTCATATACTTTGGTCATGTTGTCAGTAGGGACTAGTCCCCGGATGATATCATTATGTAAAATACAGCGTCAGTGAAAAAGGGGAAGACCCTTAATGAGGACTGTAATACAGTGGCTGCGACCACGGGCTCAAGCATAGCAAGGATTGTGAGGATTGGTGCAAGCCGGGGCAGTGTTTTGTTCCGTTGTATTTAGGGTCACTAGGAATCATGTCCATTCCACGGCATCTAACAACAAAAATTCTCTGCCCCTTACTATTTTCTACAGCAAGAAACCTTAGAGTAGAGAAGAAGAGACAAAGTTGTTAAGTTTAATGAAACCTGTTGCCGGGGACTCAATTCTCACTCATTGCGACCATACAGGGTAGTGTAGAATTGCCTGATGGGGTTTTCAAGGGGGCCACAACTTTCTCCCGTGGAGCAACCGACCTTTAGTTTAGCAGTCCAGCGCCACCAGAGCTCCTAAGTTCCGTTAAAGTCCTCGTTAATGATCAAGAATTGCAGGGCCTGCAGGGACCACTACGTTTGGGGCCAGTCTTGCCATCCAACATTGCCAAGTGCAGAACAACGCTTAAGAAAGGGCTTTAAAATTTGTCTCCTGGAGTCTAAGGATGGAGTTCAGCGAGCGCCGCAGCTCGCATGTACGTGCCCGTGGGAGTGAGTCTAATTACCCCTAACTACCGTCGCATAGTTGCTGCGACGTCTCCAAAGGAACCACCGCTGAGGTCTGGTCCACGGCCAAGTTTTCACTGCTGGGAAAAACAACAAGGCCAGGCTCAACACCCCTTTCTAAAATATGTGGAAAGACAGAAAAATTTCTAGGAGTTTTCATCGGACCGCAGCTTAAGCCCACTTCCCCAATTCAGACAGTCATTACCACGTTCACTTTCTCGGTTATTCGCGCCATACTATCCGACGCGCGAAGATCGTCGCCGAAGATTTGCTCATTCCATCGCGGAGCATTGTGGGGCAGATAGTCCAGGCCGGGGCACGGCTCCGGACTGCCGAATGCATGGAACTACATTGCCCAGAGGAGCCCGCGCAGCAGCGGGAGCGGGCTGTGTGCGTAAGCGACCAAACTTCCGGGAGAACCTGGGGCGGGACTGCGGCGGAGGCTGGAGCGCAGCACCAGGATGCAGCGCCCGGGACCCTTCAGCACCCTCTACGGGCGGGTCCTGGCCCCGCTCCCCGGGCGGGCCGGAGGCGCGGCCTCCGGAGGAGGCGGCAACAGTTGGGCCGCCCCGGGTTCCCACGTGCAGCCACCGGGGCGCGCGCAGTCTGGGTCTTGCGGCCGCACCGGCAGCACCGGTACTAGTGGCGGTGGTGCCACCCTCGTCTTCCCGGCCCCCTCCACGATGTCCAAGGCCGAAGAGGCCAAGAAACTAGCGGGCCGCGCGGCGGTGGAGAACCACGTGAGGGTGAGCAGCTCGGGGCGTCGGGCGCCTGTTCGTGGCGTGATGGGTTCGTGTTGCGACCTCTGGGAACTGCCAAGGCGCGCCTAGTTCCTGGAAGGATGGGGGTCTTTGTGCGAGGAGATGGGGTACTTACTTTACCTGTGGTTAGACGCCCCTTCTTCCCTCGCTCTCAAATGCCATTTAGATGTGAAATCGGTTGGGGACGAGTCCCCCCAAAGTTAGGCTTTCTAAAGATTCCTTGATGGATCGATAACAGTTTACAAAGTGGAGCCTTGGTGGTTTCTGATGTTTGGGATTGGGGCTAGAAAAGACCTGCAGCCTTACGTGCTAATGGAAAATGGTTGCGATCCGGGGCTTCCGAGAGGTTTGTCTGCTTTTCACTGTCTAGGGAAGCCGGTGGATAGCTCGTTTGCAATATTCTTTGAAGTTTCGAGGAAGTTCTTAGATTGTCGCGTGCCCGCCCCTGAGTGCAAGAGAGAAGGCTAGACCGAACTAAAGAGGGGTGGACACTTTAGATTTGGAGGATGCTGCTGTTTAAGATGTGGGTGTGAATGGTTAGTTGTTACTTGCTGAGGTCGTGGCCCCACTTGTTTGTTAAGAGGCGGGTGTGGTGCTGTTACCCGAAACTCAACCCAGCCCACTGCCGTGCAATCGATTCTGACTCAGAGTGACCCTATGGGACAGTAAAATTGTCCCATACGTTTTCCAAGGCTTTAAATCTTTACGGAAGCAGACTGCCACATATTTCCCGCGGAGTGGCTGGTGAGTTTGAACCACCGATCATTTGGTTAGCAGCTGAGCGCCTTAACCACTGCGTGGTGCTGTTAATGGAGTCTTAACCTGAATACATTTACTGTCACCAATCAAGTTAATTATCTTAATTATAGTACCTTGTCAGAAGCCAAGTGGAATATTCTCTGCCCTGGAGTGGAGTTTCCTTGGCCTTGCCTGTTTTTTGGCTCCCTTTTCTATTTCTTAGAAAGTGGTGTGCCCTATCAGATATTTTTTTTTTCCCTCTTGTAATCATCGGTCTTTATATTTGTGAATGCCTTACTTTATAAAATTACTTTTGCATAAATGATGTCATTTGAGCTTTACAATAGCCTGACTAAGTGGCTGTGGTAGGTGTGATAACCTGTGGCTTTAAGTGTTCTGTTGAATGGATGGCCTAGAACCCAAACTGAGTGATTCTTATTCCTGTGCTCGTTCAGTCTTTTTGTTGCCTCTCAATTCTGTTATAAAAACCAAAAAACCAAACTCTGCCATCCAGTTGATTGCAACTCAAAGGATCCCCATTGGGTTTTTGAGGCTGGAAATCTTTACAGAAGTAGATTGCCCCATCTTCCCTCTGAGGAGGGACTGGTGGGTTTGAACTGCTGACCTTCTGGTTTGTAGCCAAATGCTTTATCCACTACACACCAGAGCTCCTTAATTCTGGTATAGATGCAAATCTAGTTAGTGATTAGCTCCTCTGTGGGAACCCACAGAGATATATAATGTAAGATTTGTAATCCAGTCCTGTGTTTGAGATTCAGTGCCTCTGCTGTAAATTATACCTATGAATAGAGTAGACAGTTAGTAAACGGATAAAATCTTTAGAAATGGAAAAGGAGCTTTGGTGGTGCAGTGCCTAAGACACTTGAGTGCTAACCAGAAGCTTGGTGGTTCAAACCCACCAGCCACTCCATGAAACTGGGCAATCTACTTCCGTAAAGATTTACTGCCTTGGAAACCCAATGGAGGTCGCCATGAGTCAGAATCAATTCGATTGCAGTGGGTTTGGTTTTTGGGTAGAAATAGAAAAGTCCAAATCTTAAGTTGTCCCAATAACCTATTTAATATTTGGTGACATATGCCTCCCAGATCTTTGTCTTGTAATGAGGTATTCAGTTAAAAACAAAACAAAACTGCATGCCCTTACTTTAGGCTATCGCCTCTAAACACTGGGTTCCAGCCATATGGGTCTATGAAGTTATCATGCAGTCATGGGAAGATTAGCCTTTTGGGGGTACCTCACCTCCACCTCAGTTTTACTCACTTTCCTTTTCATACTTCCTTGAGATGCCAACACTACTTGAATTTTGTATATTCTGCTCTTTAACGTTGATTTACTAATTTCATTTGTCAGGTATTTATTGAGTATCCATTAAATATCAGGCAATGTGGAATGGCCAGAAATGTGGCTGACGGAAGGAGGTGGAGAGTCAGGTCCTGGCTAATTTATAGGCAAGTTAATTACACAGTTAAAGTCCGCACATTTACTGAGCATAGTCATGTGCCTAAATGTCAAGGCTTGGCTGCTTCCCCCAGTAGTTATCCTCTGCCGCATTTAAGGCTGTGTTTTTTTGTAGCATTTTGTGTCTTGAAATTGTTTAATCATGTGTCTAAATTTATTGAGGTAGGTTATGTGCTAAACCATGTTGAATACATCTTTGGAATGTACTTAGAGCTGTCCTGTTTGGCCAGCTGTTAGAATTTAACTGTGTCCCTTCAAAATGGATATTGGAATCCTAACTTATATACCTGTTGATGTAATCCTATTTGGAAATAGGGCTTTCTTTGTTATTTTAATGAGCTCATACCAATGTGGGTGTGTCTTAAATCTAATGACTTTTGAGATATAAAAAGAACAGATTAGGCATAGAGATAACCAAGCACAAACTGGAAAGATAGATGCCACGTGGGGATTGCCAAAGAACCAGAGGAATTCTGGGGCTAGAGAACCAAAAAACCAAAACCAAACTCACTGCCGTCGAGTCGATCTGACTCATAGTGACCCCTGCTTAGGTTTCCAAGGTGGTATCTCTATGGAAGTAGATTGCCCAGTCTTCCTTCCTAGGAGTGGCTGGTAGGTTTAAACTGTCAGCCTTCTGGTTAGCAGTCAGATGACTTAGGCACTATGCCATGAGAGCTCCTAGGGCTAGAAAAGCTGAGACAAAAATTTTCTCCCAGAGCTGACAGAGAACCTTCCCTTACAGCTGGTGCCCTGAATTGGGACTTCTGACTTCCTAAACTGAGAAAATAAATTTCTGTTAATTAAAGACATCGACTTGTGGTGTTTTTGTTACAGCAGCACCAGCTAACTAAGATGCCAGCCACCCATCCAAGGTTGGGTTCTGCTATGACCAGAGAATTGTAGTTTCTCTGCTGACTTCCTGAGTGTTGCCCTCTTAAGTGATATATTAGTTTCTTAAGCTGTCATCTATGTCACAATAGCCCTCGAGTGGCCCCACCTTCGTGTTACACATGAAGAAAATCTGGTGTGCCAGATACTGAGCCAGGTGGAAGAGGATATATAGACAATACATGCTGATTCTTATCCTTGAGCCCATAATCTTGTTTCCTTCTATGTCTCCTTCTCCCCCACGTACCACAGAGTTGGAACAGATGTCTGCCATATCTTGTTTCTTTAAAGGTCACAATCATCAGCTGGAATGTCCATTCTTGTCCCCTGGCTTTGCTTGTTAAAATCTGATATGCCCTTCAGGGCTTGGTTCAAAGGCCACCTCCTCCTTTCATTTTTTCCTTAGCCTCCTAAGAGAAGAAAGATTTCACCTCTACCATTCTGTAGCACTTTATATACTTTTCAAATTCTAATCATCTGTATGTTTATCTCTGCTAACTCCCTAATGGGTGATCTCTTATCTTCATTTAATATTGGCCGCCGTTGGGCCTGCTCTAAAAATGTTTGTTGAATTGGTATGGAGTGTAGACTCAAATATGGAGGTTGTGGGGCTACTGATGGCCCTTTGCTTAGAATCTCTAGGGTATAGGGTTTCTAGTTCCCTAGCCCATCAGTATTCTAGTGTGGTGACCAC
>NW_006922018.1:2549501-2556802 GCF_000298275.1 Orycteropus afer afer
GGCACTTAACAACAACAACAACAATGAGAAGGGGCCTGCTCCTCCAGCAGGGCCTGTTTGTCAGCTTTCTGCCATTGGGCCACCTCCTAGGTAGCTTTTGGTCACCTCTTGTTGGCTTTAACTAGGGCACTGATTCCTAGGCCGGTCACTTGAGTGCAAGGTAGCAGGAACATGTGGCTGAAGAACTTGGGTGTAGTAGGCTTCTATATTTCCTGGCCTTCTCCACAGCCAAGAGAGGAGCCGTGCACAGGAGTTTGTCTGACTCACCCAGATTCATCTGTATGTCACCTGCCTGCTGGGAACCTGTTGGTGACATAAGTGTATGGCTGGACATAGTAATGAGAAACCTGGCAGTTGAATTGCTAAATAGCTGGATCATAACTTCAGGTCAGGTTAAGTCTATCTACACTTTCTTTTTTTTTTTAAGGCACTTGACTGCTAACTAGAAGGCTGGCGGTTCAAACCCACCAGTCACTCCTCGAAAGGAAGGTTGGACAATCTACTTCCGTAGTGATACTGCCTCAGAACCCCAAGGAGGGGTCGCTATGAGTCGGGTCCGACTTGATGACAAATAACAACAACAACATGGGCTTTAGGCACTGTCTTAGTTATCTAGTACTGCTGTAACAGAAATACCACAAATGGATGGCTTTACCAGACGAATTTATTCGCTCACAGTTTAGGAGGCCAGAAATCTGAATTCAGAGTGCTGGCTCTAGGGGAAGATGTTCTCTCTCTCTGTGCCTCTTTGTCCTAGGAGCATTCCAGCACAGGGACCCTGGGTCCAAAGGATGCACTCTGCTCAAGACTCTTCTTCCTTGGTGGTACTGGGTCCCACTCTCTCTCCTCCCCTCTCTCTCCTTTTAGCTCTTATAAGATAAAAGGTGTTGCAGGCCACACACCAGGGCAACTAACTCTCCATACATCAGTTGGCATCAGGGCTATGATGGAATTAAGGGTGGTATGCCCCACCCTAATCCTTTTGCAACTGATTGACCTATATCATCAGATCACATCATGGGGATCATTATATAACTGCCACATTATATCATTGCATAACTGCCAAACCACAGGGGATCATGGTCCAGCCAAGTTGACACACATTTTGGGGAGCACATTTCAATCTTTGACAGACACTCTTCAAACCTGGAACTGAAACTACTCCCAAAGGTCACCTTTCAGCCCAAGGATAGGTCTAGAAAGTGAACAGTAATACCTGTGAGGAATGGGCTCCTCAGAACAGCCAACCAAAAGAGACCAAAAGGGCAGCATTTGCCCCAAAACAAAGTTCAGGACACTGGAAGGGACAGGAAAGATGGGTGAATGGAAACAGGAAACCCTAAGAATAAGTGGAAAGAGTGCTATTATGTTGAGGGGATTGCAGCCAACATCATGAAATAAGATGAGTTGTGTAAGTGTATAAGTTGTTGAATGGGCAACTAATTTGCTCCTAAACTTTCATGTACACCCCAATACAATGTTAAAAAAACATGTTATTGACATAGGTTCACAAATATTAATTACCACAATGTTGTAGCTAAAACATCAGAAAATTTGACAAAATCAGCAGCTGGAAAAACACCAGTAGCAATGAAAACAACAGTATGTGCCTGTAGCCTGTGCAGATGAAACCAGGAGATTCCAAGCATCATTGTCATTGAGTAATAATGACAGCTCTGACCGGAGTGCATCAGAAGATTCAAAAAGTAAATTAGCATAGAGTTTCAGCCTGTAAGTGTATTGGTATATGTAAACTGGGCTTATGAAAAATGTTGTTATAATTAATTACAAGGATATGTTTATCAAAAATAACAATTTCTGCTGAAACACTGCCCCCAAATTTTATAGACGGTAATCTTGGTGTCACCCCTTCTGACTGTGTCACTTGGTGTAATCTGCACACACTGTATCCTCCCTAGTGGTGCCACTGAACCAACCAGTGGTCTGTCCAACCTCTGTGAACACTGCTCATGATCTTGCTGTTGCCAAGAGGGCTGTTTGCAGGGTTGTCCCTAGGCATTTTTAAGTCAAGACATGTTCTCAGTTACTTAAAAATTTTTGCATGTTCAGATATTCAGCCATTTTGAATGTTTTTGTGTTGTGATGTACCTTCGCTTCAAGTCCTTTCTCAATAGATTGGAACTCTTGCTTTTGGAGTTTACTGAGGCAGCTGAATAATGCCTTCCTGAGGGCATTGTCACAGGTGGAACCTTGACCTAGCCCAGGCTCTGCTTGTTCCTGATCATTATTTCCGCTGTTTGTGGTCTAACTGACTTCAGCCACGCCCATGCTGTGCCTCTGCTCTGCTACTGTGACCCTCCCCACTTTCATAAGATAGCAGGGTTGATGGCAGGGTATTGTGACACCCATTTATTGTCTTTTGTACTCAGGAGGTGCTCTCCATCTATTACAAAGCCTTTCTATTGCAGATGAAGACCATTTCTTGGGTTCCTAACTCAGCCTTTGCCCTCTTCTCTTATTCTCTGGGAAAATGAGGACCTCTTTGTGTCAGCTGGACAGATACTAGTGTGCCTTGCTATTTTGAGGTTACCTTGGACCCTCCCTTCATCCCTTCTGACTTTGGGGGAACTCTAGGTGGTGGGCCTGACATATCCTGAGGTTCCTTGTGGTATTACCACCTTGAAAGTGCATGTGGTCAGACCCCTACCTTGCAGAAGTTAAGCTTGTGGAAAAGGCACTGGAGCCAGAAGCACCAGTTTTCCACTGTTAGGGCACACTCAGGCTCTGTTCTCTTTTCCTTTCTGACTGCCCCCTGGGTTGGCCAGGAATCTTTCAGAATTCATCTGCACACCATGTCTCTGAGGTGTGTATTATAAGTGGTTAGGCCAGTTGTTTTGTCAAGCAGAATATAGGGAGGAAGTGGTTGTATCAGCAGTGTCAGAGGTGAAGGGAGGAGGCCTCTGCTGATCAATTGTCCACTGGGCCCTAGGATGAAAAAGGGCTTTGAGGTTCAGCAGTTATATTCTTATAAAGAGAGCACAGTACTTACCTTGTTTCTGTGTTGGTAAACTGCTGTTCATTCATAAAATAATTTTACAACTCAAGAAAGTAATATATGTTATTAATAAATTTTGTTATTCCCCCTCTTTTTGGCAGAACAACCAAGTGCTGGGAATTGGAAGTGGTTCTACTATTGTCCATGCTGTGCAGCGGATAGGTATGTTCCGGATCTGTCTACAGGACACTTCCTGTGGGATCATGGGGGCTGGGAGGTAGAGAGGGAGAGCAAATAGGGCATAGGATTGACAGCTGCCCAGGTTGGCTTTAGCAGTGCAGAGCTGGAAGAGGGGTTGCCTGCCAGTTGAGTGTATCTGCTTTTTTCTTGAGAGAGGGATTCCTGAGCTCCTTAACCTACTTTGGGGGGATGCCTTTGGCTTTGTGGACTGTGCTTAGTTGGAGGGGAGGAGCTGATATAGTGAGGTCTCAACGGAATTTTAATCATCCTGGTGTCATGCTCCTGTTCTGTATGGAGCAGAGACCCTATACCAGGCCCTGTCAAGCCCCTGGGTTTCTTAGGCAATCTGAAGCAAACAGATTGAGGTCAGAGTGGTTTTTTGTCCTATCTGTGACCCAGGAGTTAGGCGAGGCTCCTGAAGTGGGTGGCTGGTTCGGAACAGGTGCTGACTTCATTCTGATTAGGGTGTTTCAGTGTTTAGGAAAGGATTAGGACTTACCACTCCTGTGGCTGCTTGACAGGTTTTACTGCCCTGCTCTTGTTTGTAAGAAGAAAGCCCAGAGGAGAGGCTTGTGTGAATGTTGATCTCATTTTCTAGATGCCAAGGGGCAGGGCTTGGGAGGCAAAGTCCAGGAACACTTTGTCTTTAAGGAGCAGTTGGAGTATTGGCATGATAGGACAGTTTTTTCCTTAAGACATGTTCATAATATCAAGCTTTCTTGAAAAGTGAAAATCCAAAAATGAATAAATAAATCCCCTTTTGAACACTTTCTGGGGCTTACAAATGATTATTATTATTTAATTAAATGCAAAAGTAAAATTTTAGTTATTCCCTAGAAAAGGCAGTATAAGGTATAGTTAAAAGGTTATGGAGCTAGACTGCCTGGGATCACATTCCATCTCTGCCACTGAATCAGCTGTATAACTGACAAGTTATTTCACCCCTCTGTGCCTCAGTTTCCTCATTTGTAAAATGGGGATAATCGTCATAACTCACCTTTTGGTTGGTTAGGATTAAAAGAGTTCTGTGTATAAAGTTCTTAGACTGTGCTAGGCACAAAGCAATAGCAAACACTTTGTTCTTCCTATTTACTGCCTTAGGCTTTTTATCATGCCCATCTTGTGATGTGAGTGAAATGTGGTCACCGGCTTTTTTAACAGGGGTTGGGACACAGAATGAAAGGTACCTGTCAATAGGACATAAACCTTTTTCTTATTGTTGGATTTGAACAAACCTTACGTGTGACAAGAAAAATAAAGTGAGGAGAGTGAAAAACCATCAACATGGCTTTTGTTTCCACAGCTGAAAGAGTGAAACAAGAAAATCTGAACCTCATCTGTATTCCCACTTCCTTCCAGGTATGTCCTGCTTTCCATTCTGCACCTTGCGGCAGTTGCTGCCAAATCTCCTGATTTCCTGAAGATGAAGATGTGTGGCTTTGGGTTGTACACCAGGGTTGTTCTTAGAGTATAGTGCCTTAGGGCAGACATGGCCACATGATTTCTATCGTCAAGGAATATTATCCCCATTTCGAGATGAAAAAACTGAGGCTTAAAAGAATCAAGTGATCTGTCAGTAATGCAAGTATAGTATTTTGATTCCATGTCTAATGCTCTTTCACCATAAAATAGTAGAGGCTGGTAGGGCAAAGGAGTGGAGCCAGTTAAATGTATGGAAAGATGAGGAAAGATTATATTTAAGGAAATGGAAGGGAAGAGAGGTGCTCAGCACAGATAGAGACGTCCCCCCTTCTTCCCTTCCTGAATATGGCCTTTTTTTTTTTTTTTTTTTAAATAATCCAGCCTTTCATTGGATCAATCAAGGTGACATTATGAACTGGGAGAGCAGGTTGGACTTGTAGGTCATTGGTGCTCTTGGGACTTTGTGGCTTTAGTTTTGGACAGTTTTGAAGTAGCCTGCACAAGTCTCCTGGAGGAGGAGCAACCATAGGGACAGTGGAGTCAGATTTGTGAGTGAGGCCACATAGACCAGCGAGCCTAGACCACCCGGTCAGGCCACAGAAACTTGAGAAATAATAAATATTTTCTATTTTAAGTTTTGGTATAAATGCAAAAAGAGCCCAGTGGTAGAATAACCGTGTCTTCAGCTATGCCTGGCAAACCAGTTCAGAGACTTGTTTCACCTTCCTCTGGGGTATAAACCTGCTGCTTTGGGAGTCAGGGAGAAGGATGTGGATGTATAACAGTTTCTATTTAGTCTTTCAACCAATCTTCCCTTTTTACTCTATTGTCACGTCTACTTTCAGAAGCTCCTGATGTCACCGATTCCTGACGGTGGTTCTGTGATTTTCATTTGCGTTTTTCCAGTACTGGCTTAGGATTTTGCTTTCTTAGCTGTGCCATTGACCAGTTGTCTATTAGTATTCAGCTTTTAAAAGTTTGTTGCTGTTTTTGTCTGTTCTGTTCACTGTAAGGGTTATGCCTTTAAGAAAACATTCTTTTCTTAAGAAAAGACTTTGAGAAAAAAGTTTTAGGAGAGAGCTGAGCTAAATACAGGTGTTCAAATTGTTATCTTTAACTAGAAGTTTGATCCTGTGTTTTTAAGATTACATTTTCCTAGCCCACCTATGTTTTATGGTGGTAATTAATAATATCATATGCAGATTAGAAAATGCTGCCCATTTTCAGGTAATTAGGTGGAGGAGTCATTCAAAGTTCATAGGGCTTTTTAAACTCACTTATTCCAAGTTATTTATTTATTTTTTAACCTTCAAACCCAAATTGTGTTTAGTCAGACGTGATCTTCTGAAATGATGAAAACGAGATCAAAATATTTCTTACCCTGCTTTATTTTATTTTATTTTTGTTGTTGTGAATATATATAGCAGACTATATACCAATCACCTACTTCTTTTTTTTAAGTGCATTTTATTGAAATATAATTTATGTGCAGTGAAATACACAAAACTAAAGTGACATAGGTCAATGCATTTTTTTTTTGCAGTGTTCCCTCCCCTCCTCTCCCACGCCTGGCAACCAACAAAGAAAGTTTCCCTCCATATATAAACCTTTCTTTGACCCTCCACAGCAACAAACTAATACTATATTTGTCCTTCTGTACAAATCACCTACTTTTAAAATGAATAAAGCTATAGAGATTTCTTTTGTTTTATATATAAATTTTCCCTTTATAGGTAAAGGCCTCCCTGATATAGAACATAGCTCTTACTTTCTAGGCCTTTCTCAGTTCCAGGCTCTGGCCCAGTGTGAGCAGCTGGTGGTGGTGGTGGTGAGACAAAGTTTGACTCTGGTAGCATAATGCCTAAGGCACCTGACTGCTAACCAGAAGGCTGGTGGTTCAAACCCACCGGCCACCCCTCGGAAGGAAGATGAGGCAATCTACTTCCGTAGTGATACTGCCTCGGAAACCCAAGGAGGGGTCGCTATGCGTCGAGTCTGACTTGACGGCACATAACAACAACAACAACAACAACAATGTGTTTATAGGATAGAGGCTTGTTGTGCATGGGAGGTGTGTATATCACTGTCTCTACTGAGCCCTGGTGCTGCAGTGGTTAAGTACATGGCTGCTAACTGAAATGTTAGTGATGGTCAGTGGTTCGAACCCACCAGCTGCTCCTCAGGAGAAAGATGTGGCAGTCTGCTTCTGTAAAGATTACAACCTTGGAAACTGTATGGGATAGTTCTGCTGTGTCCTATAGGGTTGCTATGAGTTGGAGTTGACTTGAGCTAATGGGTTAGTGTCCAGTGTGCTGCCTGGCTTTTAGTAGACATTCTGCAAGTGTTCTTTCAGTGAATTAATGCTAAATTTATAGGTATATTTATTTATTTACAAGCACATGGTGAAGAAGTAGTTGAGCTAATGTATCTGTTATTGGAAGGACAGCCTACTTCTTTATTTTTTTTTCAGTTGTGATTTGGGTGAAAGTTTACAGAGCAAATTCACTTTCCATATAGCAGTTCACATATACTTTGTCTCATGACATTGACTATAATTTACCCCAATGCAATAGCTCCCCTCACACTTCCTCCCAATAGTAACCTCTTTCCTGTGTCCATCCCTCCATGTACTCCTGCCCCCTGAGCTGTCTCCCTGTGCATAAACAGCCCTTCTTTCTCTCAT
>NW_006922018.1:2556902-2563703 GCF_000298275.1 Orycteropus afer afer
CATAAACAGCCCTTCTTTCTCTCATGATTGTTCTCTTCAAGGAATGTATCTACCTCAGGTAAATGTTCAACTCATATGCCTGTCTTTTGTTTGGCTGAAAGCCACAGGTGTGGGTTCAATTCCAGACCTGAAGTACAGCTAGGGGCCATAGTCTCAGTGGTTCCATCAGGCTCTATCAGACCAGCAAACCTGGTCCCCCCCTTTTTTTTTTCCAAATGATTTTGAGTTTTATTCCACATTGTTCTCCCTCTCTATCCAGGATCTCCTACATAGATTCCCCTCTGAGTGGTTGACAGTGGTAGCCGGGCACCATCTGGTCTCATAGTCTTATAGGCTGAGGATCGCATGGTTTACCAGTCACTTGGACTAATTCTTTCCATGAATCTTTGATTTTCTTCATTCTTCTTTGGAGAGCCTACTTCTTGCCCACGTGTTTGAGGAAGGCTTCCTGGAGAGGATGGCATTTAAGATAGTCAGAAGGCACTAGAACTTGGGAGAAGGCAGGGCACTTCAGGTAGAGGAGGAAGTGGAAAGACCTCAAAGAACCTTTAAAATTATTATTAATAGCATTATTGTTTAAGATGACTTTGATTCCATTTTCTTTTTCTTCCACCATTTCCTCTTTTCCTTTTCTTCTAATTCTTTTCCTAGGGTTAGGTGGGACAGGAAACTAGGAGACTTTATTTCTGGTCCTAGCTGTGCCCTTAACTCCTCACTGTGCAACCTCTTTGGATATCCATTCCTTCCTTAAAATGGGGTTGTACTAGGGGCCTCCTTCCAAATTGAAGTCAAGTGATTGCTTATTTACCCACTTGTTGGCTCACTGTAATGCTAAGTGCAGAAGGTTATCCCTGGGTAGTATAAACAGTTTGTGCTCCCCTACTGAGCTAAAGGTTGGTGGCTCAAACCCACCCATGGCATTGCAGAAGAAAAGTCTGGTACTATGCTTCTGTAAAAGGTCACGACCAAGAAAACCCAATGGAACAGTTCTTCTCTGTAACATATGGGATTGCTATGAGTTGGAATCAACTGGATGACAACAATTCTGGTTTGTATGGGTGCAGAAGGTTAAAAGAGAATGTAAAATGTATTCTCCACACTTTGGGTTATAAGGTAAATGGGTAAATAGAGTATCTTTAAGAAACAGTTGTACTGCCAGGTAATGCAAGTACTCCTTGAACCTGTCTTACAGAAGTAGATTGCCCAGTCTTCCTTCCGAGGAGTGGCTGGTGGGTTTGAACCATCAGCCTACTGGTTGACAGTCAGATGCCTTAGGCACTACGCCACCAGAGCTTCTTAAGAAATGTTATGTTACTTTTAATGACATATTTGCATAGAATTTTTCATAGAAATCATGTTATAACTTTTTTGACATCAAATTCTTATGTAATAAGTATAAACACAGTTCAGTATTGTTTTCTGAAATATACAAAATTAATGGGAAATCAGTACATTTCACAGTTTTATTAATCTCTTTAGAATATCACAGTAAGCTTCATGCAGTTTACATAATTTTTCGAACACCTTCTATATTACATATCTGTTTCTGTAGAACAAATTATCCCAAAATTTAATGACTTAAAATAACAAACATTTTATCTCACATAGTCTCTGGGGATCAGGAGTCTGGTGAAAGCTTAGCTGAGTGGTTCTGGCTTTGGGCCTCCCATGAGGTTGCAGTTAAGCTGTTGGCCACAGCTGAAGACATCCCAAGACGACTGAAGTTGAGAATCTACTTCCAAGCCCAGTCACATGCTTGTTTTGAGGCCTCAGCTCTGCATAGGCATTTGTGCTTGAGGCCTCACTCAGTCACCACATAGACCTTTTCTTAGGGCTATCTGGGCTCAGAACAGGGTGGCTGGTTTCTCCTAGAATGAGTGATCAGAGAGTGTCTGCAAATGGGGCATGTGTATGCCCATTCTGCCTCTCTCCCCGCCCCAGGGTGATGCCACATTTGCATCTCAGAGTGTAAGTACCACGGCTTCTGCTGGGTGCCATTGGTCATCCAGACTAACCCTATGTGAGGCGATTGTACAAAGCCACGAAGACTAGGAGGTGTGGAGGTCATTGGGGGCCATCCTGGAGGCACTATCAGGTCTTCGTAGAGTCTGGAATTAGAGGATGATCTCTTTAGTACTATTGAGAAATCTAGGAACTGAAAAGTATTCCAGCAAAACCATTTTTGATGCGGTGTCTTTCTCTACTTCATTATATATTTTGCTTTAGTGAGAATCAAAATCTTAATGTTAATATTATTAATTTGAACATGCTTTTTTTGTCAGCATTTTGTTAAAATTTAAGGAAAATTTCAAATTCAGAAAAGAATAAACAACAACTTAATGAACTCCTGTGTATCCAGTCACCCAGCTTCATTTTATTGTGCTTTAAGTGAAAGCTTACAGAACAAAATACTTTCCTGTTGATAGTTTGCACATAAAATGTTCCATGGCATTGGTTACATTACGCACAGTGTGTTAACACTCTCCCGGTTTCTGCCCTGGGTTCCTTCTTTCCTCTGAATTTTCTACCTCTTCCTGCCTTCTCATCTTTACTTTTGGGCAAATGTCCTTTTGATCTCATACACTTCATTGTTCAGCTGAACACGTTCCTATCTTTGGTGTTTGATTATGGGCTTATTATTTGGCTGAAAGGTAGTCTCTAAGACTGACTTCAGTTCTAGGTAAAAAGGGTGTCGTAGGGCCACTGTCTTATCCTTTTAAAATACTTTTTTGCAGTTTGAATACAAATAAAATCCATACACTGTACATTTCAAGGTCTTGTGTTTTATTCTCAGATTTGGGATTAGAAGGTTGGCATTGGTCATTTAATCCATTCCCATTATTTTGTAGATCAGAAAACTTGCCAAGGGTCATGTGGCATTCATTTAAAATTAGAACCTAGACCTTCTGATTCTCAATGTCAGGTGCTTTTCATTTTACCTTAAACAGAAAATATTTTTCAAACAAGCTTTTGGAAAAAAGCTTTTCATCTTTAGGTTCCTCTATATAGTGTAAGCAATGACATGGGCACCAAACCTTGCCACTGTGACTTGAGTGGTCAAATTTGAAGGACCACAGTACCTTTACTATGACTCCTGCTCAGGGCCCTGTGATGGTGGTAACCACTGCTCTCTCCTTTTGTCAGCCTGTTCAAAAGATTAACTTTGAGGCATGTCTATAAAGTAAATAGTGCTGACTTTAAAAATAAATTTTTTTATGGTGATTTGGGTGAAAGTTTGCAGAGCAAATTTGTTTTTCATATAGCAGTTAATACACATTTTGTTCCATGACATTGACTGCAGTTCTTCACAATGTAACAGGTCTTTTCCCATTTCCTTACTGTAGTTACCTCTTCTCTGCGTCCTTCTTTGCTATGCACTCCTGCTGCCCCCCAAGCTGTCTCCCTGAACAAACACCACCCATCTGCTCTCCCACAGCACTCTAAGGAGTGTACCTACCTGATGTATTGTTCACCCCATATGCCTGTCTATTGTTTGGCTGGAAGCCACAGGAGTGACTTCAGTTCCAGATTGAAGGGTAACTAGGGGCTATAGTCTCAGAGGGAATGTTAACTTTTTTCACAGGTGTCCTAAATCTTTCCCATTCTGTTGCTCTCCTCTGTCTTACCCTTGCTCAGAGTTTTTGCACAGTTTTATCATTGCCTTTTGGTGAGAGAATTTGCTGAGCCCTTCATGTAGGCAATGTGGAAGTCCCACCTCTGTATTCTTTTTTTCCTGTATATATTCTTTGCTAATTTTTTACTTAACAGCATAGCTTGGAAATTATTCCACAATAGTTTATAGATGTTTTCCTCAGCCTTTTTTTTTTTATATTGTTGGAGTTTTTAAAAAACTTTGGTAATCTTTTTCCTTTTGATTTTTATTGTGATTTGGGTGAAAGTTTACAGAGCAAATTCATTTTCCATACAGCAGTTCATACACATTTTGTCTCATGACGTTGACTGCAACTCCCCACAGTGTAACAGCTTTTCTCACTTCTTCCCCATAGTTACCTCTTCCCTGTATTCTTCCTTCCCATGCACTCCTGCCCCCCGAGCTGTCTCTCTGTGCATATACAGCCCTTCTATTCTCCCATGATTGATCTCTCCAAGTAGTGTATCTGTCTGATATAAATGTTCAGCCAATATGCCTGTCTATTATTTGGCTGGAAGCCACAGGAATGAGTTCAGTTTCAGAGCTGAAGGGTAGCTAGGGGTCATAGTCTCAGGGATCTTACCAGGCTCTTTCAGATTAGCAAACCTCGTCTTTTTTTATTATTTTGAGTTTTGTTCTATATTGTTCTCCCACTCTATCCAGGGTCTCCTGCACTGATTCTCCTCCAAGTGGTTGACAGTGGTAGCTGGGCACCATCTAGTTCTATTCTCATGGTGATATAGGCTGAGGATATCATGGTCTACCAGTCCCTTAGACTAATTGTTTCCGTGCATCTTTGGTTTTCTTCATTCTTATTTGCTCTGGATAAGGAGAAACCCACTGTTGAATCTAGATGGCCACTTGCAAGCTTTTAAGACCCTAGTCACTACTCACCAAATGTGGTAGTTATGTTTGTGTGTCAACTTGGCTGGGCCTGGTTGAGTGACTGGGAAGCTGGTAATAGTTATTCCCCATGATGAGTACAGCAATCAGCTCCATGGTAGGATCTACCACAAGCAGCTGAGTAGCTGCCTTTGGGATGTGGTCTGCTTCCTGTGTTTAAGGAGAAGCCTTGGGAATGGTCTCTAGCTTATGGCACCTTGAACTCTGCATGTAGCCGTGTTGTTGTCCAGCAGCCTGCTATGCTTTGCTGACCCTGGGACTTACAATGCCCTTGAATTAATGGCCTGCCGTGTGGTTTGGTAACATCGGGACTGTGCCTTTTTACCAGTCAACCTTTGGCTTGGCAGCCTTAGCAGCTGCCTGAGTGAAGAAAACCCTCTAGCTTCAGTAGGCCGGGAGCTAGAGGCAGAGCTGAAGCCCAAGGCTTAGGGGCTTTCCCTCAGCCCCTAGAGCCTGGCACTTTGAACTTGGACTTAAAGCCTCCAAATTGTAAGAATAAACTCCTGTTTGTTAAAACCATCCCATCTGTGGTATATTCTTGTCAGAGCGGCACTAGGTAACCAGAACACCAAAGTAGGATGTAGAATAATGTTTTTCTGTTGGATGTTATGCTAATTAAGGAGCTCTGGTGGCATAGTGGATAAAGTACTTGACTGCTAACTGTTTCAAATCCACCATCTGCTCAATGGAAGGAAGACTGGGTGATCTCCTTCCGTCAAGATTTACAGCCTCAGAAACTCAATGGTGGTCGCTATAAGTTGGAAATGGCTCAATGGCATTGAGTTTGGGTTTTTTTTTTGGGGGTTATGCTAATTGAAAAACTTTGCTAATCTTTTGTGGGTTTTGTTCTTGTGTTTATTTAATATTTATTATATTACCATATTACCCAACACTGTAGGAGACCATGGCATTGACTTAAGTACCAGGTCACTGAGGAGGAGCTCTGAGCTTCGCATTGGACCAGAGTCTTCATTGTGTGATGTTTGCCTTCTTACAGCTCAGGATGAATTAGCAGTTGGCATTCATGGGAGTAGATCTCCCACCTCTTGGTGGGCCAGAGTTGGGAGGGGACATGTCAGGACTTGGTGCTTGAAATTTAAACCCCAAGGAATTCTGAGTGTTCTCACCATGTGCTCAGAGTAAATGATTATTGGTGCTTTTTTTTTCTTTTTTGGTTCCCCACAGGCCCGTCAGCTCATCTTGCAATATGGTTTAACTCTTAGTGATCTGGACCGACATCCAGAGGTAAGAGAATCAAGCTGCTGTGTCATTCTGACTCCTTTTTAAATTTTTTTCTAAATTTTATTTATTTTGTTGTTGCTGAGAATATGCCCAGCAAAAAACATAAACCATTTTAGCTGTTTCTATATGTTTTAGTTTTCTAGTGCTGCTATATAACACAGATACCACAGTGGATGACTTTAACAGAGATTTATTCTCTTACAGTTTAGGAAGTTAGAAGTTTGAGTTCAAAGTGCCAGCTCTAGGGGCTGGGTGAAGGCTCCTTAATCTTGTACTTTGGCTTTGACTCTTGCTTCCGGCCCACTGAAGCTGCAGGCTTCGCTTAGGCAGCTGTTGTCTGCTGAGGCTGACAAACCCAAGGTTGACTAGTAAAATGGCACAGTCTCAATATGATCAAGCAACATGGTAGGCCAATAGTTCAAGTTTAGATGTAGTCTCAAGGCTGGCAGGCAACATGGCAGGCTGTTGAACAATGGCTTGGCTACATGCAGGATTCAAACATGCTAAAAGCTTAAGACCTTTCTCAAAGCATCTTCTTATGTATTAGAAGCAGACCACACCCCTAAGGCAGCTATTCAGTAGATTTCACCATGGAGTAGATATACTAATCTCATCGTGGGAATAACTACATCCAGCTGCCCAGTCACTCAAAACCAGGCCCAGCCAAGTTGACACATAACCTTAACTACCACACTATATTTGCCATTTAGTAACATCAATTACACTGGAATTGTGCACCCATTCTCACCCTCACTTTCTGGGTTGTTCCTTCCTCATTATCATAAACTCACTACTCCCTAAGTTTCCTCTCTAATCTTGTGAATTACTATTGTAAATTTGATCCTTTATGGATAATAGTTCTTAAAAGAGTTGTGAAATGATCCAACCACTGTGGAAAGCTGTATGACAATTCCTTAGAAAGCTGGAATTGGAGATACCATTTGACCCAGCAATCCCATTACTAGGTATATATCCTAAAGAGGTGAGAGCCAGGACAGGAACAG
>NW_006922018.1:2563803-2565690 GCF_000298275.1 Orycteropus afer afer
AACAGATGCTGTTCTGGAGGAACTTACTCCTCTGTGCCAAGAAATTTGGAAAACATCTCCTGGTCAAATGACTGGAAGAGATCCATATTTATACCCATTCCAAGGAAAGGTGATCCAACAGTGGAAATTATCAAACAGTATTATTCATGTCACACACAAATAAAATTTTGCTTAAGATAATTAAAAAATGGTTGCAGCAGTATTGAGAGAACTTCCAGAAATGCAAGCTGGATTCAGAAGATGGCATGGGATGAGGGATATCATTGCTGATGTCAGATGGATCTGACTGAAAGCAGAGAATACCAGAAAGATGTTTACTTGTGTTTTATCGACTGTGTAAAAGGATCTGACTGTGTGGATCATTAGAAATTATGGATACCTTTGAGAAGAATGGGAATTCCAGAACACTTAATTGTACTCGTGAGGAACCTGTGCATAGACCAAGAGGCTATTGTTTGAACAGAACAAGGGGATACTGCATGGTTTAAAATTGGGAAAGGTGTGCATCAGGGTTATATCCTTTCAACATACTTATTCAATCCGTATGCTGAACAAATCATCCAAGAAGCTGGACTGTATGAAGAATGCAGCATCAGGTTTGTAGGAAGACTCATTAACAACCTGCGATATGCAGATGACACAGCCTTGCTTGCTGAAAGTGAGGATGACCTGAAGAACTTACTGATGACAGTTAAAGAGTACAGTCTGCAGTATGGATTATACTTCAGCATCAAGAAAACAAATCCTCACAGTTGGGCCAGTTTCATATTACTTGGATCCATAATCAACAGCAATAGAAGCAACAGTCAAGAAATCAGACAACGTATTGCACTGGGCAAATCTGCTGCAAAAAAAAACCTTTAAAATGCTGAAGAGCAAAGATGTCTCTTTGGAGATTAAAGTGCCCCTAACCCAAGCCATGGTATTTTTCAGTCACCTCATATATATGTAAAAGCTGGACAATGAATAAGGAAGACTGAGGAAGAGTTGATGCTTTTTAGTTGTGGTATTGGTGAAGAATGCTGAAAGTACCATGGACTTCCAGAAGAACGAACAAACCTGTCTTGGAAGAAGTGCAACTGGAGTGCTGCTTGGAAGTGAGAATGCCCATACTATGCTTCACTTACTTTGGTCATGGTGTTGGGAGGGATCATCCCTGTTCTGGTTATCTAGTGCTGCTCTGACAAGAATATACCTCAAATGGGATGGCCTTAACAAACAAAGTTTATTCTCTTACAGTTTGGGAGGCTAGAAGTCTGAGTTCAAAGTGCCAGGCTCTAGGGGCTGTGTGAAAGCCCCTCGACCTTGGGCTTCAGCTCTACCTCTTGCTCCTGGCCCACTGGAGCTAGAGGCATCTCTTCACTCAGACAACTACTGGCTGCTGAAGCTGACAAGCCCAAGGTTGACAGATAAAATGGCACAGTCCCGATGTTATCAAACCACACAGCAGGCCATTAATTCAAGTCCATCGAAAGTCTGAAGGTTATCAGAGCGTGGCAGGCTGCTGAACAATGACATGGCTACATGCAGGGTCCAAGCGTGCCATAAGCTAGAGACCATTCCCAATGCTGTTTCTTTTATACGGGAAGCAGACCACATACCCAAAGGCAGCTACTCAGCTGCGACCAGTAGAATCCACCATGGAGTTGATTACCTTGGGGAATACTACATCCAGCTGCCCAGCCAGCCACTCAACCAGGCCTAGCCAACTTGACATACAAACTTAACCACCACAGTCCCCTAGAGAGGGATGTTGTTGTTATGTGCCGTTGTGTCTGACCTGACTCATAGTGACCCCTCCTTGGATTTCCAAGGCAGTATCACTACAGAAGTAGATTGCCCCATCTTCCTTCCAAGGAGTGGCTGGTGGGTTTGAACCGCCAGCCT
>NW_006922018.1:2565790-2567691 GCF_000298275.1 Orycteropus afer afer
TTTTCTGTCATTGTTAATCCCCCTTTTTCCCATCCGTTCTGCTCCTGTTAACCACTAATAAACTTTGGTCTCTGTATATTTACTTTTTCTTATCTTTTTATAGGTGAGATCATACAATATTTGTCCTTTTGTGATTGGTGTATTTTGTTCATCATAGTAACCAACACTTGTCTGTCAGTTTGTTGTACTGTAGTGGCTTGGGTGTTACTGTGAGGCTGGAGGCTATGCCACCTTTCAATACCAGCAGGGTCACCCATGGTGGATGGATTTCAGCAGAGCTTCCAGAGTAAGACAGACTCAGAAGAAGGAAGGGGCCATCCACTGCTCAAAGAGTTGGCCAGTGAAAACCTTATGAATAGCAGTGAAACACTGTCTGTTACATTACTGAAAAATTTTATGAGTAGCCCTGCAAAATTATCTGGTACAGTGCTGGAAGATGGGCCCCTCAGTTTGGAAGGCACTCAAAATAAGACTGGGGAAGAGCTGCGCCCTCAAAGTAGAGTTGACCTTAATGACATAGGTGGAGTAAAGGCTGATGAAACATGACTCAAAATGGGAAGAAACAGCTGCAAACATCCATTAGTAATCAGAATGCAGAATGTACAAAGTATGAATCTAGATAAATTAGAAGTTGTCAAAAATTAAATGGAATACACAAAGATCAATATCCTAGACATTAGTGAGCTAAAATGGACTGTTTTTGGACATTTTGAATCAGACAGCCATCAGATCTATGGTAGGAATGACAAATTGAAGAGGAGTAGCGTGGCATTCATCATCACAAAGAATGTTTCAAGATCTATCCAGAAGCACAGTGCTGTCAGTGATAGGTTAATATCTATACACCTACAGTTAATACTACTGTTAATCAAATTATTCTTGTTACTCAAATTCAAAAATACACACCAACTGCTAAAGCCAAAGGTGAAGACATTGGAGATTTTTACCAATTTATGCAGTCTGAAGTTGACCAAACATACAGTTAAGATGTATTGATTATTACTAGTGATTGGAATGTGAAAGTTGGAAACAAAGAAGAATCACCAGTAGTTGGAAAATATGGTCTTATTGGTAGAAATGATGCCGGCGATTGCATGATGAATTTTGCAGGACCAATGACTTACTCGTTGCAAATACCTTTTTTCAACAACAAAAATCGTGGCTGTACACATGGATCTTCCCAGATGGGATGCACAGGAATTAAATTGACTACCTCTGTGGAAAAAGGCCATGGAGAAGCTCAATATTTTCAGTCAGAATGAAGCCAGGAGCTGCCAGTGAAACAGACCATCAGTTGCTCATATGCAAGTTCAAGTTGAAGCTGAAGACAGTTAAAACAATTCCATGAGAGCCAAAATAGACCTTTATTATATCCTGCCTGAATTTAGAGACCATTTGAAAAATAACCAATGACCAAAAACGAGACAAGTTGTGAGATGACATCAAAAATGTCATACATGAAGAAAGCAAATGGTCATTAAAAGGCAGGAAAGGAAATAAAGACCAAAATGGATGTCAGAAGAGACTCTGAAACTTGCCCTTGAATGGAGAGTAGCTAAAGTAAATGGAAGAAATGACAAGATAGAAGAGCTGTTCAGAACATCTCAAAGAGCAGCTCGAGAAGACAAAGTCAGTTATTATAATGAAATGTGCAAAGACCTGGAGTTAGAAAACCAAAAGGGAAAACAATGCTTGGCATTTCTCAAGCTGAAAGAATCGAAGAAAAACTTTAAGGCTCGAATTGCAATATTGAAAGATTCTATAGGCAAAATATTGAATGATGCAGGACACATAAGAAGATGGAAGGAATACAGAGTCACTGTACCAAAAAGAATTGGTCGATGTTCATCCATTTCAGGAGGTGGCATATGACCAAGAACCAATGGTATTGAAGGAAGAAA
>NW_006922018.1:2570786-2574748 GCF_000298275.1 Orycteropus afer afer
AGATACACTCCTTGGAGAGAACAATCATGGGAGAAAGAAGGGCTGTATATGCACAGGGAGACAGCTCAGGGGGCAGGAGTTCATGGAGGGATGGACACAGGGAAGAGGT
This sequence comes from Orycteropus afer afer, assembly GCF_000298275.1. Lineage (NCBI taxonomy): Eukaryota > Metazoa > Chordata > Mammalia > Tubulidentata > Orycteropodidae > Orycteropus > Orycteropus afer. The sequence goes on from NW_006922018.1 coordinate 2,570,896, forward strand.
AACTATGGGGAGGAAGTGGGAGGGGAGCTTTGCATTGGGGTAAATTGTAGTCAATGTCATTGAGACAAAGTGTATGTGAACTGCTGTATGGAAAGTGAATTTGCTCTGTGAACTTTCACCCCAATCACAATTAAAAAAATTTTTTTTTTTAAAAAAAGATGATGATGAGGATGAGCAGCATCACTCTTCGTCATAGCTAGCTAGCTAGCTGGCTCTTAGTGAATACACATATCAGATATTGCACTAAATTCTGTGCCTGCATGAACCTATTTAATCTCTAGCAGTCTTGAGGTAGGTGCTGTTAGTATTCCATTTTACAGATAGGAAAAAGGCAAAGAGAGGGCAAGTCATTTGTCCAAGACCATGCTGATTGTAAGTGGCAGAGTTGGATTTTGAGCTTCTTACTGTAGAATGTTGTTAGTTAGAAGGAAGAGATGAAGTTTAAGCTGAGCTATGAAGGGCAAGTGGCAAAGACAGAAGAAAACATGCCAGAAAGAGGTAGATGGGAATTATTGGAGCAGTTCCCGCTGGGCATATGGGCATTTGTGGACAGTGCCCAGACTAACTGGAGTGATTAGGACAGAGTGGGTAGAATGCATTGGTGCATAGGTTGACCAGGCAAGATTGGATTAGAAGAGGAGAGTTCAGTATGGCAGCTGGAAAGCAAGGCTAGAGGATTTGGACTTGATCCAGTGAAGAGTTAACTATGTTGCCATAGTTAAAAATGTGTTAGTAAGAACCCTGGGAAATGCTTGCTGGTGGATTTCTGTGGGCAGAGCCAGGGCATTGGTTCAATCAGCTGTTCAGTGACTGGTTAGGATAGTGGTTTGGGTTGAAGCCCAGACAGAAAAGGCTCTGGAGAATTGCCCCAGCTCTGCTGGCTCTGGGGTTAGTGCAGGAGGGGGAGGAACAGTGCTGGCAAAAGGTCAGAATCCTTGAAAGGATGGGAACAATGTTGCCCCCATGAAACTCTGTAGATTTTATGCTGGTGCCACTCCAGCTACAGGCAGTAACTTCTGAATAACTGCAACTTGGAACAGAATTTGCACTGACGTTTTCTGGACTGTTTTGTAAAACTGTAGTTGTGGTTCATTCATTGCCTACCCATGCATAGTACTGTGAATGATGAGAAATACGTAATTTCCTTCAATAAACATAAATGAACCCATTTTCCCTGGGAAACTTTTGGGCTGGCAGTAGAGCTTCCTAACAAGCAGTGGGCAAGCCCAGATAGGTGTTTAGGTAGTATATTGGGGGTGCCTCAGATACTTTCCAATTCAAGATCACCTCAAGCATGTGTCAACTTCTTTATATAACTGTTGGGTCTTTGTTGACTTGAAATTACCTATGTTTTTGCCCACATTAGTGCAGACTCCTGAATCAGTGTTTCTCAGCCTCTTTTTTTTTTTTTTTTAATTATTCCCATACCTCTATGAAATTCTAATACTACTGATACACTGTATATGTTTATGTATCTGTGGCCACAAATCTCTGTAATATCTAAGATTTTTTCACTTCCCCAAAACCCACGTTTGGAACCTTTGGAGAATGGTATCACCCACGCTGAGAATGCATATTGTTTTTAGATGCCTTGGTTCAGACTCAAAGCGACCCTACGTACAACAAAACAAAACTCTGCCATATCCTGCGCCATACTCACTTTCATTGCTGTGTTTGAGCCCATTGCTGCACCCACTGTGTCAGTCTATCTCATTGATGTCTTCCTCTTTTTTACTGACCCTCTACTTTACCAAATATGATATCCTTCTCCAGGGACTGGTCCCTTTTGATAACATGTCCAAAGTATGTGAGACAAAGTCTTGGTATTCTTTCTAAGGAGCATTCTAGCAGTACTACTTCCAAGACAGATTTGTTCATTCTTATGGTAGTCTGTAGTATATTCAGTATTCTTCACAAATACTGTAATTCAAATGCATCCATTCTTCTTCAGTCTTCCATATTCGTTGTCCAGCCCTTACATGCATATGAGGCTATTGAAAACAGCATGGCTTGGGTCAGGTGCAACTTAGTCTTCAAAGTGACATCTTTGCACTTTAATACTTAAAAGAGGTCTTTTGCAGCAGATTTGCCTAGTGCAGTATGTTGTTGAATTGTTTGACTGCTGCTTTCATGGGTGTTAATTTTGGGTCCAAGTAAAATGAAATACTTGACAACTTCAGTCTTTTCTTTGTTCATTGTGGTGTTACTTATTGAGCCAGTTGCGAGGACTTTTTTTTTTTTAATGTTGCAGTTGTAATCCATACTGAAGACTGTATAGTCATTGATCTTCATCAGAAAGTGTTTCATGTCATCTTTGTTTTCAGCAAGCAAGGTTGTGTCATCTGCATATGTTGTTGTGGTTGTTACGTGCTGTTGAGTCGGCCCTGACTCAGCGACCCCTCCTTGGGTTTCCAAGGTGGTATCACTACGGAAGTAGATTGTCCAGCCTTCCTTCCGAGGAGTGGCTGGTGGGTTTGAACCGCCAGCCTTCTGGTTAGCAGTCAAGTGCCTTAGGCACTATGCCACCAGAGCTCCTGTTTTTTGGTACAGTGACTATGTATTCCATCTTCTTTTGATGTTTCCTGCATTGTTCAGTATTTTACCCATAAAAAATCAAACTCATCACCATTGAGTTGATTGTAATTCGTAGTGACCCTATAGAACAGAGTAGGACTGGCCTGTAGAGTTTTGAAGGCCATAATTTTTTTTTTTTTTAATTGTAATGTGGGTGAAAATTTACAGAGCAAATTCCATACAGCAGTTCACATACACTTTGTCTCATGACGTTGACCCCAATTTACCACAATGCAACAGCTCCCTCCCACTTCCTGATTGTTACCTCTTCCCTGTGTCCATCCCTCCATGCACTCCTGTCCCCTGAGCTGTCTCCCTGTGCATAAGCAGCCCTTCTTTTTCCCATGATTGTTCTCTCCAAGGAGTATATCTACTTCAGGTAAACGTTCAACTCCTATGCCTGTCTTTTGCTTAGCTGAAAGCCACAGGTATGGGTTCAATTCCAGACCGGAAGGGCAGCTAGGGGCCATAGTCTCAGTGGTTCCACCAGGCTCTATCAGAGCAGCAAACCTGGTTGTCCCTGCCCCCTTTTTTTTTCTCCAAATGAATTTGAGTTTTATTCCACTTTGTTCTCCCTCTCTATCCAGGATCTCCTACATAGATCCCCTTGCAAGTCGAAGGCCATAAATCTTTATGGAAGAAGACTGCCTCATCTTTCTCCTGCAGAGTGGTTGGTGGGTTTAAGCAGCCAATCTTTTGCTTAGCTGCCTGATGCTTTAACCACTGTGCCACTAGAGCTCCTTATTTTGCCCATATAATCTTTCACTATTGCAAATCGAGGCTTGAAGTTTTTTTTTTAGTTCTTTCAGCTTGAGAAATGCTGAATGTGTTCTTCCCTTGTGGTTTTCTATCTCCAGGTCTTTGCACATTTCATTATAATAATTGACTCTGTCTTCTTGAGCTGCCGTTTGAAATCTTCTGTTTGACTCTTTTACTTCATCATTTCTTCCATTTTGCTTTAGCTACTCTACATTCAAGAGGAAGTTTTAGAGTCTCTGATGACATCCATTTTGTCTTTTCTTTCTTTCCTATCTTCTGAACTACCTTTTGCTTTCTTCATGTATGACATCCTTGATGTCATCCCACAACTCGCTTGGTCTTTGATTGTTCATGTTCCATATGTCAAATTGAATGGTCTTGTGATGGTCTCTAAATTTGAGTGGAATAAAGTCAGAGTCATGCTTAGGCTCTCATGAACTTGTTTTAATTTTCTGCAGCTTCACCTTGAGGTTGCAGAACTTGCATAGGAGTAATTGATGGTTTGTTCTGTAGCCGGCCC
>NW_006922018.1:2575108-2585395 GCF_000298275.1 Orycteropus afer afer
ATCTTAAGTTTCTTCATCTTTGGCATTAGTGGTTGGTGTGTAAATTTGAATAATAGTCATATTAACTGCTTTTCCCTTTAAGCATTTGAATATTCTTCTGTCATTGACAGTATTTTAATTCAGGATACATCTTGAAATAGTTCTTTTTGACAATGAATGTGATACTGTTCTTTAATTTATCATTCCCAGCATAGTAGACCATATGTTTGTCCAGTGCATACTTGACACAATTCCAGCTTGTCGGCAGTGGAGCCATCAGTCAGATAAGAGAGTGTAGCTGTATATGTAAAGGTGCAGCCAGGTTTGAATTCCAGACCCTTCACTTGCTACCCTAAATCCTTAGTGGTAGTCCTCAACTTCTTGGAGGTTCAGTTTACCGATGAGTTAAAGGGGATAAACATACCTACCTACTACCGAATAGGGCTTCTGAGGTTCTAATAAGTTACCAAATTTAAAGCTTAGCACAGAGCCTCCCATCAAGTGACTCTTAGTGATTTTTCTCTTTCTATTTCCACAACAGATTGACCTTGCTATAGATGGTGCTGATGAAGTAGATGCTGACCTCAACCTCATCAAGGGTGGTGGGTAAGTGTTGTGGGTACTTTTTTGCTAAAGAGTGTCTGCCAGTTAATCCTTTGTAAAGCAAATTCAAGTACACAGTAAACAGATTGCTGTCATGATATATGTGAGTTCATCTTCTACTAGGACATTGTTAGCATCTGGCTTTAGAGCCAGTGTGACATTTCTGGTCATTAACAGTGATCAGGTCGCAGGAAACCTGGAGCTCTTAATGGGATCTTTGTGTATCTCTGCAGTCTTCTGTTTACTTATGCTTTAGTGAAGAGGCGGAAAGTTCCTGCTAGAGGCTGCTGTGAGTCTGTCAGGTACTCCAGGGCAGAGCTGATGGTAATGCTGCTTATGTTGTGCTATGAAGCACAAAAATGAGCCCCTTCCATTAAAATGGGAGTTACAGTATGTAACCTAAGTCTGTGAAGCAGCAAGATGTCACACAGGAAGTGGAGGAGATTGTGGTGAACTGGAATGTACCATCCGTCTTGAAGGAGAGTCACTGTTGTGCTCCAGGTGATTCAAACTAAGAAATTGTACAGGCTAAACCAAACATAGCCCTGGGCTGGATTAGGCCTGTGGGCACCAGTTTATAACCTTTGCTTTAAAGCTGTCTGCAGTTATCTGTTATTTCTTGAGTGTTTAAGTGCTGCATTTCAGTGGCTATGGTGAATTGAAAAAGTTAAAATCTTGTTCTGTTGGTTCTTATAATCAAGCAGACTTCTGAGTGAATGAGAATTTTTTTTTTAATTACATTTTATTGTTTTTAGGATATTTTCAATATGCATTATTTAATCTTCCTGGTTGAAATTAAGTCATTTAGCAGCAAATTAGTCCTGTGTTCTCCACTTCATCACTGTGGATGTAGACTGTAAGATTGCTGATGGGGCAGGGTATTCAAAACTTTACCTGACTTTGCAGATGACAAGCCCTTCCAATCATGCCATGTCAAGATGACATCTCTCTACATACAGTGCTTCCTCTCAGATACATTTTGGATGGGATTATGGCTGGTCTGACTGGGAATTCTTGACCAGGTTCTAGGTCTCCCAGATACAGGCCAATCTTTCTGTAGTTTGTTTAGTAAAAGCAGCATGGTGGGGCTGTGATATCCCTTTAAAAATAAAAAGTTAAATTTCTTCTTAGGTGCCACAAATGGGCTGATTTGGGTCTTCTATATCTGATTCAAATTTTTTTTAATCTGATTTTTTAAATTGATTTATTTGTTTTGCCTGGATTTTTAGTTTCTGTATTCAGACTCATGTAGATAAGACTATAGTTGTTAATACAATGCCTTTCCCCTGTACAATGGGAGAGACATTCTTTCTATCCCTCAGAATCTGAAGTTCCTCAGGTTGATCTGACCTGCAAACCTGAGACCTTCAGGTGGCCTGGACTACCCTTAATCCTGTGTTTATTTGCTTCTTCCCATTCTCAGAGGCTGCCTGACCCAGGAAAAGATTGTGGCTGGCTATGCCAGCCGCTTCATCGTGATTGCCGATTTCAGGTATGGTATGTGGTACCCTGAACTACCCACTGAGGAGGCACACTGGGCCCCAGCTTCATGTTCAGTTTATGGGGGAAGAAGTAAAGAAATGGAGGGACTATCTGACTTTCTCAAATCTTGAGGACTGTGGTATGACTTAGGGAAGCGTTTAGGATGACTTATGTTCTGCTTTCATGCTCAAGGAAGATACTGCTAATTGATCATATCACTCTGGAACCTCAGCTCTATTTCGTATGCTCATTGGAAGGGGATGGAAACAGCTTTTGCCCCTGTTAACAGAGTATGTCTTCACGTGCCACTTGTGTGATCCTCATAGGGATCCTGAGAGAAAACTGGGCAAGCTGTGCTCATGAGCAGTGACTCAGCCTGGTTTTCTCTGAGGCCAGGGTTTGCCACACAGACTTGTGTTGTGGGCAGTCTTTGACCAGGTATCTGGTAGATGACACTTGTGTTAAGGTTTGTTAATTTTACAAAGTACATGTATGTATATTTATTATGAAATATAGCTGTGGAATGAGCATAAATAATACAATAGATACCTGTTTATCCATAAGCCAGCCATGTCATGTCTGACATTTTTGTCATATTCATACATTTCTTCTTAAGCAGTACAACAGCCAACACATTTGTTATATATTTGTTCCTGATCACCTCCGGTGCCCCCCTCCCACCACAATTAGCCCTGTTCTTGATTTGAAGTTTATCTGTTTCCTTAAGCATATTTATTTTTATTGTGGATATTGACTTTTTCTTTTCAGGAAGGATTCAAAGAACCTTGGGGATCAGTGGCATAAGGGAATCCCCATTGAGGTCATCCCAATGGCCTACGTCCCTGTGAGCCGAGCTGTGACGCAGAAGTTTGGAGGTGTGGTTGAACTACGAATGGCCGTCAACAAGGCAGTAAGTGGCTAGGGAGGTTTCTGGAGGGCATTCTGGGTTCAGCATGGTCTCTTCCTTTCTATTCCCATTAGGACCATTGTGCCTAGACTAGGCAGTGTTTTTTTTTTAAAGTTTTTAAATCAGTTAATTTGTTTTATCTGGCTTTTTAGTTTCTGTATTCAAACTCACGTAGATAAGAGCATATTTATAATACACTGTATATCCCCTGTACGAATGGGAGAGTCATTCTGTCTGACCCCAGAACTTCTCACTGCTCCCTGTCTTTTTGATGGGACGGCCTGACTGGGGGACATTGTAAGGAGTGCAATACCATTGTCTTATTTCTCATGATTGTAGAAACAGTCTGAAGATGTGAGGATGTTGCACAATGTTGGTAATCTGTTCTTTTGCTGTACTTTTTCACTATTATGTTGTTGGGTGCTGTTTTGTCAGTTACAACTCATAGTGACATAATGGCTACGAATTGTTGTTCGCTTAACCGTGAACACTCACCGTGGGCAGGACTTACATGTGGGATCCGTTTAACCTCTGCTGATACCGTATGAAGTAGTTAGCTGTTATTCCTCTTTTGCTCTTGAGGAACCTGAAGCTTATAGAGGTTGATGTTTCCTCTGAGATCCAGACCTTTGTGGCCTCAGGATTCCAATCCAGATCTTTCTGACCTTAAAGCTTCTTTCTGTTTGTTGCTGTTTTATGGCACTGCCTTGCAGAAGGCACAAGATGGAGTATGAGTTGGAGCTGAGTTAATTAGGATACTTATCTTTGGTTGTTACCTCCTCTTTGCTGTCCCACCCTCTTCCTGCCTGCATGTACATCCTTAGTCAATGTGGAAAATATTTTCTAGGGTCCTGTGGTGACAGATAATGGGAATTTTATCCTGGACTGGAAGTTTGACCAAGTGCACAAATGGAGTGAAGTGAATACTGCTATCAAAATGATCCCAGGTATGTGAGTGATGCTTGGTGGGCAGAAACACCTCTGCCTCTGGCCACAGAAGCCCCAGTGGATGTGGGTTTTGTAAGACTTGGTTAAAACACTTCCTTGATAATATGTTTGTAATGATGTTTGAACTTTTTTGCCTTTGACTTTTTGCCTTTCCCCCACAGGAGTGGTTGATGCTCACAATCAGCTTTGTTGGCTGTGCCATTTCGTTGGGGTATAGACCTAGTGCTGATGGACAGTCAGGGGACTTGCTTTGAAATTAGCCCATCTTTCTGGGTAGAAACTTCCCAGTCGGAACAAATAATTCAGTTCACACACATTCACTGGACACATAACACAGGGAAGATGCTGTGCCATACATTAGAGGGGATTCTCTGATCTGTAGAACATGGAATCTCTTCTTAAGTAATTGCTATAAATCTACGGAAAGCAGAATGTGGCTATGTAGAGGAAATGCCTACACATTAGATAGAATGTGGTAAATTCTTCTAGGGAAATACCAAGAGTCTAGAGAGCACAGAGGTCCATTCTTCTGGGGAATTTAGGGTATGGAAAAGAGGTGGCTTTTCACCTGTGCACTCTGCTAAGTGTTCAAAAATGTCTCAGTTGATTCCACTTTTATGAGGTGTTTATAGAGGAGTAAGCAGGCCAAGGAAAGGTAAGCAGTTTGCTGAAGGTCCACAGGTCATGAGGAGCGGCATTGCCAAGATGGGAGCCCTGCATTTTCTGTTTCTATACCTTGATTTTTAAATTTCACTGCTTTGAATACAGGGCTGAGGATGGGTTGTGTGACTTGAATTTCCACGGCATGGAGAGGCTTTAGTGTGGTTTGGGCCAAGATTGCTGGAATGGGGCTTGAGAGCTGGGTGAAAGCTGGCTAGGCAGCGTAGAGACAGATTATGAGCAGGTACTGTGTGCTTACGTGAGAGGATTGAAAGGAGACAGATCTGAGAGGTGTCAGTCTCTTATGCTATTGAGAGACTGTCTAATTGGTAATGTTATTCCATGTGATGAAATATTCTTGGAATGCAGCTGGCTAGTGAGGCAGACGTTAACTGCAGAGATGTTAACTCTGTGCCTCAGTTTCCTTCTCTGTAAAAAAAGGCTAAAACTAATACTTACCTCTTAGGATTGCTGGGAACAGTAAATGAGTTAATACAATGCCCAGCACATCAGGAAATGTTAGTTGAATGAATAAATCTCTAGGAAGAAGGTTATTGTCTTCTCTGTTGATTAAATATACTAGTTTCTAAGTTACCCATGCTAATTGGGAATGAACTGTGTGAATATATGTAAAGAGCTAATATTTCTAACCCTACTTTAGTCTGCTATTTTAGTAGTCTTCCATTAACTGTCTTTTACTGGATTTATTAAGTCAAAAGATGATTTCAGTTATCCTTCTTCCCTTGCTTTAGTGTTTATTTTCTTAATGGAAGAATTAAAGAGCCAAGAAAGCAGGAGGAAGACAGAGAGGACGTAGAAGTCACTGTTGGTAAAATCAGAGAAATTGCCCCTAATGATAATGCAGAGACACCCAGGGGGTCCAGGGGGCCTGTAGAAAAGGCTCAGCCTTGCCGGTGCTGTTCTTCTGTAGGTGGATTTCCTGCAGTGCCCACTAGATAGCGCTGTTCCTCCTTCTCAGACCTTTCGTGGCTTACTAAGCCATTAAGATGTTTTTTGTGAGGTAATTTTGCACATACTTTACTCTCCACACAAGTAGAAGCTACCTCTTAGAGTTTTATTAGGAGTTACAGTGAGGAAAATGAAAACAAAAGAGTCAAGAAAAAAGACTGGCTAGTTATTAAGTCATGATCCAACAGAAGCTTCAGAGTGGTTGGCTCTCTCTTTTCTCATTCTTTCTTTTCTCCTCCTGATTTGGTCCATTAGACTTGCTACTAGACCAAGATAGAGGGAGGAGAAGCAGGGTGATTTTCACTATCCCTGTCTCACTGCCCTTGTCCCATTTCTTTGGTTTGCATCTGTGAGCCTGCTTAGAGGACAGCTGACCTGGTCTCCCCACCTTTTTTTTCCTCCAAATGATTTTGAATTTTGTTCCACATTGTTCTCCCTCTCTATCAAGGATCTCCTACATAGATCCCCTTACAAGTAGATGATAGTGGTAGCTAGGCACCATCTAGTTCTTCTGGTCTCATAGTTGTATAGGCTGCAGAACGGATGGTGTACCAGTTACTAGGACTAATTGTTTCCATGAATTTTGGTTTTCTTCATTCTTCTTTGCTCTGGACGAGGAGAGACCCATCGTTGCATCTAGATGGCAGCTTGCTAGCTTTTAAGATCCCAGTTGCTACTCGCCAAAGTAGGAGGTGGAACAATGTTTTGTATAGTGTGTTATGCCAATTGAGCTTGATGTCACCTGTGACTGTGGTCCCAAGCCCACAGGTTCAACTACTCGGTCCCTCTGAGTAGCTGGCTGTGACCAAGCAGTACCCACAACCTTGCCCCTTGTCAGCTCTACAATACACCTGGGAATTCTGATCATTCACATAAACTTATAGGACCATTGTCTGCCAACCCTATATATGTTCTTGGATACACTCCCCATTTCATAGACATACCTAATTGTTTAGCCTGTCCACCCATCTATCCACCCATACACCCATGCTTGCCTTCACTGACAATGCAATACTGTATGTGCGAAAGGGTTCATATTTGTTGTCTGTACCTCCCATGTACCTCTATGTCTTTCTCATACTCAATGGTGCCATATTGGTTACTCACATTTGGTACATTGCCCTTCTCTTCACCCAAATCAATACTTATCTCTATCTAACTAACAGCGTTCCCTCCCCTCCCCTCCCACCCCTGGTAACCAACAAAGAAAATTTCCTTCTATAGATAAACCTTTCCTTAACTTTTACAATAATGGACTAATACGATATTTGTCCTTTTGTGATTGACTTATTTCACTCAGCATAATGTCCTCCAAGTTCATCCACGTTATGCCGTGTTTTGCAGATTCTGCATTATTCTTTAGCATTGCATAGTATTCCATTGTGTGTATGTACCAAAGTCTGGTTATCCATTCCTCAGTTGATGGACACCTAGGTTGTTTCCATCTTTTGGCTATTGTAAATAGTGCTGTGATGAACATGGTTGTGCATATATCTGTGAAAAGAATGAGTCTTGAGTGGTCACTTTGTTCCTCTTTGGGAGGCTCCAGTCATGTAGGCACAGTTTGATGTGGTTGTTGTTATGTGCCGTCGAGTTGGACCCGACTCGTAGCGACCCCTCCTTGGGTTTCTGAGGCAGTATCACTATGGAAGTAGATTGGCCAGCCTTCCGAGGAGTGACTGGTGGGTTTGAACCACTAGCCTTCTGATTTGCAGTCAAGTGCCTTAGGCTCTATATGTTTTGGGGCTTTTCTTCCTGTCTTTTCATTTCCAGTAGAAAAATCACTGTCCTTTCTTGCCTACCTGTTTACCTACCTATCTGCCTACCTGCCTACTTCCTATTCTTTTAAATTTATGTAGTTCAAAATTATGAAAGAGTAAAGCACTCCCCCACCCCCCCAGCCACTGCTCTGGAGGTGTGGTCAGTGTTAGCATAATCTTGTCTTCTTTCAGATGTCTTTCATAAATACACAAATACTCCCCACCCCCACCTCATTTTACACAAGTGGTGCGCCATTCTATGCACATGGCTGCTTTTCCCATCTTAGAAATTATCACATACTGATAACACAGTATGTAGTTGTATAAAGAGTGTCCTCATTCTTTTTTTCCTCTTTTAAATAACTGTGTAGTATCCCATTTTATGGCTATAGCAGAGTTTAACCATGGTTTTCTATTAGACGGGAATTGCAATCAAAGGGCAAGTGTATCTGTAATATTGCTAGGTAGTGCTCAGTTGCCCTCTATAGATTGTACCAGTTTACCCTTCTATCACCAGCAATGTAGCCAGGTCCTTTTCAACTGTATATCCTCAGACTTTATCTCTGAGAGTTGAACAGTTATCTCAGTGTAGTACCTGCAACTCAATGCAATGCAACGCACTGCTGTCGATAGGATACGATTCATAGTGACCTCTCCTTGGGTTTCTGAGGCAGTATAGCTACGGAAGTAGATTTGACCAGCCGTCCTTCTGAGGAGTGGCTGATGGGTTTGAACTGCCAGCCTTCTGGTTAGCAGTCAAATGCCTTAGGCACTATGCTACCAGAGCTTCCATATTGTATGCACATATGTATAATTTCAGTAAAGGTTGCATATAGTTGTAGTTAACTGTCACTGCTGAGTAATATTCAGTTGTATGTATGTGTGTGAAGAAATATACATATATACCTCCATTCTACTCTTGATGGGCATTTGGATGTTTTCAGCTTTTTGCTATTAGGACAAATGCTACTGTGTGCATATTGTACATGTGTTTTTATGACCATATGTATGGCTAAGGGTTGCATTAATGCCTAGGAGTAGAATTGCTGGGTTATTAGTATGAATTTATTTGGCTTTAGAAGATGTATGACCAAACGTTTTCTAAAGTGGTTATTCTAAGGTTATACTCCTATCTGTGTAAGGGAGTGTCTTTGCATCCTAGCCATATTTCATCGCACTCATTCTGGTATGTTTATAGTGCTGTCTTATTTTAATTTGCATTCCCTACTGACTAATGAATTTAAATATCTTTTAAAATGTTTAGTGGCTGTTCTGGATAGCTTCTTTTGTTCAAGTCTCTTGCCATTTTTCTTTCCTTTTTTTTTTTTTTTTTAATTGTGATTTGGGTGAAAATTTATAGAGCAAATACACTTTCCATACAGCAGATCACATACACTTTGTCTCATGACATTGACCACAATTTAGCACAATGCATCATCTCCTCTCCCACTTCCTCCCGATAGATACCGCTTCCCTGTGTCCATCCTTCCATGCACTCCTACCCCCGAGCTGTCTCCCTGTGCCTGAGCAGCCCTTCTTTCTCTCTTACTTGTTCTCTCCAAAGAGTGTATCTACCGCAGGTAAATGCTCAACTAGTATATATACCCTGTCTACTGCTTGGCTGGAAGCCACAGGTGTGCGTTCAATTCCAGTTGCCATTTTTCTACTGAGTTCTCTGTCTTATGTATTTTGATGTATGTCCTTTGTTTGGTGTATATGTTACAAATACCTTCACCCATTCTGAAGAAATCTTTCAAGGCTGGTTGTGTGATTGCAAACAACTCGTGGGGTCTGGGAACTGCTTATAATAGTTTTGGAGGGCCTCTCAGAGAAGATAGCTTGTCATCTGATAGCTGATGGCCTGGAGAAGAGCCAAGTGCTTCAAGTCCGTGAAGATGATCAGTCCAGGAAAAAGAATAGCACCAGCAAAGGCCTCAAGGCGAGAAAAAATCTTGGCATATTTGGGTATTGAAAGAAAACCAAAGTGGGAGGGGAGAAGAAGGTTGCAGAAGAAGTAGAGAATAAGAATGTCTTTTCATTGCCATTTGGGAGGAGAAGGCTTTAGATCTGGTATTTGTCCAGTGCGTATAGTAGCTTCCATTGATCTTGTGATCCTTGACTCTCTTCTTGCCTTGGGGAGCTGAATATGAATGCTTCTTTCTGTCCTTTGTCCTGCAGGTGTGGTGGACACAGGCTTGTTCATCAACATGGCAGAGAGAGTCTACTTTGGGATGCAGGATGGCTCAGTGAGCATGAGGGAGAAGCATTTCTGCTGACCCTGTGGGAGCGGAGTGTGTTCATCTGGCATCCAGCCCACAGCTGAGGTGCACCTGCCTCTCCAGGAGCCTTTGCCTTAATGTATCTGTGCCAGGTGGACAGCTGGTGGGGGGTGGGGTGCGGGCCTAAATCCGGTCTTCTGAAGTATTGTTAATATGTCTTTTTAAAAAGAGAAATATAAAAATATATATTTTTACTATTAAAAGAACTCATTTTTTTTATAAAGTAGCACTTGATTTCATGTTTTATATGAAACATTTACCAAAAAAAGAGAAAGGTGGGGATTGTCTTTAAAACTTTTGACTTGAGTCTGTTGGTTAAGCTTATGAATTAGGTTTGCTGAGAAATAAGAATCAAAAGTTTTCTTTAAGTTGGTAAAATGAAGGACTCAACCAATAGCAATTTCCTGATGCCTTACTGGAAACTTTGGAGTTTGTTTACTTTTCTGCCACTTTGGTTTTAGGGTATTTTTTGTTGTGATCTGTACAGGACTCAGTTACATCTTAAGATCAAGTTTACAAAAGTCTGCAGAGTGGAGCAGTGTGGTGTGTAGTGACCTGGAGTATAAACTCTCAGGAGAAAATGTGGTTGTACTTTTGCTGAGGGTTGGTAGGGGGCTCATCTGCCTCCTTGCTCCAGGATTAATTGCCAATACTGCCAAAGCACTTCTGTGAAATGTGAAGTACTTTTTTTTTTTTTTTT
>NW_006922018.1:2585900-2587099 GCF_000298275.1 Orycteropus afer afer
TAGGATTGCCCAACCTTCCTTCCGAGGAGTGGCTGGTGGGTTTGAACCGCCAGCCGTCTGGTTAGCAGGCAAGTGTCTTAGCCACTATGCTACCAGAGATAAGCAATAAAAATGGATAACCTGAATTTCCCCTCTCTGTATACCTTCAGACAATTTGTCTAAGAAGCAATGAAGTGCCCAGGAAACAGCCTCCTACAGGGAGAGGGAAAGCAGTCATCAGTCATCAGCTCAGTTATACCTGCAGTCAGGACTTGAAGGACTCTCTCCTATAGTTAAAGGTGTTTATGGGGAGAGCCCCCATCTCCTGCTAATTTTACACATTAATTAAATGGTCATTTCTCTCTACTTGCCTTCTGTTTTGAAGCTAGGATTGTAGTTATCAAGTTTGTTGACATCTAAATTCCTGCTAAATTACATTGTAGGATAAAAATTAAGAGAGCATTAAAGAGGCTTTTTGAACAAAATGGACACTAGATAGATACTAGCTAACAAAACTTGATGGAATTGATTTTTTTTTAAATTGTGATTTGAGTGAAAGCTTACAGAGCAAATTCATCTTCCATACAGCAGTTCACATACATTTTGTCTCATGACATTGACTGCAATTTCCCACAATGCAACAGCTCTCCTCCCACTTCCTCCCTATAGCCACCTCTCCCCTGTGTCCTTCCCTCCCATGCACTCCTGCCCCCCGGGCTATCTCCCTGTACATACACAGTCCTTCTATTCTCCCATGATTGATCTCTCCAAGGAGTGTATCTTAAGTCATGTAAATGTTCAGCTCATATGCCTGTCTTTTGTTAGGCTGGAAATCACATGAGTGGGTTCAATTGGTAGAATTGATTTTTAAAATGCTCTTTATAGCGCTTACAGCATGGGTTTTTAATGCTGTAGTTAATTGAAGCAGGTTTAATTTTATGTACATTAAAGGTAGGGATAAAGGTAGACAAACTGGATTTCTGAAAGACAAATGCATGTGTGATAGTTGAAGATGTGTCAACTTGGCTGGACTCCAGTTGTGAGTGGTGGTTCCCATGATGGATCACATGGCTGAGTTCTAAGCGGCCGGTCGGCCTAGGGGGAGTTTCCCCAGGGGTGTGGCCTACCTGCAATGCTATCCCAGGGACAAACTGGAAGAACAGCATTCCGGACTATATACTTCCTGGAGCGAGCAGCGAGGTTTTCGGATTCATTCTTTG
>NW_006922018.1:2587892-2589356 GCF_000298275.1 Orycteropus afer afer
AATCTAAAGGACTAATAAACCATGAGAACCTCAATCTGTATAACCTGGAGACCAGAAGAACTAGATGGTGCCTGGATACCAATGCCAGTCACTCAGAAAGGGATCAAAATTGGAGATCGTGTATAGAGTGGGAGAAATGCGTGGAAGAAAACTCAAAATCATAATACCAGCCCTACTGGGCTGATAGAGACTGATGAAATCTCCGAGACTATGGCCCTGAGTCACCCTTTGGGCCCAGAATTGATTTCACTCCCCTGGCTTAAGTCTCAGCTAAACAATAAACAGGCAAATGAACTGAACACCTGCGCCAGGGAGATGCACTCCTTAGAACAGTCAACCTCAGGAGATCAGGGCAGCATTTGCACAGGGAGAAAGGGAGGCAGGAAAGCATAGACAAGAACACAGGGAAAGGGCAACCACAGGGAGGAAATGGGAGGTGAGATGTTACACTGGGGAATGTGACTGGTATCATGAAACAAAATGTGTGTATGGACTGTTGAATGTAAAACCAATTGGTTTTGTAAAATTTCACCCAAGTCACAATAATTTTTTTTTTTTTTAAAGTGATAATGAGGGAAAGCTGGTTAGGTGTTCCTTCAGGTTAGGTGTTTGTGAAAGAGTTGTGACCAAGATATATTGCCACCCTTCTGGGAGGCATCAGAGGAGACAGTCACTTGGATTTGAAGAATATTGATTCTATTTTAGTTTCAGCTAGAATTTCTCAAAGTTTTGATTCTCTTCATTCATCAGACATTTTCTGAGCCTCCATGTGTGCCAGTCTCTGCTAGGTACTAGTGAGGTGGGACATGGAGATAAGGTACCTCCTGTCCAGATGCTTCCAGCCTGGAAAGCAAGACAGGCACATTGACAGTGATGCTTAACGGAGGAGCAGAGTGCACGGATGTTGCAAGATTGCAAATGAGCATTGTGGGGAAGAGGAGAGTGATGAGGTGATTCCAGTGGCCACTTCTGCATCCCATCTCTGCTCACTTTGACTCTACCAAATTATTCCTAATGTACCGGTCTATGTTGGCAAAACAGCCTGAATAGGGTAAGTCACTGGGTCATAGTCACAAAACCAGGTAGTGTTCCAGCCAGCCTGGAACCCCTAGTTTTGCAGTCTCTGGGAGGATATTGAGTTGGCCATAAGAAGTACTATCTTAGGACTGTTTATAGGAAAATAAGGGAGTTCTGGTAGCATAATGCCTAAGGCACTTGACTGCTAACCAGAAAGCTGAGGTTCAAACCCACCAGCCACTCCTCGGAAAGAAGGTTGGGCAATCTGCTGCCATAGTGATACCGCCTTGGAAACCCAACGAGGGGTCGCTATAAGTCGGGTCTGACTTGATGGCACATAACACCACCACCACTACCATAGGAAAATAACAGTGGATACAGGTGAATCTTTTCAAAAGAATAATTTGAGAAAGGCAGCTTAGCTTTAATCTGCTGTTTTTAATGTAT
>NW_006922018.1:2592746-2605686 GCF_000298275.1 Orycteropus afer afer
AAGGAAAGTGTTCAGTGCAGATCAGTGAGTAAGCACCAGCCCGCCCATGCTTACCTTGCTCCCGGAGACCCGGTCCCTCTCGGGAGGGTAACAAGGGAGCCGTCTGAGCACTAGTGACTGGGTATGCTAGGAGGCACTTTATTTTCAATGATGAGGGCATTTTTAGTTTTTTTTTTTTTTAATATTCTGTCATTGTAAGGGAGCTCTGGGGTAGCATAGTGCCTAAGGCACTTGACTGCTAACCAGAATGCTGGCAATTCAAACCCACCAGCCACTCCTCGGAAGGAAGATTGGGCAATCTACTTCCGTAGTGATACTGCCTTGGAAACCTCAGGAGTGGTCACTATGAATCAGGTCTGACTCATGGCACATAACAACAACAACAACATTATTGTGAAGGAAACCTGCTGTCTTACATTCCTTCCATTGGCTGATAAAAAAATAAGTAAAAATTTTCCTGGTGAGACACATTCCTCCCCTTAAAAAAATTTAAGGAAGTCTTTTTTTTTTAATTGTTATTACATGTTATAAAGGCCATATTAAATGTCATTTATGATCATTACACCTACTAGAAATTATAGTTGTTACAATAATAAATTATATAAATTATAGTTATTAGACTTTATAATAGCTCTTTTGCTTCTTTATAATAATGTATGTAGTGAGCATAATTTTATTTTTAGTAACTTGCTCAGGTCACACTCTGGAAAGCAGGACAGACTTCTCTGGCTCAAGACCTTGCTCCTACTTTAAGCTGATTGTAGGGCTCTGAATAGTTTGTGTTCCGTAACTGTTGTGTCCATCGCTAACTTGAGCCAGGAGTAATTTATTACAGAAGTTTATGAGTGGTCTGTGTGTGTGTCTAGGCTCATGGTTAATCACCTTCTGCACTCTTGTGCTTTCCTTTAGTAGGGAAAGAAGTGGAGCATTGCACATGACCTAGGTTAGGTCATGGGAAGAGTGACCTTTACCAGTGATGTGTGTAGAAATCACCCCTATTTATCACTCTGGAATGAAACTTGACAACTCTTCTTTTTTCTCTCTCTTCCCTGTGCACCTCACAGACTTCACCGGTACCATGACCACTGCCTCTTGTGCCTTTCTTCTCAAATGCTAGATTTGCTCACTTCCTGTCACACCTAGCAGCTGATGCAGCCAAATTTAGGATTGCATCAGCCTTCACTCTCCACTAACCCAGTAATCAAATGATGTTTTTGGCACAGGTTCAGTGCCTTTACGTTTTTAGTAACTGGGTTGTGTTGCAAGACAGCAAAACACTCTGATAGAACCTAGCATTCAAATGTGCCCAAGTTGGCCTTTAAACATCTGTATCTGTTTATTTGCTGCCATCAACAGCAAATAAACATCTGTAATGCTGCTTTGAAAGGGAATGGAAGTATGGCTTATTGTGGCAATGGGGTGGAGATGGAGTCCAGAGAGGGAAAGTCTTCTTTGGAAAGGCAACCCCAGTCCTTTATGGACAGTGTGTTATGCAAACTGATGAATAAAATAACGTCAGTGTTGAAACCCCATTTTGGTACCATGAGGTGGGACAGGATGCAGTTTCATCTCAGGGAACTGAAGCCCTGGCTGGCTGCAGCTCTGTCAGCCTCAACCCGGTGGAGATACATTCTCTGAATGTCTCCCTGATGGCCAGGAACTACATGTTGAAGCTCATTCAGGTTCAGGCGTATCAAACCAGGAGAGTTGTGCTCATCCTCCTTTTATTTCATAACCTGTTCTCAGTGGAGGGTTGGACCAGTCTCCAGTCCACTGATGAGTTTGGAAGGCTCCAGAGCACTGGTGTCTCAGTTTAGTTGTATCTGGCCCATGCTCCTCTGTACCTGGCCCATGTTCCTCTGTACCAATGACATTGCCTACTGTTGCTTTGTGAACCTGTGAACAGTGTTCAGTGGCACACAGGGCAGCACAGATATGGTCAAGAACAGCACTACCCTGAAGACATGAATAGACACTTCACCAAAGAAGATAAACACATGAAATGTTCATGATCATTAGCCATTAGAGAGATGCAAATCAAAACAATGAGATACTATCTCACCCCAGCACTAATAGCAAAGTTCAACAAGACAGAAAATAAAGAATGCTAGCGAGGATGTGGGAGCTTGGGTGGCATAGTGCTGAAGGCACTTGACTGCTAACCTGAAGGCTGGCGGTTCAAACCCACCAGCCATTCCTCAGAAGGAAGGTTGGCAGTCTCCTTCCATAGCGATACCGCCTCAGAAACCCAAGGAGGGGTAGCTACGAGTTGGACCTGACTCGACGGCAGTGAGTTGGGTTTTTGGTTAGCAAGGATATGGAGAGATTAGGACTCTCATACACTGCTGCTGGGACTATAAAATGATAACAACCACTGTGGAAATTGGTATGGCTATTCCTTAAAAAGTTGGAATTATAAATACCAGTTGACCCAGCTATTCCATTACTAGGTATATATCCTAAAGAAGTGAGAGCCAGGACTAGAACAGATATCTGCACACCCATGTTCATCGCAGCACTATTTACAATAGTAAAGAGATGGAAACAACCTAAGTGCCCATCAACAGAAGAATGGATAACTGAACTATGGTACATACTTGCAATGGAATACTATGCCACACCTAACAATGCTGAATCTGTGAAATACTGCATAACGTGGATGAACTTGGAGGACATTATGCTGAGTGAAATAAGTTAATTGCAGAAGGACAAATATTGTATTAGTTCACTATTGTAAAAAGTCAAGGAAAGGTTTATATATGGAAGAAAACTTAGTTGGTTACCAAGGGTGGAAGGGGAGGGGAGGGAACACTACTAATAGGTAGAGACAAGTAATGATTTAGATAAAGGGAAGGGCAATGTACCAAAAGTGAATGATCAACACAGTGGCATTGAGGAAGAGGAAGACAGAGGCACATGGGAGGTAGAGACAACAAAGATGAATCCTATTGCATGTGCAGTACTGCGTTGTCAGTGATGGCAAGCATTGATCTAAAGGTGGATAGTTAGGTGGACAGGTTGAATGAT
This sequence comes from Orycteropus afer afer, assembly GCF_000298275.1. Lineage (NCBI taxonomy): Eukaryota > Metazoa > Chordata > Mammalia > Tubulidentata > Orycteropodidae > Orycteropus > Orycteropus afer. The sequence goes on from NW_006922018.1 coordinate 2,595,774, forward strand.
CAGGTATATCTAGGCAGGGGGCAGTGTGCTCATTACCATGTAGAGGGTTGGCAGATGATGTTTCAACATGAGTATTTTTATGTGCTGTAAAAATGTCCAGGTGTATAGTAGAGCTAACAAGGGGCAAGATTGTGGTGCCTTCTTGGCCATAGCCAACTACCCTGAGGGAGCGAGTAGCAGGACCTGAGGGCCGGGGATCATGGTCACAGGGGATATCAAGCTCAATTGGCATAACATACTACACAAAAACATTGTTCTACATTCTACTTTAGTGAGTAGCAATGAGGGTCTTAAAAGCTAGCAGGCAGCCATCTAGATGCAACAGAGTCTCTCCTCATCCACAGCAAAGAAGAATGAAGAAAACCAAAGATGCGTGGAAACAATTAGTCCAAGGGACTAGTAGACTATGTGATCCTCAGCCTGTATAACCATGAGACCAGAAAAACCAGATGGTGCCTGCTACCACTGTCAACCACTCAGAGAGGGATTGGTGCATGAGATCCTGGATGGAGAGGGAGAACAATGTGGAACAAAACTCAAAATCATAAAAAAAAAGACCAGGTTTGCTGCTCTGATAGAGCCTGGTGAGAGCCCTGAGACTATGGCCTCTAGTAACCCTTCAGGTCTAGAACTGAACTCACTCCTGTGTCAATATACAGGCATCTGGGGTGAACATTTACATCAGGTATTTACACTCCTTGGAGTGATCAAGATCAAATGTGAGAGAACAGAAGGACAGTGTTTGCACAGGGACACAGTTGGAGCAGGAGGGCAGGAGTGTGTGAGAGAGGACACAGGGAAGAGGTAACTACAGGGAGGAAGTGGGAAGAGAGCTGTTACATTGTGGGGAATTGCAGTCAATGTCATGAAACAAAATGTGTATGAAATGCTGTATGGAAAATCAATTTGCTCTGTAAACTAGTACCCAAATCACAATATATATTTTTTAAAGTAATGAGGGAAAGGTGAAGACATAGTTGAAATAAGATCATCTATGAACTGATGATTTTTGCCATTGCATAATAATTTCACAGAAGTTCATTATATGTCTGAAATTTCTTATGATTTAAGGGTAGGAAACAAAACACGACAAAAGAACAGGAAACCACAAATAGAATTTCACATGTTCCAGTAACCACTTAAAAAAAGTAAAAAGAAACATGAGAAATAAATTTTAATAAAATATTTAACCCAAAAGGTCAAGAATACTACTATTTCAACATGTACTGAATATTTTACATTCTTTTTTTTACATTAAGTTTTTAAAATGAAGTATGCATTTTACTTCAGCATATCTCAACTTGGACTAGCCTCATTTCAAATGCTCAATACTTCTGTGTGGCTAATGGTGCTGTATTGAGATCTAGAATTCAAGGGGGAACACCATGTGGCCCTTTGTTCTAGCTAATTTAAGGCTCCTCTGATTCATTGGAGCAAACCTTGGGCTCTGTGTACTCTCAGGGTGTTTCCTACAATCAAGTTAAGGGTTACCTCATGGACGTCCACTCAGTAGCCCCAGTTTGAATGACACCTGCATCTATGCTTCAAGCAGATGACTTTCTTGACCTTCTAAGTGACCACAGCTTCAGGAAAGAGAGCCTCATTCTTCCAGCTTCTTAATTAAATGATTAGTTGAGATAGACTCTGTTTGTGAGAGGTAAGTATGATTATGGTGATAACCTAGGTTAGAAATCCCATTCTCCCATTTATTAGCTTTTGGGCATAGTTATGTCACCCCAGGCCTTGATTTTCTTGTTGTACAATATTACCTTTTAGGGTTGTTTTGAGGATTAAATGAACTGATTTATGACAAGTGCTTAAAACAATTACTGGCACTTAATAGATGTGACATTACTATTAGTTGTGGGCTTAATATTTTGTAGTTTCGTTTGGTCTCAGGATAAGAACACTGGGCACAAAATGGTTTGCTGAAAATAATTGAGAGGGAGTGTGGGCCCTGAATGGGGAAACCATGAGCTAAGTTATAGGTACATGGGGTTCATTATGCTCAGCTCTTGTGTGTGTATGATATTTGGTATTTTCCATCATAAAATTTTTCTTGATAAAAGCTTTCCAACTTTTATTCTGAAATTTGCTGAAAGAAATATTGTTACATTAATTTTGTATGTCCCTGTGGAGTGCTCTGTAGATTTGTTTGAAGTGTGTGCATGTGTATCTGTCTGTCTTCTGCTTGGAGAGGTAAGGGGAAGTTTTATAGAGTAAGTGACTATTTAGCCGAAATTTGAAAGAAGAGTAAAAGTACTAGACAGTGGTGGGTGGGGGAAGAGTTAGGTGGAAAGAAGTATTCCAAGAAGTGAGGGACAATATGTACAAAGACAAGGGTTAGTGAGGATGGATTTGTTTGGATAACTTCCAGCGACTTTGTATGACTGACAGTGCTGGGTCTGCAGTAGTGGTAAGAGAAGGAAAGCAAAGGCTGGTGTCAGATAATTCTAATAGCTAGGGACTTTAGACTACCCCTAATAGTAGGGAAGATGGGCTACTGGGTTGTTTGGCCGTGGAGTGTTATGCATCACTGCCTTCAGAGGGAGGAAGGGATGGAAGAGGTTGTGTCTGAGGCAGGGGAATTAATTACACATCTATAGAAATGGTTAGGGGTGGTTCCTAGCTTATATTAAGGTTTTCCTCTGCTGATAGAGTGTTATTTCTAGTTCTGGGTACAGCAGTCCTGGGTTGTGAGAGATACTTCCCCTGCCGGAAGACTTCTGTCATGTGGATTTTTTGTCTGAGACATTATGGAATGTCACTAGTCACCCTGAGCAGGAACTGTGAAATTTCTTAAATCTAGTTAACTTCAAAATGGTTCCGTTAAGATAGATAGTGTAGGCGGTGGTTGGTAGTTGCAGTCGAGTTGACTCTGACTCATGGTGAATCTGTGTGTGCTCCTTAGGGTTTTCAAGGCTGTGACCTTTCGGAAGCAGATAACTCAGCCTGTCCTCTGAGATGCTTCTGGGTGGGTTTGAACCACCAACCTTTCAGCTAGTAGTCTAGCGCTTAACCTTTTGTGCCACCCAGGAACTCCTATATAGTTTAGGAAGCCCTGACAAAACAAACAGAATAAGATATAAAGTGGAATTAAACTCAAGGAGGCACAATTATCAATGTTTGTAGAGTAAGATCAATATATAAATGGCAGAATCTGAGTTTAACAGATTTTTTTTTCTCCTTTTAATCTGCCTCACCATCTGAACTCTTTACTTCTATACAGAGAATCCTTCACTGTGGGAGCTTTCTACCGGACTTGGCCTCCCTCACTAATGAAGCTGGAATGTTTAATGTCCAGGGCATGTTGTTGTTGTTGTTGTTGTTATGTGCCGTCAAGTCGGACCGACTTATAGTGACCCCTCCTTGGGTTTCCAAGGCAGTATCACTACGGAAGTAGATTTCCCAACCTTCCTTCCAAGGAGCGGCTGGTGGGTTTGAACCGCCAGCCTTCTGGTTAGCAGTCAAGTGCCTTAGGCACTATGCTACCAGAGCTCCCAGTCTAGGGCATAGGCTTGGCCAGTTGGTTATTCCTGCCTGAGATTTGATCCTTAATGGAGTGTTTCAGTTACCTTTTGCTGCATAGCTAACCACTCCAAAACTTGGTGGCTTAAAAGAAAAACTGCTGCTTACTTGCTCACAGTCTTGTATGATGAGCAGGACTGATGGCTCATCTCTGTTGCACGTGGCTTTGGCTGGGCAGCTAGACTAAGACCGGAATGTCTGGGAGCTGGCTGGCCCTCTTGCTCTCCCTGTGGGGCTCACCACATGACTATCTTGGGCTTCCTCACAATATGGCAGCTGGATTCTAAGAAGGAGAATTCTTATGGAAGCTGCAAGACTTCCTTAGACATAAAATACCATTCCCATGTCCTTCCATTTCTCACAGCTAGTTCAAATGCTAGCCCAGATTCAGAAGGTAGATAAATAGACTACTTCTTGATGAGGGTAGGATGGGAGGAATAGTTTGCAAGATGCCACAGAGAGTGGTAAAGATGACACAGTCATGATCCAACCAGGAAAATAAATGATGGCATAGTGCCTCAGGCATTTGACTGCTAACCAGAAGGCTGGCGGTTCAAACCCACTAGCCACTCCTCAGAAGGAAGACTGGGCAATCTACTTCCATAGAGATACTGCCTCAGAAACCCAAGGAGGGGTTGCTGTGATTCAGAATTGACTCGATGGCAGTGAGTTTGGTTTTGGTTTTAGGTATTTTAAACAAAGGAATTTTTTAGTTTTTTTGAAAATGCTTTATATATGATGCAAGAGTGGCTAAGGCAATCACTGTGTTGAAACAACTCAAGAAGCCATTCTAGCTCTAGGGCTAGAGAAGATAATATTATCAGAAATCAGAATCAAGATATTTGGCAGGAACTAACCCTGGTGGTGCTATAGTTACGTTCTTGGCTGTTAACCAAAAGGTCTGCAGTTCAAACCCACCAGCCATTCCATGGGGAAAAAAGAGCTGGTGATCTGCTCCCAGTAAGATACAGTCTAGGAAACCCTGTTGTAAGGCAGCTCCATTGTGTCCTATAGTGTCTCTATGAATTGAATTGAAATGGACTTGATGGCATGCAACAAGAAGAATCATGGGTGGATACACAGCCACTGTTGGAAAATTCCTGCCCAAAGCAGAGAGAGGGACAAATACCTTGGCTTATTACTTCCTCTCACCAATCTCTTGCCAGTGCCTCCCATTGGCTAAATCCAACCAGAAACCAGTTGGCAATGGAGACAGAAGCAGGAAGAGAATATGAAGGTTGAATGATGTCAAAATTGGCTTTTTGTGGATGAGATTATATATGGGATTTTCATTCTCATATTTTCCTCTGGGCTTCAAAGCAGTTTGAACTGGTTCAGTCATGGCTGACAAAGCAAAACTGGAACAGATCCGAATTTTAAAAATGTGGGTGATACAGAATGCTAATCAGATGCTAATGGAAAAAACTACTGTGAAGCCCTGAAGTGGAACACTGAGAAGAGGCCTAACGAGCACCTGTAGGAGCCTGAGGCGTGTCCTTAGATTATTTCCAGAACTGTGGAGAGCAGCACACATTCGCTGTGGCGTAGTTTGCTGCCATCTTTGAGCCAGGCACTGTTGTTTTCAACTGGGCTGTCAAGAGATTTGGGTGCCATGCAGCATGCACGTTGCCATTGCCCTTGTTTCCTTAAGACAGAGAATATGTTTCTAGCAGGGCTTTGACCCTTAATTTTTCCCGTTCCAGTTAGCATTACAGTTCACCCACATTGTAAAAATTTTGGTCTGTTCCTGTCTCAGCCTGGACCAAACTGGGCTGAACTGGTATGAAGCCCCAATTTTTTCTCCCTTTATATTCTAAGGAAATTGAGAACAGTATTATTAAAATGATGATGATGGACAGATTCCAAGTAGCATTTTTAAGAATATGTATGTATATATCTATGTGATGCAGTTAAACAACCAGCAGTTCCCAAAGGTGAGGTGGGTTTGAAATACTGAGTCTTCATTAAGCTTCAAAGGCCTACATGGCCTCCCTTCTCCAGGCCCGCAGGGGGCACTCCAGCCTAGCACACTAAGGCCCCACTGGCCCACAAGAGGCTGACCAGTCAAGGCATACTGGGGCAGCTGTCTCTCTGTCAGTTAGTTTCTGCCTTGGTGGGGTATGTCTCTGTCAGCTTCCATGCCAAAGCTGCCCCTTCCTTCCACGTTAGACGAGGAGAGGTGTTCCATTTTGCCCCCTGCAGCTATTGCCAGGATTCATGAGAAAGCCAAACCAAGCACCACTGGAGCTTGAGAGTCCCTCTTATTCCTTTGGGGTGTTTGCACTGATTATGCTCGGTGTGAAGGGACTTGCATGGAAGTGCAGGATCACCCACCAGTGCATAGAGCTGTCAGCCCTGGATGTAGTATAATAGAAAATGTCTCATAAAACCCACTTTGGCTCTACCTTAAATAAGTACCTCACAAAACTCCATATTTTTGAGTTTCTGCTATTTCTTCAACCCATCTCATTCAAAGTGACTGACTCTGGGAGACAAACTTGGGCCACTTAACCAGCAAAGCACCAGTAGTAGCTAGAGCTGCATTATTACAGGGCCAAAGGACATTTCTGTGCAGTTAATATTGGTATCTTGAAAGCTTGGTTCCTTTGCTGCTCTAATCCTTACTTACTTTATCTACTCATCTGGATACACAAAACCTTCCCCTTGCCAAAAGTGCTGGCTAGGCTGGAATTCCTGCCCCTCTGAAGCTCCTCCATGACTTCTTCAGGTGGCTTGGTTTCTCTTGGACATCTATGCACAAGCCCTCAGGGGTCAGAGGTCAGAGGTCACTCCCATTCTAGGGAGTGGGGAAGCTTTCCTGGGGGAGAATGAGTCAAACTTGAAATACTGGACCTTGCAAAAATGCAATGGGGCTCTGATGCTGAAGGCACCTGCGGCCCTATGAGGAGCCAACTGGGGCTGCCACTAGGGCTCCCACAGTTTGAGCTGTCAACCTGCTGCCTGTACAGAAACTCTGGGTAAGAACTTGGTCCTAGAGCCCCATCAGTCTGTGTTCCCATTACAGTTTATGCTCTCTCTCTCTGTATGTGAGGTACTGCTGGAAAATCCACGGGAGGTCCAGTGAGGTGGAAGAATAGTTTCATTTAATTCTGGAGAGTTTTTCTGAGAAAACGTGCTTTTATTTGTGTGCCTCCCGCCCTCAATAAGTAGAGAATGCTGTCCAATAGTATGCTTTTCTCTTTTGAGAAATGAGTTAAAAATCACATAAAGGAAAAGATTGCTTTGGTGAAATATAATTATGTATAGAGATTGTGTGAGGAGACAATTCTTGTGTAAGGAGGACCACAGAGGCATTTTAATTGTGAAAAATAACCATGATTTCATCAAGGAAATTGTTTCAGGCATTAAAAATTGAGTCTTTGAATAAGCATTATCCTAGGCTGATAGTGCTTGGAAATGTCAATCTTGGAAATTCTTGAATTCCTTTGTAGAGCTGAGAGTTATGTTCTCTGGGCTGATGCCTCAGTTCAGCTCCTTTCTCTTAAGTACAATTTTCTGGGGTTTAATTTAATTTTTTTTTTTTTTAGTTGAATTGTAATTCACATACCATAAAGTTTACCATAATGTGTTCTATCTAAAATCAACTGCAGCATTATAAGGCATGTGTGCATGTGAAGTTTTTTATTTATGCTTGAAGGTTTTGAGAAGAAAAGAGAAATCCTTTATCAAAGTGAAATTGTAGATTTTGTTTTTAATTGCATGTGGCAAGTAGTCATTAGTTATGGTTCAGTCAATTGGGTAAAATAAAATTTATATGTGCCCCTTTCTATAGAAAACTAAAACCAAACAGTGCCACTGAGTAGATTCCAACACACAGAGACCCTATAGCACAGAGTAGAACTGCCCTGTAGGGTTTCCAAGGCTGTAAATCTTTATGGAAGCAGCCTGTATCATCTTTCTCCCGTGGAGTGGCTGGTGGGTTCGAACCACTGACTTTTTGGTTAGCAGCTGAATGCTTTTAACCACTATGCCTCTAGAGCTCCTTCCTTTCTATAGGGACCCCATTATATTATTTCTAAATCTGAGTTTGTATCAGAGTACAGATAATGGCAGTGAGTCTATCCAAATAAAATACTGAATTCCAGAACCTATTTTTCTGAACAACTTTCTGAAATTAAAATAATTAACACTTTTGTAATCTGAATTTTATAGTAAGAATAATTCTAAATGAATGAACAGTTTTGGTTTTAGAAGTTGGTTCAAGAACTCTAGCTCTACCAAAAGACTTTTACCGCTTGTGCCTCTAAGTCTAGCTTCTTGGTATGTCTTTTCTAATGCACTGGTTTTTGGTTTCAGTCCACATTGAAAAGCAAACCCACCTCCTTTAGAGCTAAAAATCTTTATTAAAAATTTCTTACTCTGGGTAAAATGGAGTGGGAGAGAGATTACTTTTCTTATTCCTTTGTACTATTTGAATGTTTTAATAAGTGTATGTATTATCTTTCCAAAAATGAAATGGAAATTTTTTCAATAATCAAATAATTAAAATATTTTCAGTTGCTGCTTTTAAACCTATTTTTGTCTTTTGAAGGGTCTCAAGAATGGAACTAGACAAATGGATGTGAGACATTAGAGAGAAGTGATTTAATTAAGTAAAGCATACATCTGTCCCCAAACATACATTAATTTATTTGTATTAGAAAATCCTCTAAGTCTAAAGTATTTTTCATTCTCAATTCAGAATGGTGAATCTTATTTTTATGGTCCCCATGTCACTTGACAATAAAAGATAATTGCTGCTTTTGAGAAGCATTTGCTGTAACAGGTAAAATGTTACCTTTCAGATAATTTAGTTCTAGCTTGTAGGCAACAATTAGCTCTTATGTTCATCTGTGCTTTTACTGTGTGATGGGGAAGGATTCCCCTGGCTTTGGAATGGTCCACTCAGGCTTGGCATGGAGCTGGTGCTGGGCGGGATTGCTTCCATGTGAATTTGAAAATAAAACGAGGGTTTCTCTCTTTCTTCCACTATGCAATATTGGCAACTTGTTCCCTCTCTTTTTCTGCTCCTGAATATCACTTGCTGTAAAATTGATACGCTAACATTAAAAATTTCAGAAGAGGAAAAATCATAGACTTGCACTTTAAATTGCTGTCGAGTTGATTCTGCTGAGTGATGGTGACCCTCCACCCCCACCCCCGTGTGTGCAGAGTAGAACTGCTCCTGGAGTTTCAAGGCTGTGACCTTTTGGAAGTGGATCAGCAGGCCTTTCTTCCAAGGTGCCTTTGGATGGATTCAAACTGCCAACCTTTTTGTTAGCAGCCCAGTGCTTAACTGTTTGTACCACCCAGGAACTTTTTAATAAAATAGTGTTAGCATATTTGTCTGTGTTCTTTTTAGTCATTATTCATAAGGATATACACTTTTGCAGAGAGCTAATTACAACATTAGGAGTTCTGGTGGAACAGTGCCTAAGGCATTTGACTGCTAACCAGAAGGTTGGCGGTTCAAACCCATCCAGCTGCTTTGCGGAAGGAAGATGAGGCAATCTACTTCCGTAAAGATTTTCCGCCTGGGAAACCCAATGGGGGTCACTATGTCAGAATCGACTCAGTAGCAGTGGGTTTGGTTTCTTTGGTTTTAATTGCAAGATGGATAGGATTCCACACTTTATAAATGTTTCATTATTTTATGTCATCAATGTTACCACATACACTTCAGAAGTGTCCTCTTCATTCATGGCATTGGTGCTCTGGTAGTACCTCAGGCCTTAGGCTGCTAACCAAGTGGCCAGCAGTTCAAACCTACCAGCTGCTCCATGGGAGAAAGATGAGGTGGTCTGCTTCTGTAAATATTTACGGCCTTAGAAACCACATAAGGCAGTTCTACTCTGTATGATAGCGTCACTATGAGTTGGACTGACTCAGTGGCAGTGGTTTTATTCATTGTTTTAGCTGCCTCAGCCATTTCTCCTCTTGTTGAACATTTAGGATTTTTCTAATGTTTGATTCTTAGACTTCTTATAATTGAGTTAAAAGAAATGAAATTTTAATGAGTTATTAAATTCTTTTTTAAATATGAATTTACAAAGTCAATTAATTATTTCATAGTGTTATAACTACATGAGGATTATTTTGCAGTTTATTTCCACACATCTATGTCTTTTTTTCCCACCTGCAAAAAAAGTGTTCTTGAGTGTGAAGTAGGACCTAGACATACATACATGCTTCTTATGAATGTCTAAGCTTCACATACTGAATTCTGCTAAGAAGCACAGAAAGGTCTCAAATCCAGCATTAGTTACTCTCTGATAGTCCAGTTCTGTAAGTACTTTGTTACAAACCCTGAACAGTAAAGTGGAAATTTTGACTTCCGTTTCTGACTGTAATGACAGGTGTCTATCTAGAAATTATTCCTCCTAAT
>NW_006922018.1:2612152-2621577 GCF_000298275.1 Orycteropus afer afer
TGCAATCCTTCTGCCTAGTCCGCCATCTTCTATTCCTCCTAATCTTATTACAGGACTCAGTAAATACTCAATGGAATCAGTAAGGAGGGCAGGCTCTTGAGCCTATCCTACACATGGAGAAATGGATTAGGTTCATAGTGCTGCAGGGCCAGGGAGGTTCCCTGTGTTGACTTTCATGAAATGAGTTTGGCTACCATCCCTGGGAGCTGTCCTTCAGAAGGTCATGTGCTATATAGGCTTGCAAAGACTTCTTGGACCATCACTCAATGTCGTGTAAAAAAAAGCAGATGTTCTTATCTTCAAATTTATACTGAGGTTTATTTCTTCAAATTTCAAAGGATATTCATGGATTTTTAGATTTAATTTATGTTTTCTCCCACCTACACTGATTTAGAAAATGTGGATAGTCTCCCAGTCTTACTTTTGGGCACTGTAGGTATTCTCCGGGAGCTCTGGTAGCATAGTGCCTAAGGCACTTGTCTGCTAACCAGAAGGCTGGCAATTCAAACCCACCAGTCCTTGGAAGGAAGATGGGGCAATCTGTTTCCGTAGTGATACTGCCTCGGAAACCCAAGGAAGGGTCACTATGAGTCGGGTCCGACTCAACGGTACATAACAACAACAACAACAGCAAGAACAAGGTATTCTCCATACCTATGTGGCTGAGCACATGTTTTATTTAAGTGGTAAATTTGTGATGGTCTGTGGAGGCCTCGCACACTTAGGGACTTTGTAGGTCCATAATGTGGGTGACGGGCCCAGTTGATTCTGGGGGAACTGTTATTATAGTTTCTCTTTGCCAAGTTACCCTCCTTAGAGAAGTACCTCTTCATATGCTTTTTCATTTGGTGACACTAACAATTCCCTCTAAAATGCTAGCTCTGCAAGCTCTCTTATCATATTAAAGTAATTATTTCTACATTATAGATAGCAAATCATGTCCAAAGAAAGAAACTTAAAAATAATTCACATTGCCATGTAGGAGTCATAGCATTTTAGATGTTGAAGGGATACTTGTAAGCACCCAGTCTGACACCCTCACGATACAGACAGGGAGACTAAGGCCTGGTGATTTCCCCAGGCTTGTTCACAAGGTGATTGCTGAGGAGGGACTTCAGCATTTCTTTGGACTCCAGTCCACCGTTTTTGACTGCATAGTGAACCTCTAATGTTTGTTCTTCTTCCACAAAATGGGAGCTGACAAAAGGAAAAATACTCTAGTTCAAAAATCAGAGGTAAATAATCACAGAAGCCCATCACAATTGCAGAGCTCCTTATAGTTTATAAAGCTTTTGCACACACCCTGAAGTATGACTATATAAGAAGTTTATGTGATGTTTTAAAAATCAAATTCTTAATTTTTCAGTATTTCTACCCCTTTATAGCAGCACAGTAGTTTATTGTGAGATTCTGAAGTGATGTCTGAATTATCAAAGAAAGAAAATAATGACAGGAAACCAAATTCACCAATTTCCTTTTATTTCAATCGTGATAATTTTAAATAGACTGAATTTATTTTAGTTAGAATAATGCATCCTTAATAAGATAGCTGATAGGGAATTTTCTGAGGTTTCTTAAGTTTTCCCAATATCCTTATACCTGAAAAAGAGTATTCTTATTTCATCTTTAGGTAGAGAAATAAGATCTGTGGATTTTGATAACTTTGCACACAACAGATTTTATACCATCAGGTTTTGATAGAACAAGCAGACTTAAACTAAAATTTACAGAATTCTCAGAATGGCTTGTTCAAGTGGGGAAAGGATTCTACATAGCGACCACTGTGTTATTAGTGGGGCCCCAAGGAGAGGATTTATCACTTATGTTTTGATATGAAGAAGCTCTGGTGGTATACTACCTAAGGCACTTGACTGCTAACCAGAAGGCTGGCGGTTCAAACCCACCAGCCACTCCTTAGAAGGAAGGTTGGGCAATCTACTTCTGTAGTGATACCGCCTTGGAAACCCAAGGAGGGGTTTCTATGAGTTGTATCCGACTCGACGGCACTGTGGTTTGGATTTTTTTTTTTGGTTCTGATATGAAGAAGCACAGTAGTGAAGCATCTAGGCTAAGCTTTAAATATTGTAAAATAATGTTCACATGTGGGTTGATAAAAAGAAGAGTAGTTACCTTTACCTAGGCCTTGTAGCAGAAGATTTTCTGTTATCATTTCCCTTACTATAATGCTGTTTTTAGCTGCTGTTGAGTTGATTCTGACTAGTAAAGATGCTCTATTATTATCTTAATATTACAGAGGAGGAAACTGAGGTTTAGATAGTGTCAGTAGCTTGCTCAAGATCATTCAACTAGGTTAGCGGCAGAATTGGATTGGAAGTCAAGTCTGCCCATACTCTTTCCATTAGGCTTCAGTTATTATGTAGAAGAAACTATGATTAAAATATTTTTCTGCATTCTTTGACAATTTATTCCAAGATCTAACAATTCTCTTCTTTTGGACATGTTGAGTAGGGAGCTTGGGCTCTTAGTTAACTTACTTGCCTCTAACCTATGACTGTGTTGGACCATCTCCTGCTTCCCATTCCTCTGCCTTAATTAGCACACAGAGGGACTACACATGAGCCAAGGTATTAAACAGTCCCTTCCTCTGACTTTGCCTGATTTTTCCCTTGGTGTTACAGGGATAGACTCTCTAGTAAGTGAATCAGGAATCTTGGAGAAATGTTCCTCACCCCTAATCAGCAAAATTTGGCTCCTCTATTGTGGCTTAGACAACCTGTGACCTGGACTCTCATGCAAGCCCTGTAGTGAGAAAAACTTGTTTTCATTTCTTCTTTTGCCAAGCCCATCTGGACAGAGCAGGTGCAGGGCTAGACTCTTAAAATAGAACATTTTGTTTTGTGTGATGTGGCACTGTGGAAAATTTTTTTTGGTTTTTACCTGTTGTTCAAGTTAATGAAATGATGAAGATGTGTTCCCTCATTGTGCCATTTTCTTTACGCCCATGGGACCTTTCATTTGTCAATTGACCTCTCTAGCTTTTTCATTCGTAAAATGCAGGATTTATTCTTGATAATCTCAAGGGGCTTTGCCTAACATTGATAATCTGTTTCCATATTTCTGATTAGAGCTCAGATTTTGAAATCTGCCATCTCTGGTTTGATTCTCCTGACAATATTATACTAGCAGGAATGGCTAACTTAAAATTACTCTTGATGGTTGAAGTATACCATTCTGTCATCTTGACACCTCATTTGCTCAATACCAACAACCATCTCTAAAGCAGGTTGTACAAACCAAACCAAACCAAACCCATTGCCATTGAGTCAATTCCAACTTATGGCGATCCCCTATAGGGTTTCCAAGGCTGTAAATCTTTATGGAAGTAGATTGCCTCATCTTCCTCCTACAGAGGGGCTGGTGGGTTTGAACCACCAACCTTCTGAATAGCAGCCAAATGCCTCATGCACTATGCCACCAGAACTCCATTTAAAAGCTTGACTGTGTCCTGATGTATATGCTTAAGATCACAGACAGCAATAGATGATTTAATTTAACATTGAGGAAAGGGTATTTCCATGACACCTGTTCATCCTTTTTGGCTTAAGAATTAACGATTTCTCTTGAAAGTTCTGAATCTTAAGACATAAGACTTTAAGAGTCCTGTTTTATTTTTTAAACTCCTTTTTATATTTATTAAACTCCTCTATTTTTTTCCCCCCTTTGGCAGTCAGACCATCTTTGGTCCAGACTCTCATTCTCCTCCTTTGTAAACTGCGAGTAATAAACCTCCTTTGTGGTATTGTTGTGGGAATTCGATGAGAGAAAGTTGTGGCACTGCTTAGTACTTAGAAGATGCTTATTCACTCAGAGTCACACAATGAGTTCCATTTACTCTGTTCACAAGTGACAGCTATTGATTAATCTGCTGGCTAAAAAATAAGTGTAAGATGGGCCCACTGATTGCAAGAAGCTAGCAATATTTTAGATGAGACAAAAGAAATACATATAAAACAATTAGAGAGCAGTCCAAGTCTGGACATGGCCATGTGCTGTCCTGGAGACCAGGTGCCATAACCAGAGCAGGCAAATTCTCACAGTAATGGTCTCTGAGTCCAATTTTCAGGGGAGTGGAGTACCAGCATAGCTGACCATCCTAAGAAAAAGTCAAGACTACAGTTCATGGGGTTCAATAATGGGGAAAAGCTTAAGTAAATTATGAGCTATCAGAAGGGAAGAATGATGTGTATCATTAAAAATGATCAGTATGATATCTAAGCAGAAAAAGTGTTATGAAATAACAGCAAGTGAAAGCACTTGAACACAAGATTGTAATAATGACGTGATTAGCTCTGTGACTGTGTATTTATCTACATGAAGACATGTAGATAATATTAGAAAAGAATATGACCTGAGGGATTAAAATAATTGAAGCTAATGGTCCACACCTGGCCCCAACCACTCTGTTGTTTCAGTTGGCTCCTCTCAGAACATTAGTAACACTTTGTATAATTCTAATTTGTACTTATTTGTGTCATTTATTTTCAAAGATTGTGGGTTTTTTTTTTTTGACACAGACTCCTTGAGGGTAGGGATTAAGGCATCCATGTCCTTATATCCTCTTACAGTGACCTGCAATTGTGGGGCCCTTGTCAAAACAACATTTTTCTTAGGAATTCTACCCCTCCTTTGGTCTCTTTCTGACATCAAAGATAGACTTTTCACTTTCCAAAGAATTCCCCATAAACTACCCTTAAAAATGTCTTTGCAGCAATTTATCCTGTAGGTAGTGATGTGTACTTAGTCTTGGCAGGCTTAGGTAGTACAGGCTGGGTAGGTAAGTCCTTGTTAAGAGGAACTGTCTGTGGAGTCTCAATACAAATGTGACCCTCAGTGGTCTTTCAGCTTTCCATTCTGTTCAAGTGAAACCAATTCAACCATCTGCAAGCTGATCCAGTACAAACTGGTCCAATGTAACCAGTTCAGTGAAAAGTTGGGTGTTTGTGCCAATGAGTCTAATGATCAAATCACTCCCTCCTAAGTTAAAAGTTAACAAAGCAACACACTCACATTGTCCTCTAGTCTTTCTGTCACCATGGGAGGCCTGAGGCCCTTTCTCATTCCATGTGTGAATGAATATCTCAAGGCCTCCTTTTTAAAATTTGCTGGAGAATACAGAATAGAAGAAGGAGAACTGAACAGAGAACTTCAGGCCTGATTCAACTTCATCAGTAGTTGAGTAAGTCAGTCAACCTCTCTAGGCCTCATTCTCCTTATTTGTTAAAATAAAAAGGGTAGCTTGATTTTTCTGACCACTTATCTCCAGTTCTAGTATTCTATGACTTTAGTTTCAGCTCTTTTAACCAACCATTTCTGATTAATTCTAACCTAGCCACAATCATTTTGTTAATTTTAGTTGGTTCCTCTCAGAGCATTAATACCCAATTTGTACTGTTGTAATTTGCTCTAGTTTGTGCCGTTTATTTTCAGCATTGTGATTTTTTCACACAGACTCCTTGAATGTAAGGATTGACATAACCATGTCCTTGTATTTCCTCACAGTGCGGGCCTTGTCAAAACAACATTATTATTATTATTTTTCCCAGTGATTATATCCCTCTTTTAGACTCATAAGGAGCAGGAGGAAGATGAAGCAATCAACTTCTGTAAAGATTTACAGCCTTGGAAACCCAATGAAGGTTGCTTTGAGTCAGAATTGACTCTCGGTGGCAGTGGGTTTGTTTTTTTTTTGGTTTTAGACTCTCATAACTGTCAAACAAGAACTCGAGAGCAAAAAGTTATCAAAATTTAAAATAAGTCATAGAATTTTTATAAATATTTACAAATATTCCTTTTAGTGTAACTGTTGGAAATAGCTTCACAGAAAAAATATTTTAAAGATTTATTCTTATAACTAAATGTGATTGTTGGACAACTTTGTTTTGAGAGACACACACAAGAAATCTTTTTCAGTTGTGAAAGATCAGTAATCCTAAATTATTCAGGGCAAATAAGAAATTCATTCCTGGTCAACTCAGTGACTGCTTGTTCTAGTCAAGCAAATAATCAAAAGCAGACTTATCTTCTTGACTCTAAGTGGAAGTGTACATTTTTGTGTGTCACAAAAGTGGTGAGAGTGACGATGGTGCTAGCTGGGGTGGTGTTGGTGGAATTATCTGGGCTAGATTATCTGCAGTCATGAGAAATGAAAATTCATTTCTAGCTGGGTGGTTCCATAAGGTGCAATCTTCTATCCTTTCAGGAAACATTTGTTGGAATTCAAGGCATCATAGAATTAGTATGTTGTACAAGGGAAGTAGAGGAATAAGCAGAACAGTTCCTGAAGAAAACAAGATTAGCTGGGAAGTAGACTCTTCCGGAAGGTATGGACCATCAGATATGATGGTGTTGTTCCAGGTGGATGATTGTGTGAAGCAAAAGGAGCAACAGGCTTGAAATCAGAGGACAGGTATCTGAAAGATGACATTTCCACTTGGGCAAGTTTCTTGATCTTTCTGGTCCTGTCATCTGTAAACTGTAAAGAATGTTACACTCTGTGAGCTGGTGTTACAAAAAACGAACAAACAACAACCACATACACAGAAAAACAACTTCTATAAAGTTCTGCAAACATATATGAACCATCCTGAATTCATTCATTTATTCAACAACTGCTTTTAGACCATGACACTGTGCTTTGAGCTAAGCACTAGAATAAGTATTGCATAAAGATCAAGATGCAATCATTTTATAAGTGGTTGTTGTTGTTGTTATGTGCCATCGAGTCAGACCCGACTCATTGCGACACCTCCTTGGGTTTCCAAGGAGGTATCTCTACAGAAGTAGATTGCCCAACCTTCCATCTGAGGAGTGGCTGGTGGGTTTGAACTGCCAGCCTTCTGGTTAGCAGTTAAGTGCCTTAGGCACTATGCTACCAGAGCTCCTTAATAAATGGTAGGTAAATCATAAACTAAAGCAGGTAAATAATGATTTCCTATGGGTCTCCAGCTGCTATTGTGACCCTTAAGTATTATTTTGATGCATAAAATCTGTGAAACAGTGTCAGGTCTTATACAATGGACATAGGCTCTGCCTTTTAGGAGCTGATATGTTGATGGAAAACAAATACAGGACACTTAAGATGAACAGAAGTCAAATGCAGAAATAATGGATGGTATGTAGTGAACCCAGTGATGTGGAGAATCAAGAGAGAGTGAGCTTTGAGTAAATCAGAAGAGCTCATCACAGAATCTCATGGGGAGATGGCCTTCCTTTAGGCCAGCAGGAAGTAGAAGTTCACTTTCTCTGATTTTCAGACATCCCCACAGGTAAATAACCAATAAGAGTTACGCAGTTATCAACTTTGACAGTGTTACAATTAACAAGCCATTGGTGCTTCATTTTGGAGTATGTCATGAATCTGACAGCATGGGTGAAAATGTTATCTGCAACTGTAAAGCTGTTGTTGTTCGGTGCTGTCAGGTTGTACAGCAGAATGAAACACTGTCTGGTCGTGGGTCATCCTCACAATCTTTGCTATACCTGAGTCCATCATGGCAGCTACTGTGTCAATCCATCTCTTTGATGGCCTTCCCCCACTTTGTTTTTTGCTGACCTTCCACTTTACTAAGCATGATGCCCTTCTCCAGGGAGTGGTCCCTTCTGACAACAGGACCAAAG
This sequence comes from Orycteropus afer afer, assembly GCF_000298275.1. NCBI lineage: Eukaryota > Metazoa > Chordata > Mammalia > Tubulidentata > Orycteropodidae > Orycteropus > Orycteropus afer. The sequence continues at coordinate 2,619,791 of NW_006922018.1, forward strand.
TAGGTGTTATGAAGTCTGGCCATTCTCGCTTCTAAGGAGAATTTCAGCTGCTCTTTGTCCAGAACAGATTTGTTAGTTCTGGCAGTTCATGGTACTTTAAGTATTCTTCACCAACATCACAACTGAAAAGAATCAACTCTTCTTTGGTCTTCCTTATTCATTGTGAAGCTTTTGCATGTATATGAGGCGATTGAAAATACCATGGCTTGGGTTAGGGACACTTTAATCTTCAAAGAGGCATCTTTGCTCTTCACACTTTACAGGTTTTTTTTTTTTTTCCACAGCAGATTTGCTCAGTGCAATGCATTGTCTGATGTCTTGACTGCTGCTTCCATTGGTGTTTATTGTGAATCCAAGTAATATGAAATCTTTCACAACTTCAGTCTTTTCTTCATTTATTGTGATGCTGTTTATTGGTCCAGTTGTGAGAATTTTTGTCTTCTTTATGTTGAAGTGTAGTCCATACTGCAGACTGTAGTCTTTAATCATCAGTGCTTCCAGTCATCTTCACTTCCAACAAGCAAGGTTGTGTCATCTGCATATCACAGGTTGTTAATGAGTCTTCCTTCAATACTGATGTTGTGCTCTTCTGCATATAGTCCAGCTTCTAAGATTATTTGTTTAGCATACAGATCAAATAAGTATGGTGAAAGGATATAACCCAGACATATACCCTTCCTGATTTTAAACCATGCAGTAGCCACTTGTTCTGTTTGAACGACAGCCTCCTGGTTTACGTACAGGTTCCTCATGAGCACAATTAAGTGTTCTGGAATTCCCATTCTTCTCAATGTTGTCCATAAGCAGTTATGATCCACACAATCAAATCCTTCTGCATTCAATAAAATGCAAGTAAACATTACTCTGGTATTCTTTGCTTTCAGCCAAGATCCTTCTGACATCAGCAATGATATCCCTCATTTCACATCCTCTTTTGAATCCAGGTTGCATTTCCAGAAGTTCCCTGTCAATATACTGCTGCAACCATTTTGGAATTATCTTCAGCAAAATTTTACCAGTGTGTTATATGAAAGGTAGGCCTAGTAAAAACATAAATTTTAGGAACTTGTTTAATTTTACTTATTAACTTTACTACAGAATATACTACTCAAAAGAATCGCACTTCTTTTTCTTTCATAATAGTTAAGTGTTACTATATTTCTGAGCAGCAATACCTGTTAGAAGCCAGGTTGAAGTTAGGGTTGGGGAGAGCTAGGTCTCTGTGTGTATGTGTGTGTCTCGAGAGAGGCAGTCAGGGAGGGATTTGATTCATATATGTGTATTGAGCTTCTTCTGTTTCAAGGTTTTTTTTAAATTTTTATTTATTTATCTATATCAATCTAGGAGACATTATCTGTCTCCTCAAGCAATTGCAAACCCAAAAGAGAGTGGGATGGACAGATAACAAGAGAGGGCAGGAAGGTAAGCCAGGTGTGAAGCTCAGACCCTTCTAGTCCTTTGTCAGATGGGGCTCTCTTCATTCACTTCTATGGCTGCAATTCAAGGAAATCTTTCCATCTCTGGGTGGGCTGCTCCAGTTAATATAGGCAGTAGAGACCCCTTAAAATTTCATCACTTAGCAATTGAACCCTGGTACAGTGAGAGGCAGACCAGCTGATCAATATTTTAATACATAGCGATTTTCTCAGAAGTCTACAGCCCGGTGACACTACTGGGAATGACCTCTAATTAGAACTCTCTCCAGAACCTACCCAGTTTCTCTCTGTTCCTCTGTTTTTTTTTTTTTTTTCTGTTCTTCCTCATTATTTTCATCTCTCTCATCTACT
>NW_006922018.1:2625127-2626842 GCF_000298275.1 Orycteropus afer afer
TGTTGGAGACCTCTCGTATCCCCCCCACCTGGGTCAATGTGGCTGACTCTTCCTCTGTCTGGCTTCCTGTCTTTTAATCCTCTTTCTCCTGCTCTTCTGGCCTGCTTCTTTGGGCGTCCCATAGGGTTTCTAAGTCAGTAAGTCCTTCTGGAAGCAGACTGCCTCATCTTTCTCCCATGGAGTAGCTAATGGGTTTGAACTGCTGAGGTTACCTTAATTAAATATATTATAGAATTAAATGATAAACATTTATTTATAGAATAAAATGCTATATTCTCTGTTCTACACATACACGCACACACAGGTGCATAAGTGCACACACATTATTTTCTATTTCTTAAAAAAAGAGAGAATTAAAAACTCTGGAAGAATGTTGATAGACTAGGTCAGGTTATTTCTTTGGATTAAACCAAAACCAAACTCACTGCCCTTGAGTTGATTCCAACTCATAGCAACCCTATAGGACAGAGTAGAACTGCCCCATAGGGTTTCTAAGTCAGTAAGTCCTTCTGGAAGCAGACTGCCTCATCTCTCTCCCATGGAGTAGCTAATGGGTTTGAACTGCTGATATGGTTAGCAGCCCAATGCTTTAACACAGCACCACCAGAACTCCTTGGATTAATCACCCTCAGTAGAAGAATGTCTTCATGCTTAGATTATTATCTTTGGTGGACAACAAAAGAAAATATATATTGAAAACCCACATGTAGATCCTTGAGTCTATTGAGAGTATAGTGAAACTCAATGGAAGTATGTGGGAGGTAAGGAACCCTGGTAGCACAGTGGTTAAGTCCTTGGCACTCCGCTTCTGAGCAAAAGGTTGGCAGTTTTAACCCACCAGCCACTCCACAGTAGAAAAATGAGGCAGTCTACTTTTGAAAAGAGTAAACCAAAACCAAACCCACTGCCATTGAGTCAATTCCAGCTCATAGCAACCCCCATCGGCTTTTCAAGGCTATAAATCTTTATGGAAGTAGATTGCCCTATCTTCCTACCACAGAATAGCTGGTGGGTTTGAACCACTGACATTCTGGTTTGTAGCCAAATGCCTTACCCACTGTGCCACTAGAGCTCCTTTCTGAAAAGATTACAGCCTTGGAAACCCTATAGGGCAGTTCTACTCTCCTATAGGTTCGCAATGAGTTGGAATTGATTTGGTGGCATGCAACAACGCAAGGGTGGTGCTTCTCATTTTATTTCAGAGCCTCTTTTTAGTGACTGCGGAGCTTAAAGGGATCAGTTAGTTCAACGTGCCAACTCTAAGGGCTGAGTGAAAGCCCCTCGACCTTGGGCTTCAAGCTCTGCCTCTTGCTCCTGGCCTACTGAAGCTGGAGGCTTTTCTTAACTCAGGCAGCAGCTGGATGCTAAGGCCAACAAACCCAAGGTTGACAGATAAAATGGCACAGTCTTAAGATTACCAAACAACATGGCAGGTCACTAGTTCAAGTCCAGAGACAGTCCCAAGGTCAGCAGGAAATAGGGCAGGCTGCTGACTGAAGACTTGGCTACATGCAGGGTCCAAGCATGCCAAAAAAGCTTCAAAGACCTTCCTTGATGCTTCTTCTTATATACTGGAAGCAGACCATATTCCTGAGGTAGCTACTCAGCTACTCCAGTAGATTCCATCATGGAGTTGATTGCCAGTCTTATCATGGGGAATAACTATATCCAACTGCCCAGCCACTTAAAACCAGGCCTAGCCAAGTTGACACATA
>NW_006922018.1:2627232-2629909 GCF_000298275.1 Orycteropus afer afer
TGTACTGCCCATGTAACTCTCTCTGTCTTTCTCATCCTCAATGCTGCCATATTGAGTTGACACATAATCTTAACTACCACAGATACTGTGTTAGCCTTCACTTTGCACCTCAGTTTCTTTATCTGTCAGACTGAGAGACCTTTTTTCCACCTTTACATGCCAAATAAATAAAGATGAACAGAAGGACAGTGATGTAGTATTGAATATTGGAAAAAACAGAAGGTTTTAGACCAAACTTGAAAACACTTCTTTATGGGATCACTGCAGGAAGAATCTACATAGAGTTCAGTGATGGAATCCAAGTACCTATTAGTAAGAATAAAAAAATATCATAGATTAAGCATGAGCTCTATGCCACATCCTGCACTAAGTGACTTATACACAATAATTCATGTAAAGTTCACAGTGATAATGAGACAGACTTTATTGTTATTGGTTTATTATTGACAATGAACTCAAGACCAACAGAAAGTAAATAAATTTATAAATCATGGTCCCAATTTGAGAGTTTATTACTCCACAACTTCCCACTCAGAGAGCTGGAATCCTGAAGTGATTTGTGAGGACACTCTTGGTCTCAGGTAATTCCTACTTAGTTATTGTTTGGGCAGGAGGGCATCTTTCCTGACCTCCAGGATCTGTTAAGTTCTCCTCCTGTGTCCTTCAGTAGAGCGCTCTAGATATCCCCATTGCATTATTCTGTATTGCAATTTTTGGTTACTTGTTTCTACACTAGAAAGAAGCTCCTTGAGTTGAGAGCTCCATCTTATTCCCTATGATATCTGCAGAACATAGTACAAAGCCTGGTACTTGAAGATGCTAATAAATGTCTATGTAATCAATGAATGTGGATATCCATATATTCAAACATGCACTTAAGTTTTGTCCATAATAGTTAGAGTTGCTTGGTATAGAAGGGCAAACGACTAACTCTGTGACTTGGGTAAGGACCAACAGATGGAACACTGACAATTCTTGGCTGGAGTTTTCCAGTGGGAGAAGTTCTAGAACTGGAGATGACCTGTGGGTATAGGTGGAGTGATATCAAACAATATCGGGGTTAGTATTATTTTCAGCCCAATGCTGGACACAGCCTTGGTCAGGTGCGGTCAGGGGTCAGGTGCAGGAGGCCATGGGAACTTCTGAAAGGGTATGGAGTGTACCACCCAGCCTGTTGGAGGAAGGTAGGAATGAAACCAGCAGATGTGCTCAAGATTCTGTTTTCAGTTCTCCAAAGGGTCTTTTTCTTGACCAAAGCAGTGTGACCGTTGCTATGACAATTGCTATCTTGGTCCCTGGGACTTTCCCTTGTAAGGTGGCATTATTTTTTTAGTCTTTTCAGATCAGTTACCATGAAACTGAGTAATAACCAACCTGGGGGTTGGGATGGTTGGGGATGTGGTCGTGATAGTGATGTTAGAGTACCGAGAAGGACTTTTGGTAAATGAGTTACTTTTCCAAACCAGACCAATATTCCTGCTAGTCATCTTAGTCTGGCTGACTGTCCATTTTTGCAGAGGTTTATGGATTCTTCCCCTAAAATGTCTACAAATAGTTCATTATTGCATTATTGCAAGTAGCAGAAACATAACAGGTAGAAGGGCACTGGGTTCAAATCTCAATTCTGTCCTAAATGACCAACCTATGCCTTTCAGCCCATGCTCTTCAGTCTCCTCATTCATTAAAAAGAGATATGGTTTCTGACCACCTTTCTCACTCTAAGAGTTTTTGATATTTTTTGACCCTGAGAATACTAACCATAAATAGTAGCTATTGAAGGGCCAAAACTATGTTTAGGGTTGGGGTCTTGATCATATTGCCTTAGTTTGAATCCTGATTTGGACACTTCCTGATCGTGTAACCTTGGACATGTTATATACTATCTCTCTTCATTTCCTTATCTGCAAGAGGGAGGTAATGCAAGCTACCCAGGGACTTGGAGGAATCAATGACATGATGCTTACTGGTATCTGAGACACTGTGAGAGAATGATGAGGAACTGAGGAGACAGACAGGAGAGGGAAGAAGAGAGGGAAGACATTGTATGTATGAGCATGGAGAAAGGAGCATGAAGAAGGAATGGAAAAGAAGACAGAAAGGGTGCAGAGGTGTGGGGAGAATCAGAAAAGCAAGATTCATAGGTGTTGCCTATTAAGGTGTTTATAAAGGATCTATTTTCATGCCAGTGGACTCTTAAGAACTCAGGGGAGAAATTGGCAAGTGGAATCAAGGAGAAAGGAAATTGGGAATGGTATGTGGACTTCACAGTGAATTTAATTCTTCTTGCCAATCTCTTTCCTCTTAGCTTCATCCTGCTTAGATCTTTTATTTGCTAACTTCAATCTACAAGGTCTTCCCGTCCTTCCAAACCTATTAAATCTGCATACCTTTGTTAGGTAGGTCATGAACAATTCCTGACACATTTCTGCATCTGTGCATTTGGACAGTACTTTCTCTTCTGTTAACTAGTTAGAATCAATTACTACTCATGACAACACCATGTATGTCAGAATGGAACTATGATCTGTAGGTTTTTCAATGTTTGATTTCTTTTTTTTTTTTTGGAAATTGATCTCCAGGCCTTTCTGCTGAGGCTTCTCTGGGTGGACATGAACCTCCAGCCTTTCAGCTCACAGCTGAGCATTAACTGTTTGCACCCAGAGACTCCTTTTTTTTT
>NW_006922018.1:2631705-2634183 GCF_000298275.1 Orycteropus afer afer
TGTTCTACTCACCACCTTTCAAATACTTACGGACAATGTTCCAACAATTCTCTGGTCTCCAGCAACATTAGATTGTCCCTCTCTACTGAACTAATTATTTGCAAACAATGATAGGAGAAACAAAGCTCAATAATTTATTCTGTATCTCCTCAGGTCAACTTGACCCTGGGTGATAACTCACTTGTACTCTCCAGTGGGGATAGGGCTATGGAGCCCATGGCCTTTATCCTAGTAACTCAGCCTTAAATCTTCCAGTGGAAACTCTGCCAACAATTTAAATGAAAAAAAAATCTATTGCCATTGAATTGTTTCTGACTCATAGCAACCCTCTTGGACAGTAAAACTGCCCCATAGGGTTTCCAAGGCTGTCAATCTTTATGGAAGATTGCCCCTCTTTCTCCCACAGAGTGGCTAGTGGGTTGAACTGCTGACCTTTAGGTTAGCAGTCCAATGTTTTAACCACAGCGCCATCAGAGCACAATTTAGTATAGTAAAATGTTAGTTCCCACCTTGATAGCTTTTATAAGAACACTTATTCTTCCCCAGCGTAGGTACCCAGGCCAAGTGACACTATTTATGGGAAATAAAAAGGTCTCCCTGACATACACATGATTTTTCTTTCCTTTTTTTTTTTTTTTTTAAGCATACACATGATCTTAATAGGAACCAGAGTTTTAAGAAAGAATGAAGAGAGAATTATTAGATTGGAGGGGTACAAATTGAAGAGCTAGGTCAAAGCAGGGTGCAAAATGATAAATTAATAAACAAACAAATGTCTCAGCTTCCTATTTCCTCTTAATGTGTCATTTTTATCCTTCCATGAGTTAGTCTTTGATTCTCCATCCTGCTCTGTCTATCCAAGCCCATCATAGATGAGGCCATATCATGGCAGGACCCTCTTAGTTTTTCTTGACAGAGATCCTTTACATATTTCTTTTCCTTTTTTTTGTTGCCTTTCTTTTTCTTCCATCCTCTTTAATATTTTCTCTTTTTCCTCCCTTTCCTCTTTTCTGCCTTATATCTGTCAGTGAGGCCCAATCATGCCCATGAGGCTTTGGAACCAAAGTCTTAGCTCAATCTGAAGATCAAGGACAACATGGTGGGATTTAACAGCCTGTGCTCACTGAGCTTATAGTACGTGCCAGATGGTGTGGCCAGCTCTTTACATGCACTATCTCTCTCTCTCTTTTCTTCTAAGACCAATGACTTAGTCATTGTAAACACCTTTTTCCTTTTTTAAATTTTTATTGTGATTTGAGTGAAAGTTCACAGAGCAAATTCATTTTCCAAATAGCTTCCTACACATTTTGTTTCATGACATCGACTGCAATTCCTCACAATGTGACAGCTCTCTTCCCACTTCCTCCCTATAGCTTCCTCTTCCCTGTTCCCTTCTTTCTTATGCATTCCTGCCTCCCGATCTCTCTCCCTTTTGTTCTCCAATGATTGGTCATTCTAAGGGGTGTATCTACCCAATATAAGTGTTCACCCCATATGCCTGTCTATTGTTTGGCTGGAAGCCAAGGGAGTACTATCACTTTTAATCTTCAAAATTTTTATCTATTAGGTGATAATATTATCATCTGCATCTTCCAAGTGAAAAAGTGAGGCTCACAGAGGTTAAAAACTTGCTCAGGGGCATATAGACAGTAATTGGGAGAGTGGCTGTTTTCTGACATTCATGGACAAAAAAAATATTTCACTTCCCACCAGAAGCAGCCTGGATCTCCTGTCTGTTTGGACAAGAAATCCTCAGAGCCTGTGGCAGCCTGTTTCTGTGAGTGGATTTGGCCTACAATCTTTTAGAGGAATGAATACTTGCTGGGGGTTGATTGGTCAGTGCAGAACGAATTTTTGTGGGAACCAGGGATGGATTTCCCAATAAGCAAAGGTAAGCATGTGCTTAGGGCATCAACAAAACAGGGCCCATCATTTGTTCAAAGCAAAGATCCATACATGCCAAGCAGACAGGACACAAGGAAAATCTAGCCCCACAGTGGAAGGGAACTGTCAGGGCACTAAATGAAATTGATACCAGCTACAGTTCATGAGAATGTACTAGCTGGAAATACAGTTCATGCAGGGTCATCAGGGCACCTATGCACTAGATTGTTTAAGTTATGAGGCCCCTACCACTACAACACCTTCATTGGCACCTGTCTTTTATGGTTCCCTCCCATGTAATTGAAACTTATCTTGGGGTTTTTTGGAAGTATACTATTTTTTTCTAATGAACAAGAGATGAGGGTGGGCTGTTGAGTCTAACTCTTGCTACATTCATCCAATATGCAACTGGATCCAACATGAACACATTAGATTGATAGATAACTGTTTTCTGATCCATTTTCAGAGTACCATCCTATATATCCACATCTGTTGATGCAGCAAATCCATCCAGGAGGTCCAGCAATGTTCTTTGCTATGATATAAACATAAGGGTATGCTCCTGCTCATGTCCTTGTTGTTGTTGTTGTTGTT
>NW_006922018.1:2638803-2651025 GCF_000298275.1 Orycteropus afer afer
CAGTGGTTTGAACCCACCAGCTGCTCCTCAGGAGAAAGATGAGGCAGTCTGCTTATGTAAAGATTTACAACCTTGGAAACCCTAGGGGCAGTTCTATTCTGTCCTCTAGGGTTTCTATGAGTCAAAATAGACTCAGGCCCAGATGGTGGCCAAAAGTAAGGGAACACAAATAAATCAACCATATCAATGAATTCAATTGGGTTGTTTTTTAATTAAATAACATTTATTTACAGAGTTATTTCCAAAGTTTTATAAACAATAATATATATAACTTTAACATATGTTTGATATGCACAAGGACACATCTAGAATACAGTTAATATAATACTAACATGGTGTATAGGTTAGTTCATGCTGCTTTAACAGAAAATACCACAAATGGGTGTCTTTTACAAACAGGGATTTATTCTCTTACAGTTTTGGAGGCTAGAAGTCTGAGTTCAAAGTGCTAGGCTCTAGAGATTGGGTGAAAGCTCCTCAACCTGAGGTTTCAGCTCTGCCTCTTGCTCCCGGCCCACTGAAGCTGGAGGCTTTATTCACCCAGGCAGCTGCTGGTTGCTTAGGCTGACAAACCAAGGTCGACAAGTAAAAGGACATAGTCCTGATATTACCAAACCACATGGCAAGCCGTTGATTCAAATCCATTAAGAGTCCCAAGATCAGCAGACAACATGGCAGACTGCTGAATAACGACTTGGCTACATGCAGGGTTCAAGCATGCCAAAAGCAAGAGACCTTTCTCAAACTTGCTTCTTTTATATTGTAAGCAGACCACATTCCAAAAGTAGCTATTCAGCTGCTCCGGTAGATTCCACCATGGAACTGATTACCAATTTCACAGTGGGGAATAACTACATCCTGCTGCCCAGCCACTCAACTGAGGCTAGCCAAGTTAACACATAACCTTAATTTAACCACAAATGGGTAATATTTTACTGTAATACTAATATAAAAAATATCCAAAAAATATCAGAAATTTACTTTGCTGTAGAATATTCTTTTTCTGAAAAATGTGGTATATAGTAAAAATCTTATTCAACTAAAATTGTATAATCTAGTTTGTCTCATTCCACTAAAATGGCATATACCACTTTTGAGCTTAATTGCTAATATTATAATGACATTTAAAAATAAGTTGCATCATGGATAGCTAAGACATACATACACAGATATCCATATCACTATCTGTATATCTCACATATCCCGTTCAAATGTATGAGTAAACAGAGCAGGGGACTCTCACGTGCCTTCATCTGGCCCTGTCGGAAACTGTGCTCTCTTCTCTGCCATCCCCATTGCATTTGTTTCCTAGGGCTGCTGTAATAAAGTACTACAAACTGAGTGGCTTCAAATAACAGGTCTGGAGGCCAGAAGTCAGAAATCAAGGAGTTAGGAGGGTTGGTTCCTTCTGGAGGCTCTGAAGGAGAATCTGTTCCATTCTTCTCTACTAGCTTCTGTGGTTGAGGGCAGTCCTTGGCACTCCTGGGCTTATAGATGGATCATTGCAATCTCTGCTCCCATCTACACATGGCCTTCTTCCCTCTCTCTTTGTGTGTGTTTGTTTCCAATCATCCTCTCCTTATAAAGACACAAGTCATTGGATTTGGACCCACTCTAATCCAATATTGTTATTTTAGATGCCAACAAGTTGGTTCTGACTTATGTACAGCAGAACCAAACACTGCCTGGTCTTGTGCCATCTTCATAATCCAGTATAGCATCATTGCAACTTGATTACATCTATAAAGACCCTATTTCAAAATAAAGTTGCATTCAAAGGTACTAAAACTCTAACTCACTGCCATCGCGTCGATCCTGACTCATAGTGGCCCCTCCTTGGTTTTCCGAGACAGTGTCGCTACAGAAGTAGATTGCCCAACCTTCCTTCTGAGGAGTGGCTGGTGGCTTTGAACCACCAGCCGTCTGGTTAGCAATCAAATGCCTTAGGCACTACACCACCAGAGCTCCTATTCAAAGGTACTGGGGGTTAGGATTTAAACATATATTTTTTTTTTGTGGGAGACACAGTTCACCCACAACACCCCTCTTCACTTGCTTGTGTCATGCTGGACTTTGGCTTCAGAGTTTTGCTTTCTGAGGGAAGCCTTTTGCTATAGGTTCATACATGGAATGTCTTTAGGAAGATAGGAGATGCCTTTGATTGTTGATTTTGGTCTCCAGGGATTGATGAGGGAGTTTATATGATTTGAAGAGACTTTATGTGATTTGAAGAGACTTTAAACCCAGATCCTCAAAATGCTAAAGATTTGACTGTAATGAATTTTCTTAAGAGGAAGAAGGGAAGGAGCCTCCTTATCCAGTTTCCCTGTGTCTGTCCTTTCCCATCCATTGCTCCAATATTGACAAGTGAAAGAAAATGAGTGAAAAAACTAGATAGAAATATTGAGGGAAGAGACACTGTGTTAGTTATTTCTATATCTCTGTGAGGGTGTATGCTGAGAAAGTAAATGTTTGTTGGTTGGACCAGGGCCAGGGGCACCACAAAGAAGTGGAGGAGGAGAATCAAAGTTAGCTTATATGCCCCACTCTACCCAACATACAACCTTTCATACATGGGTTCCTAATATCTGGGCCAGGTTAATTCTGTCCTTTATTCCCTTTTGGAAGTTCTATTTCATTTCATCTGTATGCTGCTAGTTTTGCAGATAGAGGAGACCTTGGGAAGTGGGCATGTCTCCCCTCTGGTCTGTACAGTACCTATGCAGAACAGCATAGGACTCAAAAAGAGCAGAATTAGGCAGATAGGGCAGATAGGGATCACTACTTGCCGATTGTGTAGCCTTGACTTATTATTTATTCCTCTCAACTTCTCTCATCTGCCCACTGGGTATAAGCCCTTTCTTTGTGTGAATATTTTTGAAATACAATATCCATGCATAAAAGTGTACAAATAATAATTGTACAACCCAATAAATGTTCACAGAATAACATACCCCAAGTTGAGGAATAGGAAATTACCAGAAACCCAGAAGCCCCTTCTCATCCTCTACCAAATACTACTACACCCCACCCCGAGCCAGGGATAATTCTCTTCCCAATTTCTTATGTCTATTTTGGTTTTACCTGGTTTTAAACTTTATATGGATAGAAGCATACATAACATGCCTTTTGAATTTTGTTTCTTTTGCTTACCACCATTTTTATGAGATTCATCTATGTTGTTGGATATAGTTGCAATACAATTCTTATTTATAGTATTCCAATGAGTAAATACACCACAGTTTAATTATCCATCACATACTGACAAACATTTGGGTTATTTAGTCTTTGGCTTTTATAAACGAAGCTGCTCTGAACCTTCTCACCTGCTCTTTGGTGGACAGGTGTACTTAGTCATCTAAGAGTGGAATTGCTGGGTTCTAGAATGTGAATGTCTCTCAGCTTTCTAGAACCTATCTAACATTTTAACGGACATTTTAACTTCACAGTGTCACAAGGATTAAATTAGGCTTTATAAAGTATTCTGTGTGGTCCTTGGCAGATAGGACATCCTGAATACATGTTTAAAAATGTAATGAGGGCATAATATTCAGTAAGTTGAAGTGCAATATTAGACTTAATAATTTCTCTAATCCACTGCCCTCGAGTTAATTCTGACTCATAGCAACCTCAAATGGCTTTTCAAGGGTGTAAATCTTTATGGAAGTAGATTGCCTTATCTTCCTTTTGTGGAGCAGCTGGTGGGTTTGAACCACAACCTTCTGACTAGCATCCAAATACCGTACCCACTGTGCCACAAGAGCTCCTTAATCATGTCTCTACTGCTTGTTAATTTAGGTTGTTCATTTTATATAATGTTGCAATGAATGACTCTCTTTATAGCTGGTTTCTTGTTTTGAAGAAATTGCTTTGAGTAAATTGTCAGGATAGGTTAAGGGAATCAAAGGATATGTGACCATAGGAACTGTCACCCTTGGAAAGATTATGAGGCTCACTGGAGAGTGGAGAGCAAGGAAGCAAGCCTTTCCTGAGTACCAGAAGTGAGGCTGTCAAGGCAAGGGATTTCTGGGTATTGTGGAGGAGTGTCTTAGAGAGGACAATAGGGTCAAATGAAGGATGATTTTTATAAATAGTGGTATATTTTAGGACAACTAAATAGTTAGCTCCTTAAAAGAAACTGAGTAATTTGAAAAACAATGTACAGCAACCAGTAAATCAGGAAAAGAGAGTGAAACCATAGGTGCAAGGCACTTTCATTTTTATTCTTTTTCCACAAATATTAGTATGATTAAAGCCAAAGCGGAGGAGGAGAACAGTGGATGGGATGGGAGAGCAGCTAGAGAACTGAAACAGGGATAGGCTATTGTGAGGAAGGGATCAGAAGCCTAAGGAGGGAAGGGGGTGAGGCTGGGGCTGAGGCTCAGGCCTGGGTGCCTCAGCAGGCCTCGGTCTCTAACACTCATTCCTTTTGAAGCTCTCCACATGGGCAGAGGGCAGGGTCTTATGGCTGACCTCGCAGGTGTAGAGATTATGGCTGTTGTAGTTGGTAGTGGGGAGTGTCATCATGCTACTGAGACTGTAGGTGCTGTCCCCACTGTCCTGCTCTGTGAAGCTGTTCTGGATGCCATCTGTCTGGGTGACACCATCCACCTTCCACGTCACTTGAATGTCTCTGGGGTAGAAGTCATTTATCATGCACACTAAAGTGGCGCTTTCGGTCTGTAACTGATCCGAAGATGGTGGGAACATAAAAACTGATGGTTTAACATCGGACCCTGAGGAAGGAAGCACAGAAATGGTGTTTAAGCAATGGGGACATCCTTCATTTGAGTGCATTGTTTGTGGACAATCACAGAGCACACTAGGGACAGACCTATAGAAAGCAGCATGCTTATTCTGCATAATTGCTGCAGTGAGATCAGGAAGCAGATTTCTAATCTCTGTGATTTTGAATTTTTCCTCAGCTTTTCCCTACCCCTTAAAAAAGTTCTAAATGTGTTTGTTTGAATTCTTTGAAGACAGTCTGACGCTTCCCTGCATCCTTTCCTGACCTCATCTTTCTTTCTTTAAACAGTGTTGGCTGCCTCCTGCAGTAAACAGAGTACCTCAGGTAAATGAACACAGCTACTTCATCTGACCCTTCACAGTTTTGAAGTCAGAATAGGTCGTGGCCCCTCCACATGAGGGAAGATGAGGCAATAGCTGTGGGAAGCCTCTGACCCCTTTCATTCCCCAGCTCCTCTCCCAGGACTGCCCAGTAATATCAACCCGACTTTCCATCATCCCCTGTGTTTGCTTTGGCTCAGAGGGGCAGAGTGGACCCCCATTTCCATGCCTGTGCCTGGGATGGGGTAAGTCCCTCAACCTCTGTGATTATGCCAGCAACTCTCCCACCCCTCACAAAGGCCTCAGAGTGAAACCCATACTAGTTTGAATTATCTCTTAACCACATGGGGGCAATTTTCCAGCCAGACCAGGAGTGATGAGATGATTTTGGGTCAACTGTAATCTTGGCCACCTGCCTCAGAGGAACTAGCTTCAGTCTGACCATGAGCAGCTGCCAGATGGCCCCTGGAAATCCCCCTCTGTGGGAACTCAAGTCAGTGGTGGGGCAGCAAGTCCCTGGACAGCCTTATCCAGTTTGCTGTCCTTTAAAGCTGAAATAACAAATCAAGACTCCTTTGCTGGGATAAATTAACAGCTGAGAAAACCAGTTGTTATAAAGTTAACCTCATCGTTAACCAAGCACTTCAACATAAGATACTAAACTTCTTATGCTTGATATTTTCTTCCCTTTTAACTGTCATAAGCAATTATTTTCAGAGAATCATATAAAATAGGCTTGGAAGCAAAATAATGTGCTCTCTAGAAATTAAGGAGGGGAAAACCATTCTATAAAGATATTACCATCTGTGTCATTCCTTAATAGCTTTAAATTATCCATACTGCATTAAAATATTAAATAATTAGCAATTTAATATGGAAATTACTTCAAGACATCTTATTAGCTTTTAATAGAATTTCAAGAGCCTTAAAATAGTCATGTCAAGCTGTTCCAGACCAGAATAATCTTTTTAAAGCATCACTTTTGAAATCAACTGGGGTGAAAAAACCAAAATTATTAAACAATTTTAGGGGTTATGGTATTAAAATACCCAGGTCAATATTTTTCTATCACAGAATTAAAGTTTTAGAGCATGTTTATAGTAAGTTTTTAGTAGTTCTGGTGGCATAGTGCCTAAGGTATTTGACTGCTAATCAGAAGGCTGGTGGGTTCAAAGCCACTGGCCACTCCTCGGAAGGAAGATTGGGCAATCTACTTCTGTAGAGATACCGCCTTGGAAACCCAAGGAGCGGTTGCTATGAGTCGGAACGAACTTGACGGCAGTTGAGTTTGGTTTGGTTTTTTAATCACATTTATACATGATTAGGTATTTTGTGCAACTGAAATATCATAATCCTTCCTAAGCAGCTAAATTTTTGCAAATTGAAAACATTTCACAAACTTATCTCTCCTCCCTAATTATTATATTTTCTTACTATTTAATGTGATATCAGTAAAAAAAGTAGTTAACTGATCAAGTCCTGAGTGTTCAGACACTGGCCTTAAATTTGATTTTTTTGCTGATGTGGGCTTTATCCTGCAAGAGTTTTATATATATATATATATATATATATATATATATATATATATATATATATATATATATATATATTTCAGATTGCGCTTTTACTATTGAAATAAGTTGGATGAGGATATTGAAGTAACGATATATCACTGAAAAAAATAGCTTTAAGTTTTTTTGTAGTTGGGGTCAACTCAGTGACAGCTAAGAACAGCATCATTAATGAAAATTTTTATTACAGGGATATGATTAAGTGAATTTTTGTTTTGAAATTTCTAATAAATTAGTCTTTTATCTATCTTTCCCATGTTAGCTCAGTGCCCACCACAATTCTATTCTCTTCTTGTTAGTGGCATTATCTGTATCACTGTGTATCAGGAAAACAGGCCACGGCAAAGTTAAACATATTAGGGATCAGTTGCTGTGGTCTTTAGCGGCCCGGTGGCTCTGCCACGTGGCACTGCTACGCGAGTGCTATGGCATGGCCACATGAGTCAGCCAAAAAGAAAGACCGCCAAGAAGTCGAAGACCACACAGCTGATCCATGGCTTCCTTGGCGGTATAAAAACATGGCCAATTACAGCAATAATAATGAGAAAGAAGAAAAGAGACAATTCTTTAGAATCTTTCCTACTTTTCTACAAGTTCAAGGACATTAAAAAAAAAAACCTAATTATTTTTGCTTTCCTTCATTTTAAACATTTATTTGAAACCAGTCTTTTGAGGACAATAGTCTTCCTACTACTAAGATAAGAGATCATTTTAAGCTTAGTTTAATGTCTAATTTGGATTAAAGAAAAAAAGGGAGATAATTTGTCAAGATCTTATTTCCATAGATCCTCTTTACCTTATGAACATGCTATGCTGATTTGGACAGTTTATCACTCATAGTACGCTGTAAAAATGACATTGATGCTAATTTTCAATTAAGCCACTTTTCTAAAGGGCAAACGGGATCCTTCTATAAGTGTTTTTTAACTTATTTTCAGTGCAAATTATTGATTTTTATAGTTATAGAATAATTTGTAATGCACAAGAGCAAAAACAGAGACTAAGAAATATTTTTCTCTCTTTTTTTTTTTTTTTTTTGCCAGACATACTGATAAAATCTTTGGCAAAACTCACTGGAAATGAATTTACTTATGCTCTTCAGAACTCTGATTGTTCCTTATTCATCAACAGTAGTATTTTTCTTTGAGTCATTTGATTTAAACTAATTTAATCTTTTTGTCTGCAAATCCACTTTTGGAAGTGAGCTTAACTTTGAAACTAACGATAAATCTAAAATGCTTTCAATTATACATTTCCCCAAAATTTGCACATAAGCTTTTAAAAGTCAATACTGACTAATAGACCCAAATTCCAGAAGGCAATAGACAAAAATTACTCACATTTAATTTCCAGATGGGTCCCTTTGCCAAAGGTGATCCACAGTATTAGCTACCTCATTTTCCCCTTAATGAAAAGCTCTCTCTCTCTCTCTTTTCTTCTTTTTCTCCTAATGTTACTAGATTGACAGATGCAGAGGCAACCTGGCATTGTAGACTAGCTCTTTGCTCTTTCTAGAGATGAGCTGATTTTTAGTCCTTTCTTCATTTGATATTAGAAGGAATCCCATTCACTTCAGAATTGACCTCAGTTCATATCCCAAACACGAAAAGTCCACAATTTCACAAATCCAGAAGAAAAATATTTAGAAAAATGCACTTATGTTTGATATCCAGCTGGGTCCCTGGGCCAACAGTGATCCACAGTGGTGACTCTAATTTTCCTTCCTCAACAAAACCCTCTTTTTTGGAGCTAATTATGCTAGATTGGCTAATTCAGAGAAAAATCTAGCTCTTTTTTTCCCTCATTCTCCCCATAAATCCTGTTCTTCTTACAAATTAAACAATTTATTTGCTCAGCTTTGAAGTTTTTAGATTTTCTGCTCTTTACGTGTGGGTCACCAGAAATGGTTCATTTAGCTGAAATGTCATGAACTCACACAAATAATATAAAAAACTTCACAAATAATTGAGCAAAAATGTACTTACGTTTGATTTCCAATATTGTCCCTTCGCTGAAAGTAAACCACAGTGAGTTCCCTTAGCTTCTTCCTTCTACAGAAACCTTTCCTGAAGGCAGAAATTTCCCTTCCCCTGTTAAATTATATGGATTTGGAAATTTACAAAGTAAATTAGCCATCAGCTAGCCTGCTGTGGAAGAATTTTCCTTCCTTCCTACCTAATCTAGGAATGAAATTTGTTATTTCCTTGAAATCCAACTATTGAAAACTCACGAAAAGGAATAAAAAAG
Organism: Orycteropus afer afer; assembly: GCF_000298275.1. Taxonomy (NCBI): domain Eukaryota; kingdom Metazoa; phylum Chordata; class Mammalia; order Tubulidentata; family Orycteropodidae; genus Orycteropus; species Orycteropus afer. The sequence goes on from NW_006922018.1 coordinate 2,647,689, forward strand.
CAAGTGAATTAGACAGAAACAGTGAGGAGTCAGTTGAAAAGAATACTTACGTTTGATCTCCATCTTGGTGCCGGCACCGAAAGTATACACACAAGGGTTCTTCTTAATCTCCCTCCCATACAAAAACTGAGCATCCCTTTCTGACAACTGAACAAGGCTCTGTCTAGAAAAGATTATTATGTTCCCTGGTACATTTCTGAAGCTACCACTTAGAAAAGTCATTCTCACCCAATAACTGAATCTCATTCTTCATAGAAAATGTATAATCAATTTTTGAGTTTTCCTACAGACTTTATCTTTACTCTGGAGGATGTTAGAGTCTGGTTTCAAAGAGTCAGTTTATAGATCGTGACACAGACACAGGAACCATAAGACACAGAAAATCAAGGAAGGAAAGCTTGGATTTTACTCACTTTTGATTTCCAGGTTGGTTCCTTTGCCGAACGTCCAACACAGTGATATCTTTTCATTGTCTGGGTGCACAAAAACCCTTCTCAGTGAAGGGGAATAGTGCCTGGGGCCAGCTGCTGAATTAACTCCCCTTTCAAGCAACCAAGCAAGTGTGGGAGTCTGGAAGCTTCTCTGAAGAGGAAAATTTTTGTTTTCTTAGGTGAAATCTAGAATTCTAGAAGACAGTGTATTTATATCTATGACCTAATAGTATCTTTCTTTACCACATCTGGACTGCTTTTTTATTTTGAAAGTAGATTGAATGTAAATTACCAGCCAACAAACAAATTTAAAGAACTATCACTTCTTCATACCTTGTCCTGGGAGGATCGAATCTTTTTCAAAGGATAAAACTCATTCAGCATTATTATGGTGCTCTTGAGATTCTCTCAGGAGCTTTGGTGGTGTAGCAGTTAAGGCATTTGGCTGCTAAGCAGAAGGTTGATGGTTCAAACCTACCAGCTGCTCTGTGGAAGAAAGAGAAGGTAGTCTGCTTCTGTAAAGATTTACAGCCTTGGAAACCCAATGGGAGTTGGTATGAGTCAGAATCAACTTGATGGCAGTGACTTCGTTTTTTTTTTTTTTTTTTTTAGCTTCTCTCAATTAATAATAATGACATCAATATCTTCTTATTTGACACTCTCTCCCATGATGTTGTTTCAAAAGAGGCAGACTAAATGTATAGCAACTCAAGGTACAAGTTTTATTTTGAAATGTGTTTTGGAAGTAAGCTACTGATGAGTTATGAAATAAAAAACAAAGATCAAGAGAGTAGAGAAGTGGATTTGTATGATCAGTTGGTCTTTGTCATAGGACAGGAATTGCTCAGAGGGGTAACCACCATGTCTCACTGAGTTGAACCAGGTCCATACTGTCTTTGGAGCTGCCAGAGAATCATGCTATGCCAAGGTGTTTCCATAGCAACTCCACCAACACCAAAGACCTCATTATGTGTTTTGTACAGCTTCATTTAATGTAATGTTTCCCTCTGAACTTTCCATCTCCACCCTTATAGTACATTGATTCCACCATACTAAACTCCTTACAGCTCTTCCATGGTCTCCAGGTTTTACAAAACACTCCCTCTGCTTGAAACACTATCCACCTTATTTAACTTGTAAGCAATTAAGTTCCTCTCAAGACTCAACTAAAAAAAGACCTTCTCTCATATTATCCCCACTTAGTGACCCAACTTTTCAAAGCACAGAGGCAAATCATTGGGCCTATAATATCTAATTGCTCTTATGTACTGTCAGATTCTTTCTACCCTACTCGGTTGTAAAATATTTGATGCTTTATGTATCAGGCATTTAGGAAGCTCAGTTCTGTATCTTCACTTGGCAAATGCTCAGCAAACATTTGCAGAATGAATGAGAAAAATGAATAATAGATCAGCATGAATAAATTACAATACTGAACATTGGAATAGTAAATTTTATAACAGAAATTATGACTGTAATTCCAAAGATTAGGAGTAAGTTTTTTTTTCTTTCTCCCATTGGGAAATTTGCTAGTTACCTTGAATAGCAAAACAAGCAGTGAGTCTGTCCAAAAGATAGGAAAGAGAGGAGTCAAATTGGAGTTAGAAGAAAGAAACTGGCATATAAAAATTAAATGTGCAAAATAACTGACAGAGGATATAGCCACCATGATCCCTAAAGGGGATGGAGGGTGGCTTTCTTTGCAGAGATACAAGAAATATCAATCATCGTAGTTGACATTCATTGAACATTTATGAAGAATCAGGCATTGTACATGAATCACCATGCTTAATTATACCCCCAAACTCTATGAACTCAGTCACTGCCATCGAGTTGATTCCAACTCATAGTGACTTCCATTGGGTTTCCAAGGCTGTAAATCTTTATAGAAGCAGACTGTCTCATCTTTCTTCCTTGTAGCAGCTGGTGGGTTTGAACCACTGACCTTTTGGTTAGCAGCAAATGCTTTAACCACCACACCATCAGAGCTCCTTTCTCCATGAATTAGCAACTAATATCATTCCCTTTTTGTAGATTAGAAAACTTGAGTGCAGAGAAGTTAATTTATTCATGACAGCATGTGGCTGAACTGGGATGTGACTGTAGAGGTCATGTACTTCACTGCATTATATTGCAGATTAGACCCTGGGAAGAGAGTCACTCAATAAAAGCAGAAAAAGTAATGAACTGTTATCAGTAGTTATGTGATGGTATTTACAGGAGTGTATTGTGGAGGGAGGAAGAGCAATGACACTTTTTTTCTTTCTTCCCTTGTATATATTGTGTATTATTTGATTTATATTATTATTTGAAGATAAGGCATAATTCAGAAGCATCTGTGAGACTTTGCCAGGATCTGCTGTTCTACAAAGTGTCCATGATGGACATTGATAAGACAGATTTGTTGAAGAAAGGCAAAGTGTCAGTAAGACAGTCAGAGAGGTTCTTGGATTTAATGTACAAGAGTGACGGAAATAACACTTCTTAGAGAGCATTTCAACAAATTAAACACTGAACCTGCTTCACATTTGGTTCTCAGCAAAATTAGTTTCTCAGAATCAATTCTAAACTGCCAGTAGAGGAGAGAGAGACCAGAGAGACTCTCAATGCAATACACATCTATAAATTATTTTGGAAACAATTGATAATCTTATGAATGGTCTCAGGCCTAATATTTTAAGAAGCACTAATTTTGCTTTTTATCTGACATAATAAACTCATCTGTTTGGGGAGGTTCCCCTCACATGAGTAACATACAGTAAATCACCCAGTGTGTCAGGGACACAATGACACAGTTTTGCTTTCTGCAGGTTTAAGGGATAGGAGTTTTCTTACCTGGCTCTGGATTATTTGTATCTGATAATCCATCTTTTTTTTTTTTTAATTTTATTTTGATTTGGGTGAAG
>NW_006922018.1:2651560-2652944 GCF_000298275.1 Orycteropus afer afer
ATTGTTGCGTCTAGATGGCAGCTTGCTAGCTTTTAAGATCCCAGTCGCTACTTGCCAAAGTAGTAGGTGGAACAATGTTTTGTATCTGATAATCCATCTTGATGTCTGTGTTTCGATATTATTTTTTTCCAGTTCACCAGTCATGGCAGAGTCCAAGGTAGGTGATTCATTTTGCCTCAACTTGACTCCTCCTCAGGATTACAATGCCTGTCATTTAAGCATGATATCCCATAAGGAGAGGAGGAAATTCTGAGATCCACATCCAGTGGTGTATTGAACACCACCAACAACCTAACCTCCACGCTTGACATCAGGAACCAACATCCGCCCTAAATTCCCACAGGACAAGGCCACATTTGTCAGGAAGCAGGGAGACAGAGGAGACTCCTTGGAAAAAAGCTGCTTTTCTTTTGCTTCAGAGCTGTGTCTGTTTCCATTCATCTCTGAAGAAAGATGTGCTGAGAGAAGCAAAGTTTTGTGCTCAACCATGTGGAAAGACATGTGCCATAAACAGATCCAAAGGTCTGGTCCCCCTCTGGAATCTGTAGACTCTTAGGTTGTTTTCAAGAAGACAATCCCAACCAGTTGCTTTCAAGTTGCCTGTGACTCCTGGAGACCCCACGTGTGCCAGAGCAGAACTATGCTCCACAGGGTTTTCAATGGCTGATTTTCCTGAAGTAGATCACCAGTCCCTCTGGGTGGATTTGAACTTCCAACCTTTCCGTTAGCAACTGAGTGTGTTAATCATCTGCATCACCCAGGGACTCCAAGAGGACACTCAAAAAAGAAACCAAACTCACTGCCATTCAGTTGGACCCGACTCATAATGACCCCTCCTTGGGTTTCTGAGGTGGTATCACTATGGAAATAGATTGCCCAACCTTCCTTTCAAGGAGTGGCTGGTAGGTTTGAATTGCCAGACTTCTGGTTAGCAATCAAATGCCTAGGCACTACGTCACCAGAGCTCCTAAAGATGACACTAGTCTGCAGGTATTTTTTTGCTTCCTAGAGTGAGAGAGAAAACAGCAGCATCTGTATCAGGGCTTATAATGTAGGAGGAGCTCAGTCTCCAAAATTTACATGTTAAGTGCTGTGGTTCCCTGCTCTTTTTACACAGTAATTCTGGATGATACTGTGAAATCTATAAATTCTAGTTGGTTCTTCACACATTTTGCCTTCTTTGCTGTTAAAGTCCTCAGGTCCATCACTGACACTCTACTCTTCTCCCTGCTGGCTTAGGGCCCACCACTGAGGACTCCTTCCCCTAGTCTTTCTCCTCTTGGGTAAGGACCATTGTCTCTCCTCATCCCCTTCTGCCTCTAACATGTATATCCTGATTTCCATCTTAGAAGGTGTGGTGATTATGTTTGTGTAACAACTTGGC
>NW_006922018.1:2653165-2663516 GCF_000298275.1 Orycteropus afer afer
TAATGGTCTGCTGTGTGGTTTGGTAACATTGGGACTGTGCCTTTTTACTTGTCAACCTTGGGGCTTCTCAGCCTCAGCAGCCAGCAGCTGAATGAAGAAATGCCTCTAGCTCCAGTGGGCTGGGAGTAGGAGGCAGAGCTGGACCCCAAGGTTGAGGGGTTTTCACCCAGCCCCTAGAGCCTGGTACTTTGAACTTGGACTTAAAGCCTCCAAAGTGTAAGGGAATAAATCCTGTTGTTAAGGCCATCCCATTTGTGGTATATTCTCGTCAGAGCGGCGTAGGGAACCAGAACAGAAGGATTCTGATATCTTTCTGCTTTCTGTTGCCATTAATGTTTCTGTTTGGCTTCTTGGTCAGTTAAGGTGATTTCACTTGACCATTTGTTTTCTAAGTTCTGTTATTTTGCTGCTGTTGCCTCCTGCCCTGTTCTTCCTATCCTTGTGGGTTACATCTTTAAAATACTATTCTAATTTTTTGTTGTTGTTGTTAAATGAGGGGATATTGTGATAGAATGTATGTGTTTACACTGTTATTACCTGGATCCTCCTTTAATTTACTCCTGTGTGTTCTAAATGAGGTTAAACTAGTTTCATTGTACATCTTCATCAGTGTGTACATTTAAGTGTTGTTAGGTGGTGCTGGAGCACTGGTGGTATAGTGGTTAAGGCATTTGGCTGCTAACCAAAAGATCAGTGGTTTGAACTCACCAGCCACTCTGCTGAAGAAAGCTAAGGATATTTGCTTCTGTAAAGATTTACAGCCTTGGAAACCCAGTGGGGTCGCTATGAGTTGGAAGCCACTCGATGACCATGAGTTTGGTTTTTAGAGTGTGATGTTAGTGGTCCCTGGGTGGCACAAGCAGTGTGCCCTCAACAACTAACCGAAAGGTTGGTGGTTCAAGCGCACCCAGCAGCTCTGTGGAAGGAAGTCCTGGCTATCTGCTTCTGTAAAGATTATAGCCAAGAAAACCATATGGACTGGCTCTACTCTGTAACATCTGGGGTTCTGAGTCAGAATGGACTCAATGACGATGGGTTAGTTTGGTGTTGGAGAGAAGAACAGATCTCCCTTTTCCTCCCTTTCTGTAAGTGCCTTGATAATCTCGGCTGAGAACTAGAATGTCAAAATTAAGATGGGAGGATAGGAAGAAGGCAGGCCAACAAGAAAAACAAAAACAAAACCCAAGAATAAACAACAAAATTAGATTGAAACAAAGAATAATTTAGATTTTAAGTTCAATATAATGGACCCATCCTCTACTTTCTCAGAATAAATATAAAAATGAGAACACGTGTATTTTATAGTTGGAAAATCGTGAAGGGTACAATTAGCAGCACAAAGATTTTGAGGAAAATGTCAAAGATTTAAATCATGTGATTGAGTTGGTAGAGGATCTGGAATCTAGAAACTTATATTTCATTACAAAAATAGGAGGGGCCCTTGAAGCAGTCAGTACCTGCCTTTTCCATAGAGCCCTCAGAGTTATCAGGCTGGGATTGTGAGTGGATGGGTAGTGGAGAGTGGGTGGGTAGTGGGCCTTCTGCCTCAGCTGGTGAGCAGAGAGCTTGGCACTTACCCTTCAGGCCTGTGAAGAGTGATTGAAATAAAAAGGGATCAGATCAATAGGAGTGGAATAACAGAAAGCACTAGAAGAAAAAGAAAACTAAATGAATCCAGCAAAATTCAGGAAAAGGAATAAGACATCAAGATAAAAATATGATAAATAGAAATATAAGATGGAATGACAAATTCCAAATATAAGTCACAGATAAAAATAAATGTTGTTAAATAAATTATCCAAAACTTGAAAATAAGTCAGAACAATGACCATGTGTCCTTTCAAAGGTCATTTGATTCTCTAGGGAAACAAGGTTTGTTTTATTTCTATTTTCTACTGATTTATTTTTTATTTTTATTTATTTTATTTTCTTCACAGTGTTCTCTCCCCTCCCCTCCCACCCCTGGTAACTAACAAAGAAAATTTTCTCCCATATGTAAGCCTTTCCTTGCCTTTTTACAATAGTGAACTAATACGATGTTTGTCCTTCTGCTACTGATTAAATATCAGATTCTATTAAGTTAAAGGCCAAGCTAGCGAATACCTACTGATACCATGAAAATGATAAATGATTATTTTCTGATAGAGAAGATAACTCCAGTGCTTATGGTTTTAGTGTCTATAGGACATTAACCAGTTTTGCATCTTACTTATTTAGCTGAGCACACACATATCTATCAATGATGGAATAACATTATTTTAAGATGCACTGTATATCCTCTTTTGAACTGCTTTGTCATCTTATGGTTCTGTTGTTAACAAATTAAATAAATCTTTGACACATGGTCACAAGATATTTGCATAGGAATTATATTTTAATTTTTTGAAATTTATACCTTGACAACATAAGTGGGAAAAATTTCACAATTGAAAGACAAGAGTGGACAAAACACACAAATCCAACTCTATGCTATTTACATGAGATGCATCTAAAGAATACATAAAATGATTAGAGTGACTGCAATGGCTGAGGCTATGTCAGACAACTGTTAATAGAAAGAAAACAAGAGTGACAATATGTAATATCAGAAAAATAGATTAAATGAAAAGACATTTCAGGGGACAAAGTCAAATATTCTAAAATGATATATAAAACAATGATCAATTATAAGACTGAAGAGCTCAGACAATGGGATACATATATATATATATATATATATAGAGAGAGAGAGAGAGAGAGAGAGAGAGAGAGGTTGCTATGAGTTGGGTCCGACTCGACAGCACATAACAACAACAACAATATACATGTATTTATGTATATATACATATAGGAGCTCTGGTGCCACAGTGCATAAGGCATTTGACTGCTAAGTAGAAGGCTGGCAGTTCAAACCCACCAGCCACTCCTCATAAGGAAGATTGGGCAATCTACTTCTGTAATGATACCACCTCGGAAACCCAAGAAGGGGTTGCTATGAGTCTGATCCACCTCAATGGCAGTGAGTTTTGTTTTATTTTTATGTATACGTATGTATACATATACATAAAAATATTTTATTGTGTTTTTGGTGAAATTTGCTCTGTAGAATAGGACTCCATTCTGCAATTTCTTCATAAATTATTCAGTGACATTAGTCACATTCTTCATAATGCATGAATATTCTCATTATTTCAGTTCTGGTTGTTCTGTTTCCAATAATCGTGTTTCCCTGCTTCTTTACACTCTCGTCTTTGTTTTAAAGTAATTGTTGGCCAGTTGATCTCATATAAATGATTTTTTAAAGAAGCACAGTACTCATGGTTAATATTCTTTATTTTATGAGTCAGTCTATGATTTAGTAAGAGCTCACCTCTGGAGATAGTTTAAAGAGTAATTATCTCAGGGCAATAGTCTTGAGACTAGGCTTCCAGTCTCAACCAGTCCGGTAAGTCTGGATTTTTTAGGATTTTGAATGGAAGACATATTTTTCTCAAATTGATTCATTTTTGTGAATATCTTTTGGGAGCATGAAAGGAACACAGTGGATACTGTGGCTGAATTTTCCTAGGGGTAAGAGATGGGTGGGCCTTGGGACTGGACAAGTGGTATCCCCTGAGACTCAAGGATAAGTAGGACAGAAAGCTGAGAGGCTCTGGTGGTGGAGACAGTGGTGGTGGTGGGTTAGGTCAAATCTCTCCTGGCTTCATGAATGTCGTTCAAGTGTGCGGCTCCTCCAAGCCTCTACTATTTGTTTACCCATTTACTATCAAGTGTTCTTGTAACAGGAACAGTGGGGTCAGGTTGCTGCTGGTAGATGGAGTGAAATGCTTTTAGTCTCTGCACTCTTTTCAAGGTTCAGATTGCAAGCAGGGAAATCTACTCGGCCTGCCTTGGATCAGTGCTCACACCTTGGCTAGAAGAGGATGGCTCTGATGACATCCTCACCTGATTGCAGCCAATCACAAAATGCACCACTTCAAAAAGGGAGGTCAGGGTGCTCTTAGAAAACTCAAAGATGAAGTTAACAAACAGTATGTCCTTAATAGTGATGAACCTTTATGCTGAATCATTTTACATCAAAATGTATAAAGCATTTTTTTAATGGATAATTCCTATGTTATGATGATTAAAAAAGAAAAAAAGACACTTTATTTAATTCTATGAATTGGCATAACAGTGATACTACAATTAGACTGGAGTAATTCACAAAAGAATATATGACCATGATAGATTAGGAGGGCTTGTCTCTATTCCTTAAACACTAAATGTGGAGTAATATAGTCTTTTCAAATGAAATGAAGAGAATGGGTAAAGATTTAGTCAGTTCTTGTAATGGCCTGCCTGGGAGTTTAGAGAGGTATTACATGAAAGAGGCAGGTGCCAAAACTAATAATACAAGCTAAAAGGAGTCCATCCAAATGCAAGACATATGTACCAGGTCACATTACCATGGGGGAAACTCCAAACCCAAACCCATTGCAGTCAAGTAGATTCCCACTCCCAAGTGACATAATAGCATTGACCCACAGTGTTTCCAAGGCTGTGATCTTATGGAAGAGACTGCCACATCTTTCTCCCACAGTCACTGGTAAGTTTGAACTGAGTGGCTGAGTGCTTTAATCACTATACTACAATGACTCTTCTAAGGGGTAAAAAAAGGATCATAAAAATAAACACACCCAACATGTCACTGGGTCTTGTCTATCCAGTATATCATATCTTCCAATTCCATGAAAAATAATATTCTATACTTTCCTCCTTATTTCTTGAGTTTCAGGTATCTCATGAATTCTCACATTCACCATTGTGTCCTCAGTGTCTAATAAATGCCTGGAACACTGTTGGCGTTCAATAAATATTTATTGAATAAATGAATACAATGAACAAGAATTGTTTAGCAGCCATAGGGTACTTAAGTCTCCTCCTGACTTGGTCTAGCACCCTCTGGTGGTTAGTTTGGGTGGCTTTTGACCCCTGAAAGCTGTCTGATGGTGGTGGTGTTGAGTGGAGTGAGGGAGCAGCCTGGCTTTAATCTAGATTGTCTCCAGTTGTGGCATATGCTGAGTGAATTGTTAAACTGAATAAAAAAATGGATTTTTTTGTGTTGCCTTGGGAGCTCTGGTGGCGTTAAGTGCCTAAGGCATTTAACTGCTAACTAGAAGTCTGGTGGTTCAAACCCAGCAGCCACTCCTTGGAAGGAAGGCTGGGCAATCTACTTCCATAAAGATACTGCCTCAGAAACCCAAGGAGGAGTCCCTAGGAGTCGGATCTGACTCAACAGCAGTGAGGTTTCTTTGGGGGGAGGGGAAGGAGTTTGTAGGCTTGTGGACTACTTGCACTGGAAGAGACAATATCTAAGGGTACTCATTACAAATAGGAGAGAACTGTAAGAGAGGAAGTGGAGTCTCTGGATGGTGAAAACAATGAACGTAATAGGCTGCTAAGGAAAGGTTGGAGGTTTGAGTCCACTCAGAGGTGCCATGGAAGAAAAGCATGGCATTTTGCTTCCATGTCCTATTCTGATATACATGGGGACTCCATGAAGTGGGATGTAGTTGACTGCAGCTAATTTTTTAAGAGTGGACATGCTTCATACACTGGGGAACAAGTGGACTGGAAATAGAACCAGGTGTCTTGCCTCCCAGTTAATGTACTTTCATTACATTTGCTGAGGCACTTGGCAAAATCTTTGCAAATCAAGAAATTTTGTGTTCAGATGCCATCTGTTCTCCCAAAATCAGGGGGGACAATTTAGTGCATTTTTAATTTTTGAAATCCAGTGAAAGAATGAAAAATGACCCTGTGCAACATAATAATAAATCTTTCTTCAGCATGACAGCTGCTCCAGGACTCACAGGATATCCAAGATAACCAAACAGCACTTTTAGAGCTGGAAAGAGGCTTAACTACTTGACTTTTATGATTTAGAAAACCAAGACTCCCTTAATGAAACTGAGGTCTTAGTGGCAAGTCAGGGTCCAACTCTGTCTTCTAAGTCCCAGTTTTGTGATTTTTCACTAAATGGGGCTTCTCAGCCAGTCTGGAGAATACATCAGATCTGTACAGTGATACCATTAGCCTCAGGACCATATTAATTAAGGGCAATGATAGCTACTCTAGCAGATATACTCTGAATTCTGAATGACTTAATGCATCAGAATTATTTTTTTCACTCATAATCAGCAGTGTAAGGTGGGGTTACTGTTTCATGCTATCACTTAAGGACACAGCTAACAAAAGCTATCTTTAGCATGGGCTTCCACAGTGAGTTTCTCATCCAAAACTATGGAGACCAGGAGGAAGAGGCACAATATTTTTAAGTGCTGAAAGAAAGGAACTGTCAATCTAGAATTCTATATCCAGCAAAAATATCCCTCAGGAATGAAGGGGAAATCAAGACATTTTCAGATAAAGGAAAATTAAGAGAATTTATTGCCATCTGATCTACCCTAAAAGAATAACTAAACGATTTCTTGAAACAGAAAGGATATAATAAAAGAATGAATATCAGAGCATCAGGAAGGAAGAAAGAACATGGTAAATAAAAATATGGATAAATACAATAAACTCACCACTCAATCTAGAGTTTTCTAAATGATGTTTGATGGTGAAAATAAAAACTATACCTCTAACTGATGTAGTTCTAGATATGCATAGAGGACATATTTAAGACAATTATGTTATAAATGGGGAAGGGTCAAAACATAAGAGAAATAAAGTTACTATACCTCACTTGAACAGGTAAAATGACAATACCTGTAGACTGTGATAAGTGATGGATGTTGTTGTTGTTCTTAGGTGCCATCGAGTCATCTCTGACTCATAGTGATCCTATGTACAACAGAACAAAACACTGCCCCATCCTGTGCCAGCCCCACGATCCTTGCTATACCTGAGCCCATCATTGTAGCCACTGTGTCAATCCATCTTGTTGAGGGCCTTCCCCTTTTTCATCAACCCTCCACTTTACCAAGCATGACGTCCTTCTCCAGGGAATAGTCTCTTCTTACAACATGACCAAAGAAGGTGAGATGGAGTCTGGCCATTCTTGCTTCCAAGGAACATTCTGGCTGCATTTCTTCCAGGACAGATTTGTTAGTTCTTTTAGCAGTCCACGTTACTTTCAGCATTCTTCACCAACACCACAACTCAAAAGCATCAATTCTTTTTCAGTCTTCCTTATTCATTGCCCAGCTTTCACATGCATATGAGGCAATTGAAAATATGATGGCTTGTGTCAGGCACACCTTAGTCTTCAAGGAGATATCTGCTCTTCAGCACCAGAAAGAGGTCTTTCACAGCAGGTTTGTCCAATGCTATACGTACTCTGATATCTTGACTGTTGCTTCCAGTGGTGTTGATTGTAGAACCAAGTAATATGAAGTCCTTGACAACTTCAATATTTTCTCCATTTATTGTGATACTGCTTATTGGTCCGGTTGTGAGGTGTTTTTTTTTTTTTCTTTATATTGAGGTGTAATCCATACTGCAGACTGTATTCTTCAATCTTCATCAGTAAGTGCTTCAAGCCATCCTCACTTTCAGCAAGCAAAGTTGTGTCATCAGCATATCACAGGTTGTTAATCTTCCTCCAATCCTGATACCACATTCTTCTTCATATAGTCCAGCTTCTAGGATTATTTGCTCAGCATACAGGTTGAGTAAGTATGGTGAAAGGATACAACCTTGACACACACCTTTCCTGATTTTAAACCATGCAGTGTTCCCTTGTTCTGTTCAGATGACAGCCTTCTGGTCTACGTACAGGTTCCTCATGAGCACAAGTAAGTGTTCTGGAATTCCCATTCTTCTCAATGTTATCCATAATTTGTTGTTATCCACACAGTTGAATACTTTTGCATAGTCAATAAAACACAAGGAAACATCTTTCTGGTATTCTTTACTTTCAGCGAAGACTCATCTGACATCAGCAATAATATCCCTCATTCCATGTCCTCTTCTGAATCCAGCTTGCATTTCTGGAAGCTCTCTGTCAATATACTTCTACATCTGTTTTTGAATTATCTTCAGTAAGATTTTACTTGCGTGCAATATTAGTGATATTGTTTGATAATTTCCACATTCTGTGGGATCACCTTTCTTTGGAATGGGTACAAATATGGATCTCTGCCAGTCAGTTGGCCAGGTAACTGTCTTCCAAATCTCTTGGCATAGCTGAGTGAGTACCTCCACCGTGGCATCCATTTGTTGAAGCATCTCAATGGGTATCCCATCAATTCCTGGAGCCTTGTTTTTCACCAATTCCTTCAGTGCAGCTTTGACTTCTTCCTTCAATACCATTGGTTCTTGATCATATGCTACCTCCTGAAATGGATGAACATCGACCAATTCTTTTTGGTACAGTGACTCTGTGTATTCCTTCCATCTTCTTTTGATGTTTCCTGCATCATTTGATATATTACCCGTAGAATCTTTCAATATTGCAACTTGAGGCTTAAATTTTTTCCTCAATTTTTTAAGCTTGAGAAATGCTAAGCATGTTCTCCCTTTTGGCTTTCCAACTCCATGTCTTTGCACATTTCATGATAATAATTGACTTTGTCTTCTTGAGATCCTCTTTGAAATCTGTTCAGCTTTTTTATCTTGTCATTTCTTCCATTCGCTTTAGCTACTCTTCATTCAAGGGCAAGTTTCAGAGTCTCTTCTGACATCCATTTTAGTCTTCGTTTCCTGTCTATTTAATGACCTTTTGCTTTCTTCATGGGTGATGTTCTTTATGTCCCACAATTCCTCTGGTTTTTGGTCATTGGTGTTCAATGCATCAAATATTTCTTTAGATGGTCTCTAAATTCAGGAGGGATATATTCAAGGTCATATTTTGGCTCTCATGGACATGTTTTAATTGTCTTCAACTTCAACTTGAACTTACGAGCAATTGATGGTTTGTTCCACAATCAGTTCCTGGCCTTGTTTTGGCTGAAGATACTGAGCCTTTCCATTACCTCTTGCAACAGATATAGTCAATCTGATTCTTGTGTAATCCATCTAGTGAAGTCCACGTGTATAACCACCATTTGTGTTGTTGAAAAAAGGTATTTGCAATGAATAAGTCGTTGGTCCTGCAAAATTCTATCATGCGATCTCCAATGTTATTTCTATCACCAAGACCAAACTACCAGTGATTCTTCCTTGTTTTCAACTTTTGCATTCTAGTCACTAACGATAATAAGCACATCTTGATTGCATATTTGGTCAATTTCAGACGGCAGAAGTTGGTAAAAATCTTCAATTTGCTCATCTTTGGCTTTGGTGGTTGGTGTGTAAATTTGAATTAATGATCTTCCTTGTAGGTGTATGGGTATTATCCTATCACTGACAGCATTGTACTTCAGGACAGATCTTGAAACATTTTTTGTGATGATGAATGGCATGCCATTCTTCTTCAATTTGTCATTCCTGGCATAGTAGATCATATGGTTGCCTGATTCAAAATGGCCAAAATCAGTCCTAATGCCTGGGATATCAATCTTTATGCATTCCATTCATTGTGTTATGTGTTATGTATATGTAATATAATACCTAGAGCATGGGAAGCTATACAAAGAGGTGCAATCAAACATACTACCTATAAATCAAGATTACATTCTTGAAAATGTTCAAGTAACACACAGAATGGCAGGCAAAAGAAAAAAAGAAATGAAAAACAGAGAGAACAAATAGCAAAAAATAAAATGGCAGATTTTAAGCTCCATTACATCAATGGATTAAAAAAGGTGTGGATAAGAAAATTGACTCAATTATATATACATGCTTTCTTTAAGAAACTTTAAATGTAATAATAAAGTAGATTGAAAGAAAAAGAATGGAAAAAAGATGTGAATATTAATAAAAGAAAGCAAAAGTGACTATATTAATATAAGATAAAATAGACTTCACAGTAAAAAAAAAAAAAGATCAAGGACAGGGACATTACATAATGATAAAATGGTTAATTAATCAAGAAGACATAGTAATCCTAAATACATATTCATAAACAGCACAGCAGCAAAATATGTGAAGTAAAACTGATAGAACTGAAGGGAAGAAAAGAGAAAATAGTAATTATAGTTGGAGATTTCAAGACTCTTCTCTTAATAGCTGATAGAAAAAACAGATAGAGAGTTGTCAAGGAAATTGGAGAACTCAACAATATCTGTCATCAACAGGATCATAAATTAGCATTATGGACAACTCCAACTAATAATTGCAGAATATATGTTGCAGTGTAGTAAATTACTTAGTGTGGCTTTTCTACCCAGAAGTCTTTGTAAACTCCAAGGTGGGATTTTCTATGAGCAACTGAGGAGCTCCTGATTGCTGAAGTAATCCACCTGGGTTATTTCTGTTGGGCGTGGCACAATACAATGTTCTG
>NW_006922018.1:2665742-2671033 GCF_000298275.1 Orycteropus afer afer
GTGCTGCTGAAAGAGACACGCGCTCCTAAAAGAGACGCAAGAGACACGCATTGCTGAGTGAGATACCGAGGGCCCAGCACTGCTGGGAAAGAGACTGTGAAAAACTGTTGGCCGAGGGACGGTGGGCTGGGAGAGAGACTGAGCATTTTTTTCTGAACTTGAATTGTAGCCTGTGGTGCTTCCCTAATAAATCCCATAATCTGTGAGTTCTGTGTGGCCACTGCAGTGAATTGTCGAACCCAGGAGAGAGGTGGTGGGTGCTTTGGGAGGAACGGTTGGTGAAAGGACTGGAGGGAGGCAGCATGTCTGGCCTTGCAGTAATAGGCCTTGGTTTACTGCTGGTAATCCTGCCTTCCCCTTGTAGGGTTGGAGGAGGTCAGAACATGTGGCCTCCTTGTAGTTTTTGCAATGTTTTTTTTCAAGTGTCCACAAGACATACACCAAAATTGACCATATCATGGGCCATTCAACAAGCCTCAACCACTTTAAAAGAATCTAAATCATACAGAGTGTATTCTTTGACCACAATGGAATCAAATTAGTAATCAGTAACCGAAAAATAAGAGGAAGATTTCCAAACCCTTGAGAACTAAACAACATTCTTCTAAATAATTCAAGGGTCAAAGGGGAAGTTTAAGGAAAATATAAAATACATTGCAGTGAATAAAACTAAAAATACAACATATCAAAACTTGTGGGATTCAGCTAAAACAATTCTGAGAGGGAAATTTATAGCATTAAATGCTTACATTAGGAAAGAGGAAAAGTCTCAAATCAATAGTAGAAGCTCCTATCTTAGTACACTAGTAAAAGAACAAAATAAACTTGAAGTAAGCAGAAAAAATAAATAATAAAAAGAAAAAATCAATGAAATTGAAAATAGAAGAATAATAGGGGAAATTAAATTTGTAATTAAAAAAAATTGGAAAGAAATCTCTAAACCCATATGATCTCACTGGAATATTCCGTAGAGATACTGCCTTGGAAACCCAAGGAGGGGTTGCTATGAATTGAATCGACTCAACAGCAGTGAGTTTGGGTTTTGAGTTTAAGTTTGCATTTGACCACTAGCATAAAGATAGGCGAATTTGGGCCCAGAAAGGGATCAAAACAGGAGATCCTGGAGAGAGTGGGAGGGAAAATGTGAAACAAAATTCAAAAACACAAAAATGACCAGGATTACTGGTCAGACAGAGACTGGTAGAATCCCTGAGATGATGGTCCCGGGTTACCCTTCAGGCCAAGAAATGAACTCCTCATTTACCCATAGGATTTATTATTGGTTGATTTTTGGAAATAGATTGCTAGGCCTTTCTTCCTAGTCTATCTTGGCCTGAAAGCTCTCAGCCCAACAGTAGAAAGACCTACATGCAGAACACCTACCCCAGGGCAATGCACCCACCTACTCTAGGGAGATGCACCCCTTAGGTCAATCAGCCATGAGACACCAGAGGGGCAGCATTCACACAGAAGGAAAGCTGGACAGACAGGATTGCATAGCTAAGAAGGGCACTGGGAGAGAGTAGTCACAGGGAGGAGAAAGGAGGAGAGTTTTTTATGGTTGGGGATGGTAGTCAGGATGTGAAATCAATGTGCATGAACCGTTGAATATAAAACAAATTTGTTTTGCAAAGTTGCACCCAAAGCACACACACAAAAAAAAGAATGGCAGTTTGAACCTACCCAGCAGTACAACAAACGAAGGCCCTGGTGATCTGCTTCTGTAAAGATTATAGCCAAGAACTGCAATAGAGCAGTTCTACTCTGTAACACATTGGGTCTTCATAAGTGAGAATCTACTTGATGGCAATGGAATTTTTTTTTTTTTTATTTGTTTGTGACATGATTTATGTTTCTGAATAATGGTAGTTTAGCCTCTTACTCTTCCTCAGGCAATTTAAAAAATTATGTAGGCATTTAGCCAACATTTATCCATAGGAATTTTCATTGGTTGATTTTTGGAAATAGATGGCCAGGTGTTTCTTCCTAGTCTATCTTGGCCTGAAAGCTCCAGTAAAGCCTGCCCATCACAGGTGACTCTCTCAGTATATGCAGAAGCATAGCTTTCAGTATCATAGCAACATGCAAGGCATCGAAGTACGGCAAACTGAAACATACCAAAAATCATGAAGATGATGCAGGGTCAGGCAATGTTTTGTTGTGTTATATATAAGACACCATGAGTTGGAGACCACTCAATGGCAACTAAGAACAAACAACTATATGTTTCCTTGGACCTAAATGTAAAATCTCTGTTTAGAAACTATTGAAAAAATTTGAACAGAGAATTAAAAAAATAATCATCATGCCACTATAATTGATATCTAACAGAATTAAGAGTAACTCCCTAATAATATTATATTACTTGGTTCCACAATCATCATCAGTGGACGCAGCAGTCAAGAAATCAGACTACATATCGCACTGGGCAAATCTGCTGCAAAAGACCTCTTTAAAGTGCTAAAGAGCAAAGATATGTCTTTGAAGACAAAGGTGTTCCTAACCCAAGCCATTGTATTTTCACTTACCTCATATGTATGTGAAAGTTGGACAATGAATAAAGAAGACTCTGGTGGCATAGTGCCTAAGGCATTTGACTGGTAACCAGAAGGCTGGCAATTCAAACCCACCAGCCACTCCTCGGAAGGAAGATGGGGCAATCTACGTCCATAGTGATACTGCCTCAGAAACTCAAGGAGGGGTCTCTATGAGTCGGGATCGACTGGATGGCAGTGAGTTTCATTTGGTTTTTTGGAAGAAGAGTTGATGCTTTTGAGTTGTGGTGTTGACAAAGAATACTGAAAGTACCACGGACTGCCAAAAGAACTAACAAATCTGTTCTGGAAGAAGTGTAGATGGAATGCTCCTTGGAAGTGAGAATGGCCAGACTTCGTCTCACCTATTTTGGTCACGTTGTCAGAAGGAACCATTCCTTGGAGAAGGGTATTATGCTTGGTAAAGTGGAGCGTCAGTGAAAAGGGGGAAGGCCCTCAAGGAGATGGATTGACAAAGTGACAGCAACAATGGGGTCAGGTATATGAAGGATTGTGAGGATGGCCTATGATTGGACAGTGTATTGTTATGTTGTACATAGGGTTGCTATAAGTCAAATCCAACTTGATGACACCTAATAGAAGCAACAATAGCAATATCATATTAGGGTTATTCTTAATTCTGTTAGATATCAATCCCAGTGGCATGATAGTTATTATTATAATTTTTTAAAGTCCTTATCAGTTAGCAATGTACTAAGTTCTTAGTGAGTGAAATAAATGATGTCAGTAATTGGCTTTAAAATATCTTCATATATGTCTGTGTGTGTGTGTGTGTGTGTATGTGTGTGAAAGAGAGAGAGAGGGAGAAAGAGAAAGAGAGAGAGAGAGAGAGAGAGAGAGAAAGGGACATTGATACAGGAGACAAGGAGATGGGGGAAACAAGATTGGCAGAATGTTAATTGTTGAACCTAGGAGTTCATTATACTATTTTAAATATCTTTCTTTGTGGTTGAACATTTTCATATTGCTGGCTGTTACTTGCCACACACTGAAGTTACCACACACTGAAGTTCAGTCAGCCGATAGCGATGCTGTATAGGCTGCCATGTCTAGCATCCCCCTAGAATAAAGTAGAACTGCCCCATAAAGTTTCCAATCTTTCAGGAAGCAGACTGACACATTTTTTTTTTCTGCTGTGGAGTGGCTGGTGGGTTCAAGCTGTCAACTTCGAACCTCAGATTGACAGCTGAGCACTTAACGGCTGTACCATCAGGCCTCCCAGTGAGTCTTTGGCAGATCAATAAGATTGCTAAGTAACAAAAGCAGTGCCAATTTGGACTTGTTGCATTTAGACAAAAGGTAAGGAGCCTTGGTGGTGCAACGGTTAAATGCTCTGCTCCTATGGGAGAGGTTGGCAGTTGGACGCCATCTAATCACTGTAAACATTATAACACTAGAAAACCTGATGGGGTAGTTCTACTGTGTCACAGGGACTCACTATGAGTCCACTGTGCTCATAACAATAGACAAAAGATCATGGTAAGATTTACAGAGCAAAGAACAGTTACAGAACAATCTTAAATTATTTAAAAAGTTTTATGTGCTCTATAGAGAATTTAGGTAGAGAAATAACAAAACGCCATAAACCTATACATACAAACTTATTACAACTGTGTAATCATTTTGGCCCATCTTTCTATGTATTTAATCTATAATCCATCACATATCTCATCTACTTATCTGTATTTTTAACCAATATCTATAAAAGCTCTGGTGC
This sequence comes from Orycteropus afer afer, assembly GCF_000298275.1. Classification (NCBI taxonomy): domain Eukaryota; kingdom Metazoa; phylum Chordata; class Mammalia; order Tubulidentata; family Orycteropodidae; genus Orycteropus; species Orycteropus afer. The sequence goes on from NW_006922018.1 coordinate 2,670,015, forward strand.
TACAGTGGTTCAAGGGTTTGACTGCCAACTGAAAGGTCAATGCCACCAGGCACCCCATTGGAGAAAAACGTAGCTTTCTGCTTCTGTAAAAATTTACAGCCTTGGGAACCCTATGGGGCAGTTCTACTCTGTCATGTAGGGTTGCGATGAGTCAAAATTGACTCAAAAGCAGCAAGTTTGGTTTTATAATTATACATGATTTTAACAATGATTTTGGAGTTTGCTGTAACAAAATTATATTGTAAACTTTTCCCTTTATTACCCTGGAGTTCTTGACTATCATTTTCAGTTGGTGAAGTTCAAGCTATAGAAAGAGCTACATAACTTAAGAGATTGCATGGCTATAACAATAGGCACACTTCATAGACTATTAAATATTTTACCAACCAATATTTATTTATTTATTTATTTATTGTGATTTGGGTGAAGATTTACAGAGCAAATTCACTTTCCATACAGCAGTTCACATATACTTTGTCTCATGTCATTGACCACAGTATACCACAATGCAACAGCTCCCCTCCCACTTCCTCCCCATAGTTACCTCTTCCCAGTGTCCATCCCTCCATACACTCCTGCCCCCTGAGCTGTCTCCCTGTGCATAAGCAGCCCATCTTTCTCCCATGATTTTTCTCTCCAAGGAGTGTATCTACTTGAGGTAATTGTTCAACTCATATGCCTGTATTTTGTTTGGCTGGAAACCACAGGTGTGGGTTCAATTCCAGACGTGAAGGACAGCTAGGGGCCATAGTCTCAGTGGATCCACCAGGCTCTATCGGACCAGCAAACCTGGTCCCTACTTTTTTTTTTTCTCTAAATGATTTTGAGGTTTGTTCCAAATTGTTCTCCCTCTCTATCAAGGGTCTCCTACATAGATCCCCTTCCAAGTGGATAACAGTGGTAGCCAGGCACCACCTAGTTCTTCTGGTCTCATAGTTGTACAGGTTGCAGATTGGATGGTGTACCAGTCCCTAGGAATGATTGTTTCCATTAATTTTGGTTTTCTTCTTTCTTCTTGA
>NW_006922018.1:2683048-2688399 GCF_000298275.1 Orycteropus afer afer
ATTATCTTCTGTGTCTGTGTTAATTGGTTTCCCTTTTCTTTGTTGAAGAGGGTCTGTGCAGTCTTTCTGCCTAGTCTGCCATCTTGCCGGATCTTCAATAATTATATTTTAACTGGGGTTAATTTGGGTTATCTAAAATAGCTTTAAGAAGCAGCTGTGGGATACGATGTAAAAAAAATAATTCAAATTCTGTCATTGGGCCAACCTGGACAAATTACTTATTCTTTTGAATCAAAATTTGCTATTAAAAATTTTGAAATAAGAGCATTCTCATGAAGTAACTAAGTCTAAAATTAGATAATCAACATAAAAGATCCAGTGCTCTTTCATAGCAGGTCAAAAGGTTTTAAAATTTATGTAAAAGTTAATTTATATGAATCTTGACTCTTTCCTCCTGAAATATTTGGATTTAATTAAAAATTTATAATGGAATTAGAAAAATAAGAACTAAAAGAGAAGAACCAAATTAAGATGTAATAAATGTACGTTAAGATAAAAAGTGTTGTGTGATCCAAAAAAGAAAAGGAAAAAATGATAAATTGGACTTAATGAAAAGTAGAAACTTCTGCTCTTCAAAAAATACACTTAACAAAAAAGAAAAGATAAGCCACTGGGAGAAGATATCCACAAATGATAAATATGATAATGAAATTTTATGCAGAATATATACAAGGGACTCTCACAGTCAGAGTAAGAAATCAAGTGCTCTAATAAAAACTTGGTGAAAAATTTGAACAAATATATCACCAAATAAGATATACAGTAAACTGGTAATATTAGCCTCCAGAAACTGGAACACTCACAATTACTGGTGTGAATTAAAAATAGACATCCACTTTGGAAAAAAAAAAAAAATGTGGCAGTTTCTTTTAAAGTTAAGCATATACCTACCATAAGACTCAGCAATCCCATTCCCAATTAAAACCCTGTTGTCTTAGGCTGGGTTCTTTGAGAAGAAAAACCAGTAAAGCATCTCTCTCTAAGAAGATACACAGTAAACTGTATAAACTCTCTGAGAGAAGAGAGAGAGAGAGCACACATGTGTGTGTCTACAAGCATGCATGCAAGAGAAATATGTTGTAGAGGCTGGCAAGTCCCAAGTTCATTGGTCAAATGTCAAGCTGGAGACTGCTCCTGACTCATGCAGCTGCAGGGGCTGACAAACCCAAGATTGGCAGGCAATACAGTACGCTGCTGGCTTTAGAGGATGATGAATCCAAGATTGGCAGGTAAAATGGCCGATTGTTGGGTCACAGGCTGTGAAGGCAACAATCCTAAGACTGGCAGGCAATATGGCAGCCCACTGGTTCAAGTCCAGGAACCTGACAGAATAATGAGCTAGATGCAGGATGAAAATCTAGCAGAAAGCCAGAGAATTTCCCCAGGATGTCCATAGATATATTGGAAGCAGGCCACACCCCTGAGGAAACTCCCTTTCAACTGATTGGCTGCTCATAGCATGTCTCATCATGGAGATAATTACATTATCTCAGAACTCATCATGGGGAATGACTACACTGTAATTGCTAAACCATTTAGAATCATGGTCCAGCCAAGTTGACACATAACTTTAACTATCACACCTGTGTTCACACAACATGCTGCACACAAATGTTTCCAACTTTATTCATAATCATCCAAACTTGAAATAGCCCAAATGTCTTTAAAATGGAGACTTCTTAAGCAAATTATGGCATTTCCATACAATGACTCAGTAATAAAAATAATGACCTACTGATATATGAAACAATATGGATGAATTGCAAATGCATTAAGTTAAATGTATTATGTCAAATGCATTATGTTAAATGAAAGAAGCCAAATTCAAAAGGCTACATGCTGTATGGTTCTTTTTATTCACTATAAATAGAAGGGCAAATAGAAAGAGGCAAAATGATAGAATCAGAAAACAGATCAGTGATTGTCAGGGCTGCAGGTATGGAAAGCTGGCTACAAAGAGACACAAGGGACCATTTTGGGTTGATAGAATGGTCTCATATCTTGAATGTGGTTAAGATTGTATAACTATGCATTTTTCAAAACTCATGGAAATATACACTAAAACATGTGGATTTTACTGTGTGCAGGCCTGAAAAAGGTGTGTTGCTTTGGGGTTACCAAAAGGCAAATACACTGAAAATTCACTTGATTAATCAGGCCTTGGAAACTCTATGGGGCACTTGTACTCTGTCCTATAGGGTTGTTCTGAATTGGAATTAACTCAATGGTAGCGGGTTTGGAATCAGGCTAACTTAACATACTTTATTTAAGAAGGTGTGTTAGACTGGGTTCTCTAAAGAAGCAAAACCAGTAAAGCTTATATATATATAGAGAGAGAGAGAAAGAGAAACTTATCTTAGGAAAATGGCTCACACTTATAGAAGCTGTCAAGTCCCAAGTTCTTGGATCAAACGTCAAGCTGGAGGCTTTTCCTGACTCACGCAGCTGCAGGGGCTGACCAGCTCAAGGTTGGCAGGCAGTATACCAGCTGTTGACTCCAACGAATGATGAATCCAAGATCTCCAGGCCAAATGGTGGATTGTTCGCTCACGGACAGTTGTAGGCAGCACAATAGAATCCTGATCCACAGAAGAGTGTCTCTTTTCCCAGGATGTTCATTAATATACTGGAAGCAGGCCACACTCCTAGGGAAACTCCCTTTTAATGATGGACTGCTCAAAACATATATATCCGATCCCATCACTGGAACAACCCACATCACAATTGTTTAAACCACACAGAATTGTGGTCCAGCCAAGTTGACACACAGCTCCAACTATCACAGAAGGCATGATGGCTACAGGGAGCAAACAAAGGTATTAAATCTATACCATTAAAAGTCACTGACCAAAGAAAATACTTATTGGATGCAAAAGGGGTACCTATTTTGTTCCTGTTCTGTATTGTAAAAATTACTTACCAGTTACCTCAGAGTTGACCTATTAAGACAATATGGTCACATCTGAGGCAGGATGAACTGAGACCCTCACCTTATTTTTGACCAATAACCTTTGGACAAGCCATAACTATCAAGATTCAAAAAAGGGACATGCTATTCTATTCAGATGAAGCTGTGATTCCTTCATATGAACACTCGGTTTCCTCACTGCATTGATGTTTGTCTACTTTCTCTCTTTCTAGTCTGTCTTAGTCTGGAAGCTCTGCTGAAATGCATCCACCAGGCATGACCCTGCAGTATTTGAAACACTGGTGGCATAACCTCTAGTCTCACAGCAACATACAAGCCACTACAGTATGACAAAGTCACATGAGTAGTGGAGATTATTAACCTGAAATAGATCTTTGTCATAATTTTACAGCAGTTTGTGCTTTATGGACCAGAACAATTGTAGATAAATTATACCTCAGTAATGCTAATCAGAAGATCAGTGGTTCAAACCCACCAGCTGTTCCGTGGAAGGAAGATGGGGCAATCTACTTCTGTAAACATTTACAGCCTCAATGGCAGTGAGTTTTTTTTTTTTTTTCCCAAACTTCACTTAAAAACCAAAACAAAAAATTGTGACTTAACCTAAAACCTGGCTCTGAGTATCTTGGAGGCAAATGAAAAGAAGTACATGTGATACCTTACATAACTCTCATGCATGAGAAACTGTTGTAATTCCTAAGTGTCACTGAAGGTTTTCCTTGTATCAGAGTTGAAGAGGACACTGCATAATAGCCATTACATGGTGAACCGGGCATTATTATAAATAACAATTTCTTTGAAACTACAAAAATGGAATTCCTATGATTATTTCTTGCATCAAATGTTGACTGTGAATAGCAAGTATTGGATGGAGAAGTTGGTGTGTGGACTGGGAATTTGGTGGTCTGTCCATCCTGAGGCCACAGAGGATGGCTCTGAGTTTGCTCTGGTGACTTCCTCAGAGTCAAGGGGATACCTCTTAGGCTTTCATGCTCATGAACTCTTTATTGGTATTTCAGAGCTGCATGGACTTGTCCTAATGCCAACTCAGTTCCAATTTATTTACTTGCAAACAAAAGTTTAGCCATCTTGTAAAGTGGATGATCACATCCTCTGGCTAGCACATCTTCTCCCACTCTCAGGAGACACAGTGTGGGCCTTACAACATCAGCTCTGAAACCTCAGAGACTGGATTAGAATGCTAATTTTGCATCTTCTGAGTTGTGTATGACATTAGGTAAATTACTTAACTGTCCCTAAGTCTCAGGTGTTACATCTGAAACATTGGAATAATGACACCCATTATAAAATCACTGTGAGGAGGAAATGAGATAGTATATATCACTTACTTGGCATAGTGCCTGGCTTCTGGGCATATAATAAGTTCTCAGTAAGTACCAATTTCTGTTGGTTAGACCCACTTACAGGGAAAGCAAAGTTTTGAACTAGGTGTTTTTGTGTAATATGTTATGCCAGTTGAGCTTGATGTCTCTTGTGACCATGGTCCTGAGCCCACAGGTCCAACTTCTCACTCCCTCTGGGTGTGTGGCTGTGGCCAAGAAGCCACCACAATCTTGTCCCTTGTTAGCTCTACATTATTACAGCACATACAAATACACTTGTAGAAACATCATCTGCCAACCCTATACATGGTCATGGGCATTCCCTCCTGCATAGATATACGTGATCATTCAGCCTGTCCACCCATCTATCCACTTGTAGATCAATGCTTGCCATCACTGACAACGCAGTACAGTTCATGCAAAGGGGTTCATCTTTGTTGTCTGTACCTCTCACGTTCTTCTCTGTCTTAATGCCACGTGTTGATCACTCACTTTTGGCACTGTCCTTCCCTTCACCTAAATCAATACTTGTGTCTACCTATCCAGCAGAGTTCCCTCCTCTCCGCTCCCATCCTTGATAACCAACAAAGTTCTCTTTCATATATAAACCTTTCCTTGATTTTTTACAATAGTGACTGATGCAATAATTATCCTTCTGTGATTGACTTATTTCACTTAGCATAATGTCTCCAAGTTCATCCATGTTATGCGGTGTTTGCAGATTCTACATTTTTCTTTAGTGTTGCATAATATTCCATTGTGTGTATGTACCATAGTTTAGTTATCCATTATTATGTTGATAGGCACTTAGGCTGTTTCCACCTCTTTGCTATTGTAAGTAGTCCTGTGATGAACATGGGTGTGCATATATCTGTTCTTGTTCTGGCTCTCACTTTTTTAGGATTGCTAGGTGCCATCAAGTCATTTCTGACTCATAGTGACCCCATGAACACCAGAATGAAACACCACCTGATCCCGCATCAGCTCCATGATCCTTCTATACTTGAGCCCATTGTTGCAGCCACCGTGTCAATCCATCTTGTTGAAGGCCTTCCCCTCTTTCATCGACCCTCCACCTT
>NW_006922018.1:2690334-2690839 GCF_000298275.1 Orycteropus afer afer
GTTCCAGAATCAGCTCCTGGCCTGGTTTTGGCTGAAAATATTGAGCTTTTCCACCACCTCTTGCCAGAGGTGTAGTCAATCTGATTCCTGTGTGTTCCATCTGGTGAATTCCACTTGTACAGCTACTGTTTGTGTTGTTGAAAAAAGGTGTTTGCAATGAACAAGTCATTGGTCTTACAAAATTCTACCATGTGAGTTCTAGCATTATTTCTGTCACCAAGGCCAAATTTTCCAAGTACAGGTGATTCTTCTGTTTCCAACTTTTGCATTCCAGTCACCAGTGATAATTAACATATACTGATTGCATGTTCAGTCAATTTCAGACTGCAAGAGTTGATAAAAATCTTCAATTTCTTCATCTTGGTTTTGGTGGTTCATGCATAAATTTGAATAATAGTCATATTAATGGGTGTTCCTTGTAGGCATATGGATAGTATCCTATCACTGAAAGCATTATTTCAGGACAGATCTTTTTTTTTTTTTTTAATTTTATTTTGAATTGGGT
>NW_006922018.1:2691329-2693045 GCF_000298275.1 Orycteropus afer afer
ATCAGCAAATGGAGGTCTTGAAAGCTTTACCTTATCCATATGAGTAAGGCTGATTTTACTCTGATAATGCAGCTCTTGCCCATTCCTACTTTGAGAGCTTTCTAAGCTAAGTGACTCATCTTCCTCCTCTGTATTGGACAATGTTTCCAGACTATTCATAAAGTTGCACAGTAATGTATCAGACAGTGTTTGTCTGCTATTCATAAGGTTTTCCCTGGCCCAATCTTTGAGAAGTGGATGGCCTCCTCCTTCTTCCTAGTGTGCCTCAGTGTACAAGCCAGGCTGATACCTGTGCACCATGTGACCCCACTGGGTTTGAAACATCAGTGGCACAGCCTCAAGACTCGCAACAACACGTCACCACAACAGGACAAACCGACAGACAAGTTTGTCTCCCTTAGCTGTTGGAAACCCCTCCAACCGCCCTTACCTGGATCCCTGCGGCTGACTCCTTGATCTGTTCCAGTCTCCTTTGTCTCTTCTGTCCTCTCCCTGCTTCCTGCCTTGCTGCTTGTGGGGTGTGGCCTGGGTTCCCTCTCCTCACCTAGGTCCCTGAGGCTGACTCCTCAATCTGTTCTGGTCCCCTTTGCCTTTGCTGTCCTCTCCCTGCTTCCCGCCGGATCAAATGTCATTTCTCATTCCAACTTTTTAAGGAATCACCATACCAATTTCCACAGTGGTTATATGATTTTACAGTTCCACCATCAGTGTATGACAATCCTAATCTCTCCACACCCTCACCAGCATTTGTTATTTTTCTTCTTGATGAACTTAGTGCTGGCGTGAGATGATATCTCATTGTTGTTTTGATTTGCATCTCTCTAATGGCTAATGATTGTGAACATTTCTTCATGTGTTTGTTGGCTGTCTGAATATTTTCTTTGGTGAAGTGCCTATGCATGTCTTCTGCCCATTTTTTAACTGGATTTTTTTTTTGTTGTTGTTGTTGTTGAGGTCTTGGAGTTTTCTACAAATTTTAGAGATAAGTCTTTTGTCAGGTATGCCATTGCTAAACACTATTTCCCAATTTCTAGGCTCTCTTTTGGCTCTTTTGGAGAAGTCTTTTGAGGCACATAACAATTTAATTTTTAGAAGGTACCCATCATCTAGTTTATTTTCTGCTGTTTGTGCATTTTGGATGATACTTGACAGTCTATTTGTTGCCATAAATCATGGTCCCTAAATTTGTCCCTATTTTTTCCTTGAGGAACTTGATAGTTTTAGGTTTCCCATTTAAGTCTAATCCATCTGGAGTTAGTTTTTGTGAATGGTGTGAATTATGGATCTTGTTTAGTTTTCCTACAAATGGATAACCAGTTTTGCCAGCACCCTGTGTTGAAGACACTATCTTTTTCTCATTTAATGGATTTTGACCCTTTGTCAAAGATCAGCTGACCATTTGTTGATGAATCTGTTTCTGGGTTCTGAATTATATTCCAGTGGTCTATGTGTCTGTTGTTGTACCAGTACCAGGCTGCTTTGACTGCCGTGGTTGTATAGTATGTTTTGAGATCTGGGAGTGTGAGACTTCCTACTTTGTTGTTCTTCAGTAGTTCTTTGCTTATCCTAGATCTCTTTGCTTTCTATATAAAATTAGTGATTTGTTTTTCCATATTCCTAAAGAGTGTTGATGGATCTGGATTGGGTTTGTATGAATATATAGGTCACTTTGGGTAGAATTGATATTTTCACAATGTTCAATCTTCCTATCCATGA
>NW_006922018.1:2693315-2695018 GCF_000298275.1 Orycteropus afer afer
CACTTGACTGCTAACCAGAAGGCTGGCGGTTCAAACCTACCAGCCACTCCTCGGAAGGAAGGCTGGGCAATCTACTTCCATAGTGATACTGCCTCAGCAACCCAAGGAGGGGTTGCTATGAGTTGGGTCCGACTTGATGGCACATAACAACAACAACATTGTAAATTGTATTGATTTCCTTATTTCCTTTTGAGCAATCTCTTTGCTGGTATAGAGGAATCCAATTGATTTTTGTATGTTGATCTTGTGTCCTGTCATTATGCTAAATCTCTCAATTAGGTCCAGTAGTTTTTTTTTGCTGAGTCTTTTGGGTTTTCTATGTGTAGGATCATATCATGAGCAAATAGGGATAGTCTGACTTCTTGCTTACCAATTTGGATGCCTTTGATTGCCCTTTCTTGCCTTATTGCCCTGGCTAGGACTTCCAATACAATGTTGAATAGAAGTGGTGATGGAGAGTATCCCTGTCTGGTTCTTGTTTGCAAGGGGAATGGTTTCAATCTCTCTCCATTGAGAATAATGTTGGCTGTTGGTTTTGCATGTGTGCTCTTTATTATGTTGAGGAATGTCCCTTCTATTCCTATTTTGCTGAGATTTTTTTTTTATCAGGAATGGGTGTTGGCTTTTATTAAAATGCTTTTTCTGCATTGATTGATATGATCATATGGTTATTTTCCTTTATTTTACTTATGTGATGGATTATGTTGATTATTTTTCTAATGTGGAACCGTCCTGGCATACTTGATATGAACCCCACTTGGTCATAATGTATTTTATTTTATTTTTCATATGTTGTTGCAGTCTGTTGGCTAGGATTTTGTTGAAGAGTTTTGCATCTGTATTGATGAGGGATATTGGTCTGTAGTTTCCTTATAAGTTATGTCTTTGCCTGGCTTTGATATAAAAATATTTGCTTCATAAAATGAATTTGGGAGGATTCCATCCTTTTCTATATTCTGGACTAGTTTGAGTAGGATTGGTGTCAACTCTCTGAACGTTTGGTAGAATTCTCTAGTGAAAACTGGGCGAGGACTTTTTTTTGTTGGTATTTTTTTATTATGTGTTCAATTTCTTCTTTTGTTTTTAGTCTGTTCAAATTTTCCACCTCAATCTGTTTTAGTTTAGGTAAGTAGTATGTCTCTAGAAATCTATCTATTTCTTCTAGATTATCAAATTTGTTGAAGTACAGTTCTTCATAGTATCCTGATATTTCCTTTTTGTTTTAGTTGGTTCTGTTGTGAAGTTGCCAAATTCATTTTTTATTCATATTATTTCTATTCTCTGCCTCTTCCCTTTGTTAAGTTTGCCAGTGGTTTGTCAGTTTTATTAATCTTTTCAAAAATTCAACTTCTAGTCTTGCTGATATTTTCTATTGTCTTCTTCTTTTTTTTTTGTTGTTGTTGTTAAGTGCCGTTGAGTCATTTCCGACTCACAGTGACCCCATGCACAGCAGAACAAAACACTGCCCAATCCCGTGCCAGCCCCACAATCCCTGCTATACTTGAGCCCATCATCACAGCCACCGTATCAATCCATCTTGTTGAAGGCCTGCCCCTCTTTCGTCGACACTCCACCGTACCAAGCATGACATCCTTCTCCAGGGAATGGTTCCTTCTTACAACATGACCAAAATAGGTGAGACAAAGTCTGGCCATTCTTGCTTCCAAGGAGCATTCTGGCTGCACTTCCTCCAGGACAGATCT
>NW_006922019.1:0-5963 GCF_000298275.1 Orycteropus afer afer
GAAGGGCACAGCAGAGGGGACTGTCTGGATCGAAGAACTGTATTCTGAGCATGTTCCTGAACCTGAATTGTAGCCTATTACTTCTCTAATAAATCCCATAATTGTGAGTATTGTCTGTGAGTTCTGTGTGGCCATTGCAATGAAATATCGAACCCAGCAGAGAAGTAGTGAGTACCACGGGAGGGATGGTTGTTGTCAAAGTTGGTAAAAAGGCTGAAGGGTGGTGGCATGTGTGGCCTCACAGGAATAAGCCTTGGGCTGCTGACGGTGATTCTGTCTTCCTATTGTGAAGTTAGAGGAGGTCAGAGGTCAGAAGATGCCACCTCCACGTCCTTGTTGCAATGTGTCAACATGGCTCTACTAGGCACTGGAGACATACATATTTCCCTGATTGTAAGACAGTGAATTTTAGATGAACAACTGATTCAATGACAACTCTTTTGAAAGAAATAAAATTATCTCATGAGTTTCTATTTTTAAGATATATCCTCCTGATTTAAGATACAGTCAACTCTCATTTGCGGTTGCTATGTTCTATAAAGGCACCACAAACGATGAATTAACGAATATACTGCCCTGTGGTAGTTACGTTTGTGTGTCAATTTGGCTGGGCCTGGTTGAGTAGCTGGGCAGCGGGTGGTAGTTATTCCCCAGGATAAGACTGGCAATCAGCTCCATGGTGGGATCTACAAGCAGCTGAGTAGCTGCCTTTGGGAATGTGGTCTGCTTCCTGTATTTAAGGAGAAGCCTTGAGAATGGTCTCCAGCTTATGGCATGCTTGAACCCTGCATGTAGTAGTGTCGTTGCTCAGCAGCCTGCTATGCTCTGCTAACCTTGGGACTTAAAATGGACTTAAGTTAATGGCCTGCCGTGTGGTTTGGTAACATCAGGACTGTGCCTTTTTACTTGTGAACCTTGGGGTTTCTCAGCTTTAGCAGCCTGTTTGAGTGAAGAAACGCCTCTAGCTCCAGTGGGAGGAGCAGAGGCAGAGCTGGACCCCAAGGCTGAGGGGCTTTCATTCAGCCCCTAGAGCCTGGCACTTTGAACTTGGACTTAAAGCCTCCAAATTGTAAGAATAAACAATTTTTTGTTAAGGCCATCCCATTTGTGGTATATTCTTGTCAGAGCAGCACTAGGTAACCAGAACATGCCCCTAAGAGAATACAAGTCCTGCAAGTATCTGGTCACAACACTTTCATTAACTGATCAGTACATAACCTTGTTTTATGTGTTTGTTTAAACACACTTTAATTAATAGACGTTGTTGATTCATTAATTCATAGCCAACAGCACTCTGTAACTCATGCCTGAACGAAGCTTATCTAACACATGTATTTTCTCCTTAAGGCACATCACCAGCTTCTTGCTCTTAGGAACACTGAACAGCACTTCAGTACTACACTGGGGGCCATTTTAAACAGTAAAACCACCAACAAAAAGCACAAAGATGCAAAAATGTGGCACTAAACAGGATACTTGTTTGCAGTACAAGAGCCAAAACAAGGAGGCAGAGAGTTACTTTCTTTAATCTTAGTTAGGAACATGCATGCTGGGCAACTCAAATTTTTTGCTGCTTTGTGCATGTCTGTGAGTGATGACAGAGTGCCATGAATATTGATTTTGGGGTTACAATTTTTTTTTGCAAGTTAATGAATTCACAAATATGTAATTTTGTCAATTCTATGTTAAATATATAAATTATAAGCCTCATAATTGAGAAAATATTCTACAAATATGGCTCTCTTTGTTCTCATGAAGCTTTTAAAGGGTATGGTTATAATGGAGTGTCAGTGACTTAGGCTCAAGAGCCAGCCCTGCCACCTATAAGCAAGTCATATAACCAGCCTCCCTGGGTCTCACTATCTTCAACTATAAAATGAATATTCCATTACCTACACTTCATTAGGTTGTGGCTGGGATCACACTCACTCACTCACTCACTGCCATCAAGTGAATTCCAATTCGTACCAAACCCTATTGGGTTTCCAAGGTTGTAAATCTTTATGGAAGCAGACTGACTCATCTTTCTTCTATGGAGTGGCTGATGGGTTTGAACCACTGACCTTCTGGTTAGCCAGCCAAATACCTTATCCACTATATCACCAGAGCTCCTTACTGTACTAAACCAAAACCAAAACCAAACTCACTGCCATCGAGTCGATTCTGACTCATAGCAACCCCCACTGGGTTGCTGAGGTGGTAAATATTCACAGAAGTAGATTGCTCAGTCTTCCTTCCGAGAAGTGGCTGGTGGGTTTGAACTTCCAGCCTTCTGGTTAGCAATCAAATGCCTTAGGCACTCTGCCACCAGAGCTCCTTTTCCCCTAATACATACATACAAACAATGTTCCATTGCAATATCCACTTCTGACCCTGAAGGAATAACTGGTTCAGAGTAACTGGGAGACTTTTAAATTCTGTCCAGCCAGAGTAGAGAGACCTCATTGAATATTCAGAGCAAACCATAGAGACAGCCCTGAAAAAACATGCCATGTATTAGGCTGCTAGTTCTAGAATAAAGAGTATTTTAGACCTGTCCAAATAAAGCTTAAGGTCCATGGATGATGCAAACAGTTTGGGCTCATTTATTAATCAAAATGTTGGTTATCTGAACCTACCCAGTAGCTCAGTGGAAGAAAAGCCTGGTGGTCTGTTTCTATAAAGATTGTTTTTGTTAGGTGCTGCTGAGTTGGTATCAACTCACAGGGAACCTATGTACAATAGAATAAAACACTACCCAGTCCTGCACCATCCTCATGATCACTGCTATGTCTGAGTCCACAGCAGCTGCTGGGTCAGTCCATTTCATTGAGAGTCTTCTTGTTACTGACCCTCTACTTTACCAAGCAGAATGTCCTTCTCCAGGGAATGGTCCCTCCTGATAACATGTCCAAACTATGTGAGATAGTCTCACCATTCTCCCTTCCAAGGAGCATCCTGGCTGTACTTTTCCCAAAAGAGATTTGTTCATTCTTTGGGCAGCCCATGGTATATTCAATATTCTTTGTCAACACCATAATTCATCAGCTGACACAAACTTCAGTATTCTTTAAAAGAAGGCAATAAGATTCAAATACTAAACAACACTTACAATGTTTAGCATCTAAATCAAAATTTACTACACATGTCCCGAAACAAAAACTATGACTTATACCCAGGGAAAGAGCTCTGGTAGTGTAGTGCCTAAGGCACTTGACTGCTAACCAGAAGGCTGGCGGTTCAAACCCACCAGCCACTCCTCGGAAGGAAGGTTGGGCAATCTACTTGTGTAGTGATACCATCTTGGAAACCCAAGGACAGGCTGCTATGAGTCAGGTCGACTCCATGACACATAACAACAACAACAACATACCCAAGGAAAAGTTAACCAATAATAAAAATGATAGAGATGGCGGAATTGGTAGACAAGGGCTTTAAAAACAGCTATTATAAAGAGCCCTGGGGCATAGCGCCTAAGGCATTTGACTGCTAACCAGAAGGTCTGCAGTTCAAACCCACCAGCCACTCAGCAGAAGGAAGACTGGGCAATCTACTTCCATAAAGATTTACCACCTTGGAAACCCAAATAGGGTCACTCTGAGTTGGAATTAACTCGATGGCAGCAAGTTTGTTTCTTTCCTACTGTAAGTGTGCTCAGTATGTGCAAAGATTTAAAGGAAAACGTGGAAAGAAATGGAAAATATAAAAAAGGAACAAAATGAGATACCCAGAAATGAAAAATACAATATCTAAAATGAAAATGCACTGGATGAAAGACAGACATATGAGCTGAACATTTACATTGGGTAGATACACTCCTTGGAGAGATCAATCATGGGAGAATAGAAGGGCTGTGTATGCACAGGGAGACACCTGGGGTGGGGCAGGAATGCATGGGAGGGAAGGACACAAGAAAGAGGCGAGTATGGGGACGAAGTGGGAAGAGAGCTGTTGCATTATGGGAAAGTGCAGTCAATGTCATGAGACAAAGTGTGTATAAACTGCTGTATGGAAGATAAATTTGCTCTGTAAACTTCACCCAAATCACAAAAAATTAAAAAAGAAAATACACTAGATGAGCTTAACAGCAGATTATACAATATGCAAGAAAAGATCAGAGAACCTGAAGACACTGCAATAGAAACTACCTAAGCTGAAACACTGACAGAAAGAAACCAAAACTTTTAAAAAGAGAACAGATTTTTGCTTCTGGATATGAAGCATTAACTGGTATGGAACTTGCCCTCCTACTGTAAACAACCAAAATACATGAAACAACCACTTTCAGACAATAAACAAAAGGCAACCTAAGACTGATCCTTGAGAAGAGAAACTAGTGAGGTGAGTCCCATGTTCAGTCTGGCTTTTCTGTCCGGCAGCAGGTTCTGGAATGTGGTGTAGGGAGTGGTATACCACACAAAACACCATGGTCTTGCTGAGTTGAAGAGGTAGAGATTGGTGTTCAGGGAGACTGAAGAGGGCTCTCTAAAAAGCCTAGAAATAGAACCATATATACCTAATCAATTGACCTTTGATAAATCTGCCAATATAGTCCAATGTGAAAGGATAATCTTTTCAGCAATTGACACTGGACCTATTACCAAGTTAGGAAAAAAAATTAAACTCAAATATGACGTGTCTGCTTATGTGATATAATATGAAGTATACAACATAACCTATAATGTGTTCTAGCTAAAAACATTTAACTTGAATCTAACAAAACTTCAGATATAATTTCCAGCTTGGAGGAAATACAGGGTTTGGGAACAAGCTAAAAGATATCATGAAGAACCAACCAGAAAAGCACAAATGGGCAATATGTGAAACCCCTGGCTTGTCTCTTTAATAACTCAGCGTCATGCAAAAAAAAGGGGGGGGGGCATCAAGTTTGGAAAATAGTTTGGCATTTTCTTAAAAACTTAAACATAAATTTACTATATGAGTCAACAATTCCACTCCTATATATCTACCCAAGAGAAATGAAAACATGTATCTATACAAAAACTTGTAGGCGAATGTTCACAGCCACATTATTCATAATACCCCAAAAGTGGAAACCATCCAAAAGTCTATCAGCTGATGAATAGTTAAGTAAAATGTGACACAGGCATACTGCAGAATACTATTCAGCAATAAAATGGATAAAGTACTGATGCATGCTACAATACGAATGATCTCAAAAACATTATTCTACGTGAACTAAGTCAGACACCGAGACCACATGTTTGCATGATTCCATTTACATGCAATGCCCAGAAAAGCCAAGTCTTTAGAGTAAAAAAGTAGATCAGTGGTTCCCTGGGGCTGGGGAAGTAGGGAATGGTAAATAACTGCAAATGGGCACAAGGGATCTTTTGGGGATGACATCAATGTTCTAAAATTTGATTGCAGTAGTGTAGTATGACTCTGTAAATTGACTAAAAATCTTTGAATTACAGACTTAAAATGGATAGATTTTATAGTATGTAAAGTATACCCCAATGAAATTGTTTAAAAGTAAAAAAGGTGAGATCTGCCAAGTAAGGACACAGAACATAAGGGACATAATACATAATAACCAGATGAAACATGTGGTCCTGCATTATATTCTAGACTGGTCAAATTAACTGTAAATGACATTTTTGGGACAACTGGGGAAATGTGAATATGGACTAAGTATTAGATAAAATGAAAATTTATTGACATGAAAAGTTGAAGATTATTAAGTAAAAAGAACAGATTATAAAACAGCATATACAATATCTCATTTTGATAAAAATTCTTAAGTATATACAGATATACATGTACTTAAAAATCTAGAAAGATACTTAATAACATGTTAAGAGTGGCAATAGTTGAAAGTATATTATTGTTGTTGTTGTTATGTGCCGTTGAGTTAGACCCCACTCATAGTGACCCCTCCTTGGGTTTCTGAGGCAGTATCACTATGGAAGTAGATTGCCCAACCTTCCTTCTGAGGAGTGGCTGGTGGGTTTGAACCGCCA
>NW_006922019.1:6253-11559 GCF_000298275.1 Orycteropus afer afer
CAAGGAGGGGTCGCTGAGTTGGGTCCGACTCGATGGCACATAACAACAACAACAATGCAGTTCAGCTCTTATTGAAGCCTAGTACAGGACACTGACAACATGGTAACTAGCTGCAAAACAACGAAGTTTGCCTGATTAAAATGTATGTGGAGAACTGGAGAAGCAGAGAGTAGACATATACCATGGGCTAAGAGTGGATGTGAGAAGGGACCAGGGGAAACATCCTCCCAGAAAAAGTAATACAGAATCTTGAAGAACAAGGGGGTTAAAGTGGAGAGCGGTAAAGAGGGAGGAGTGTGAGCTAGACAGAGAGAACAGCAAGTAAAAAGACGAGATATGTGGGTAGGCCTGTCCAAAGATGAAGCTGGAGTATTATTACTCTAACTGTGCTCCAACCCTGCTGCCAGCTGAAATACTGATGAATGTGGCTTAAAGCAAGGGATAAAGTAAGCACAGTAAACTTAGAAAACTTCACAGTTTCATCCTTTCTCAGAGAAATACGATAGCAGGGAAGAGGTTCTAAGAGTCCTGTAGTAAAGAAAATTGCATACTGTGATTAAATACATCCTCTCCCAAGCCTTCTTCAAGAGGGTTCCTTGAGCTGCAGGTAGAGGAAAGACTGCAGAAGGCAGAAATTGCAGGCTGGACCACATTAGAAGGCTGCACTGTGTCCATTTTTGGAGGGCCTTAAAAAATCCAATTATTAGTTTACTAAAGGCTAAGGAAATCTTGCTATGAAATTATTTTTGGTAAAGGAGTTTTATCTGTGAATCTATGTTTTAAATTATCATTAAAGAAATGTATTATGGGAAATCTCAAACATATACAAAAGTAAACAATAATCAACAGAACTCTCAGAATGTACCCTTGACCAGCTTTCAAATTACCAACTCATGACCAATCTGGTTTCACCTCTTTCCCCTTCTCTTGCAGGATTTGGACAATATCTCTTCTTTGAAAAGGGATAACTCCCAAACCCCTTGAATGAAGACTTTTGACAAGCATGACCCTCCCCTCCCCCTCTGAAAAAGTATATTATGAGAAATACACAAAATAAGAAAAAATATAGAAGATCTGATAAGCAGTAACTATCAATACTCTGTTTAGCACTTTCACCTCCTTTATCTCATTTAATCCTAATAGTCCTGTGAGGAATATTATTACTACTCCCATCATGCAAACAGGAGTCCCTGTGTGGTACAAATAGTTGAGCACTGGGCTACTAACTAAAAGGTTGGCAGTTCAACCTATCCAGAGGCACCTTGGAACGACCTGGTGATCTGCTTCTGAAAGGTCACAGCCATGAAAACCTGATGGAACGGTTTTACTCTGACACATGTGGGGTCACCATGAGTTGGAATCAACTTGGAAGCAAGTTGTGGTGGTGGTACACAAACAAGAAGATGGAGGCTCAGAGCCATGTAATGACTGACACATTTAATTGCTAGGTACCAGGTAAACAGGGACTCCAACTTTGGTCTTCCCAGATAGCCCTGACCTTTCCCCACCGAAACGGGTTCCTTACTGCTCTGCCTTTGTCTATACTGTGGTCCCTGTCTACAAAGCTACAGCTCATTACTTGTCCCCCATCTTTCACCCATTGAATTATTATAACCCACCTTCCTTCATGTGCCATCTTGAGTCCTGGCTAACCCAAGAAGCCCCCTGATGCCCTCCAGCCCAGTGAGCATCCCCTCCTCTAACCGCTCACACTCACTGGTGGCCGCCACACAAGATGGTGCTTCCCAAACTGGGGACCAACAGAAGTGGTGTCCTTGAATATATAGTCAGGTCTATCTGGTCTCCAATGAAGAACACCTGGGAATAATTTCAGGAAGACACCACTGGTTCCATCTGGAACTGAAGAAAGGACTAGCAGCAGAAAAAAGGGAATGGGCTATAAGAAAGACCAGGAAGGTCTGAAAGCCTTGACTGCCAGTGTCTCCAGAAAAAGGGTACCAGTGAACATAAACGACCAGCTCACGCTGCACATCCGGGCATGGAAGGCTACCTGAGCTGGATGCCACAAGACACGAGGGCCTTCCACTTCTCCCTGTTCACCAAGTGAACTTCTTTCTTCACCTCTTACTCTCCCCAAAAGAAGAGAAAGTGCTGACCAGGCCACAGGTTACTTTTCTTCCAGGGAAATGATATAAAGGTGTATTAGTTTCTCAGTCTTTTTTTGTGTCTGGCTAGCATGATCCACCTCTAAGTACACCAACAAAAGCAAGTATCTAAGTCTACAGTGCGGAAGGAAGGTTGGGCAATCTACTTCCATAGTGATACTGCCTTGGCAACCCAAGGAGGGGTCGCTATGAGTCGGGACCACCTCGAGAGCACATAACAACAACAACAACAAGCCTATAGTGAGAACTGTGATTTAAGTGACATTCACGTTGCTGCATCAGGAATTCCTCTGACTTTGCCCATCTTTTTCCCTGGGGCTGTGTCTCCTCACTGTGAGTAAGAGGAATCCCTGAGCAGGCTTCCTTATGTTCTCACCCTCCCATGAGGAGTCACCTAGGCACTCCTCCCCAGCAACAAAAATGCAGCAATGTGGGTAAGATCCTTCGGCCCAAGAAAGCCTTCTAGACTCAGTATGCCCAGGGTTATTATTGGGGGCTGATCACATAGGCATCCTTGCCTAGCATGTACCAAAATTCTAGTGTCCTAACAGGAGCTCTGGTAGCATAGTGGCTAAAGCACTTGACTGCTAACCAGAAGGCTGGCGGTTCAAACCCACCAGCCACTCCTCAGAAGGAAGGCTGGGCAATCCTACTTCCGTAGTGATACTGCCTTGGAAACCCAAGAAGGGGTCGCTATGAGTCAGGGCTGACTCGACGGCACACAACAACAACAGTAACAATAGGAAATCAGGGAGCTCTGGTAGCGTAGTGCCTCAGGCACTTGACTGCTAACCAGATGGCTGGTGGTTCAAACCCACTAGCCACTCCTCGGAAGGAAGGTTGGGCAATCCTACTTCCGTAGTGATACTGCCTCAGAAACCCAAGGAGGGGTTGCCATGAGTCAGGTCCAACTTGACGGCACAGAACAACAACAACAACAACAGGAGGAAATCAGGTGTTCAGCATGAGCCACATTGTAGGTTAGGCACAGTAAGCCACCCTTGTCAGTTAGGGAACTTTCTTTTTTTTTTTTTTTTAAATCAGTGTAGGGAACTGTTTACTGGCCAAGTCAGGTGAGTTGGAATTTACTTGACACCAATGGTTTTTTTTTGTTTATTTTTTGGCATTTCCTCACTTTATCACTATAATAAATTTTAGCCTTGAACATAACTAGAAGTTGAGTCCCACAAGTCTTCTAAGCCAATCTCCAAATGTGGGCATGGTTTTGGGGTCCCCGACACAAAAGTTATGCTCCTAAGTAGTTTTTTTCTTTCTAAGAAATGCTACTGAACTGTAACATTATTTCAATTGTCCTCAAATATGGTAATTTTTGACCTTTGAAGGTATAATAGCAAAAAAAATCAGTGCCAAGAGTCAAGTCTAAATGACAATGAGGTATCAGAATTGGTGAACTCATAAATTTTGAAAGAGACTTAGTTAAAAGTGATTATATAAACAGGTCCACAAAAACGAGATCTAACAATGCTTCATTAAGTTTCTTTTGGGGAAACCAGACCAGAAGATATGCTGAAAGAACCAAGGTAGAAGACTACCAGAGGTCCTTTCTACCAGGTATGATTCTTTGTTAACCAAGCAGGCAAGAAGAAAGATTTTGGGGTAGTGGTGTCTTACCAGGGTGCCTTTCATAATTCCACGACCAACTCTCAAAAGTCCTATTCAGAAAACTTGCCTTCAAAACTACACTTGTTGATCTTTTCCATTAAAAAAACCAAACATTTAACTGCTAACCAGACCTGCTAGTCAGTTTTGCTGTTTACAAGCTGGGGAACTTCATGCAAGCCACTTGACTTCTGTTATGGGACTGTGCTAAGATTTAAACCAGTTCAAAAATAACTTCCAGACCGCCATCCGTACATTCAGGAAAGATGAGTGTGAAGCAAGTGTTATGTAAGAGGTAAAGCCAGAGTTCTGGCAAGATGGCGGACTAGGCAGAAAGACTACACAGACCCTCTTCAACAAAGAAAAGGGAAACCACTTAACACAGACACAGAAGATAATCTTGGACCCCTGAATACAGAAGTGGACTAAACCCCAACTAGCAGAAAAATTTGCATGAAAATACCAGAAAAGGAGACATACAGAGCTGCAGTCTAGCAGTGATCCTGACAGCACAGACAGCTTGGAGATTCCCAAGTGGTGGTAGGACCTAAGAATTAACCTAAAAATCAGCCCTGCTAGCCAGGGACTGCACAGAGGACTGCTCTGGTGGCTGGAGAATAAACAAAGAAGGTGAAGAGAAAGGTGGGCTGAGCTGTGGACTTTTGCTAGTCCGGAGGGTGCTGCCATTTTGAAGGTTTAAAAGGGGCTTGACTATTTTGGATATTTAAAGAGACAGCGCTCTTGCAGATTCCTAGGGTTTAAGAACATGGTATGCTTTCCAGCAACCCCAAGGGCACTCCAGACCTGCAAGACTGAAAAGGTACCACATTGCTCTTGTTACTCTTATACCCCACAACCACTTGGTGAATGGAGGTGTGGCCATCCCCCACTCCCACCTACCTTCTGGGCCCACAGAAACTCCATCACAGTCTTTGCTTAGACAGAGCCTGGGTGCCCTGCCCTGTCCTCCACCAATTTTTTTTTCCTTTTATTTTTTTCTTTTTTGCTTTTTTTCTGGTGATTAGTTTGCTTGTACTTGTCTGTTTTAAAACAACCATTATTATTATACTTTGTCCTTTTTACTATTATTCTTTATTATTTATTATTCTTCCCCTCCCAGGTGCTAGATTTTAGCATTTTCTCTTTTCCCTCTGTCCCTGGTTGCTTTTTTTTTTTTTTTCAATTTAATTTTTTTTTTTTTTTTTTTTACTTTTTCCTCCCCTTCCCCTTTTCTTCTGATGGTTAACCACGTTCCTTGTTTTTGCTTTTTCCATTTTTCCCATTTTTTTCCTTCATTATTCTTCTCTACTTTTTTCTCGTAGTGCCCTATCTCCAGATATTGCAGGTTCTTTTTTTTTTTTATTGTGATCAAAGTGAAGATTTACAGAGCAAATTCACTTTCCATACAGCAGTTCACATATACTTTGTCTCATGTCATTGACCATAGTTTACCACAATGCAACAACTCCCCTCCCACTTCCTCCCCATAGTTACCTCTTCCCTGTGTCCATCCCTCCATACACTCCTACCCCCTAAGCTGTCTCCCTCTGCATAAGCAGT
>NW_006922019.1:36622-43992 GCF_000298275.1 Orycteropus afer afer
TGGTTTTGCATAAATGCCTTTTATTATGTTGAGGAATGTCCCTTCTATTCCTATTTTGCTGAGAGTTTTGATCAGAAATGGGTGTTGGATTTTATCATGAGTTTGGTTTTTATAGTCCTGTTCATGCGTTCTACTTTGCCTGAGCTCTGGGGCCTATAAGCAGCATGTAATTTCCAATTTATGCCCAACGCCTGAGTTGTTTCTTGTACTACTTCTGCTATAAATGCTGGTTCATTATCCAATCCTATATACAAGGGAAGTCTGTACCTCGGGATGACTTCCCATAGTAAGGCTCGTGTTATTTCTCTGGCCTTCTCTGACTGAGTTGGGAAGATTTCCACCCATCCGGAATAGGTGCACACCATTACTAAAAGATAGCAATAGCCCCCGCTCTTGGGCAGTTCAGTGAAATACACCATCAGGTTTTCAAAAGGTACAGCTCCAACAGACTGGATGCCAGGAGGTGGCGAGGGACTTTGCTGGGGACTGTTTTTGCAACAAGTTACACACCGCTGGCTGGCCCCTTTTGTGAGTGTTGCAAGTCAAAGGATGTAGAAATAGTTTCCCAGTAGTTGTTGTCTGGCCTCCCAGAGCGTGGCTGACTGAAAGTTGCTGATCAGGGAGGGGGCAGTAATCCAGGGATTACTATTCTTCCATCGGGCAGGTGCTGCCACCCAGTTTTATTCTGCTCGGCCCCTTCTTGTTGTAGCCAGTTTTTCCCCTTGTGAATATGTTGGGCTGACTTCTAGTATCCAAGGGAGGAGAGGTGTGGTGATTTTGGTTTCCATTGGTTTTATGGTTGCTCTTAACTCACTTTCCTGTTCTTGGGGCTATGGGTTGGGTTATCACTGAGTGTTCAGCCCCTGCGTCTACTAAGAAGTCCATAACCTTTCCCCTCACTTCAACTTAGACTATGGGTTCAAAGCAGCAACCCGACCCAGTCTGTCTCAGTTCTTGAAAAGTTCTAATTTGGTGGTGCTGAATAGACAAGGCTCTTTCGATGGCCTGGGCCCTTTAATTATTTTGTTTCTGTGGGCACTCATTTTTCCAGTGTTCTCTCTCCTTGCAGTAGGCACATTGGTCTTGATCTGGGGGAGACTTTCCCTTCCCACTGTTCCTGTGTACAGTTTTCTCTGTTCCTCCCCCTCTGTTGTTAGGTGGACCCGGCCCAGTCTGGGTGAGTGCTGCTGCAATGAGATCTGCTTTTTCCTTCATTTTCAAGTCTGTTTCATGCTTTGCCTCCTGGTCTTGGTTTATGAAGACTTTATTTGTTACTTTCAGGAGCTGGGTAGAGTTCATGCCCATGAAACCTTCCAGTTTTTGAAGCTTTTGGCGGATATCACCTGTGCTTTGGTTCACAAAGGCTGTGTTGACCATCTGTTGATTTTTTTTTTTTTTTTTTAACTCTCTGGGTCAAATGGGGTATAAAGTCTGTATGCTTTGCAGAGTCTCTCTTAGAAAGCACTGGGACTTTCCCCCAGGTCCTGTAGGACTTCAGTTACCTTGTTAATGTTGATTGTTTTTTAACCACCTCTCAGTAACCCCTTCAGGAGTGTTTCCTGGTAAGTTTCCAGGTTCCTAAGGCCTTCTCTCTTATTCGAGTCCCAATGGGGATCCTCATCAGGGAGGCACCTCTGGGCATACACCTGTCCATTCATAACCCCCGTTGGTGCATTCTCTTCTGTTCACTGGGTGGCAGCTTGCAGCACCCTGCTCCACTCCTCAGTATTAAATAGTGTGAGGAGAAGCTGGCAGCAGTCAGCCCAGGTGGGGTTATGAGTTTGGAAGATGAGCTGCATGAAGTCTATCAAAGCTGGAAGTTTCTCAGTATACCGCGGGGTATGATGCTTCCAATTGAGGAGATCAGTGGTAGTGAAGGCTTGATAAACCAAGGTGCATGCACTGTTCCCCTTGAACCTGACTGTCTGAGTCTAGATAGTTGGGTGCCCTCATTTCCTGGAGTGGCATCTGTACAGCCGAGTGAAGCAAGTAAGGCGGTCCAAAGTCAACTGTGGCTGGGGCTGCAAACCCTAAGCTGGTGGTAGGGGTTGAGGAAGACATCAGGTTGTACGGACTGAGGTGGGGTGGTCCTGGGCTGGTCCCAGCCAGAGTTTTTGGGTCTGGGATGGTAGTGGAGTCAGGCAGGAGTGGGAATGGTGTCTGTGGCTGGAGGGTTTTTAAAGACAGGTACATTGGGGCATAAGGAAGGGGTGCTGGCTCCTCTGGTGCCCCTTGGAAAATGGGGGGGGGGCTTGAGAGTTCAAGCAAAACAGAAGGTGGAGCTTTAGTTTTTTTTTGTTTTTTTTTTTGATCCATTGTTCCCTTTGATGGCCACTTGACCTGGAAAGTCGGCCACTTTAATTCACACAGGGTTCTGAGTCTTCCTGCCTATATCTTTACTCCATAATCTTGCATGGCAAATCCCTTTTTAAAATTTTTTAACATGATCTGGAGTGGGGTTCCTTCTTGACTCTGAGTTCCTCCCATAGCGGCACAACACAGTTACCAGTCACTTCACTGAACTCTTCTCGTTCCTCTCACAAGGATTCTTTCCAGGCACCTCTTAGCTTTGGTGAGTCAGTATGAGCCCCTGACCTGGAAGTCCTGCTGAGCTATCAGCCGACCCATTGCCCTGAGCTGTATGAACATCTCCACTGGTTAGGAGAGCAGCTCTGTACTTGCTTCCAGCTCCTGATTCCTTAGGGTGTCAGTTAGCCAGCACACTCACTCACACACGTACCAGTACATACACCAACCCAAAAATCCTGTACTGCCTATGGGCTACTGTGGTTTCTCACCACTCATATCTGGAAGATACTCGGACAGTGCCCTGGGAGCTGATCAGACTCCTCTTCTGCCTCCTGGCAGGCCTGGCTACCTGTGGGGCCCTGTAACCTATCATGGTTCAGATGTCCAGAGGGTGGCCGTTCCTCCTCCTGCTAGGTCCAGAGGCAGGACCAGCTCTTGTCCCGATGCAAGCAACCTACATGGTATCAAATATAACATCGGTGCAGGTCATTTTCTTCAGATCAAGGGCCAGCCCAGGCCGGTGGCTTCCTGGGGTCAGCAATAGCCACGTTACTGGTCCCTCAGGCAGCAGAGGAGGCTGAAATTGAGGAAATTTCCTGGCCAATGCACCAAGAAATGTTACCGGAGCCATCAAGGGAAATGCTAACACCAGGCAGGAGGGTTAAAAAGGAAGGACCTTTATTCATGTCAACACTTGGCTCAGTGGATTCACATCCAGAGACTGAGCCCTGAACAAAGGTTACACAGGGTTTTTGTATGTTTCCAGAGTACATGGGGTATATGGTGGTTAGTTTCTTTTCTGAAAAACACAAGCAGGTTGGTTTTATGGAAGTAGGAAGTGCAGCAAGAGGAAGGGAGTGCCAGTCAGGGGCAGCAAGAAGGAAGGAGTACTTACTGAGGGCTTTCCATTCTCTAAGTTTTGTTTTCTCGAAACTGGCTGTGTCCTGCTCAGTATTAGGCAATTAAAAATACCAGGCTTGGGTTGGGCACGCCATAGTCTTCAGAATGACATCTTTCCTCCTTAACACTTCAAAGAGGTTTATTGCAGCAGATTTACCCAGTGCAGTACAACATCTGATCTCTTGACTGCTGCTTCCATAGGTATTGATTGTGGATCCGAGTAAAATGAAGTCTCTGACAACTTCAATCTTTTCTCTATTTATTGTAATGTTGCTTATTGGTCCACTTGTGAGGATTTTGGTTTTCTTTATGTTGAAAACTATAGTCTTTGACCTTCCTTCATCAGTAAGTACTTGAAGTCTTCTTCACTTTCAGCAAGCAAGGTCATGCTATCTGCATATCTTAAGTTGTCAATGAGTTTTCCTCCAACATTGATGCCACATTCTTCTTCATATAGTCCAGTTTCTCTGATTATTAGTTCAACATACAGATTGAACAAGTATGGTGAAAGATACAACCCTGACACACACCCTTCCTGAGTTTATACCATCAACTAGGTCCTCATTCTGTTCAAACAACAGCCTCTTGGTCCATGTACAGGTTCCTCATAAGCACAATCAAGTGTTCTGCAATTCCCATTCTTTGTTATCCATTGTCTGATATGAGCTGGGTAACATGGCAGACTAGGCAGACATGTTACCCAGAGCCTCCACAACAAAGACCCAAGAAACCAAGTTAAATAGTACAGATGATAATCCTGGAATACTGAACTTCGATGGAAAGGATAAAGAAGTAGATCAAATAATGACTAGAAGAAGAAAATTGATGAAAACAGCAAAACCAGGTGACATACAGAACAGTTAATTGTCAACTGACTCAGCACAACCTAGCTAATTTGAATTATTGCAAGCAGCATTCCAGTTGAGGTAGAAACCAGATAACTGGCTCTGCTCAGCCAATTCTTTCCCCAGCACCCACACCCATGACACAACCAGAGAGGTGTGACCTCCCCTTACCCCTACACCCTCCTGGTGACCAGAAGTGTGGCCACTCCCACCTTTACCTGCCCATGCCACTCCTGCCCTGCCTGGTCGGCCACATGGACTGCCTTCTCACCCTAACCCCAAATGTATCCCCTCTCTGTTCTGCTACGCTGGTGGTTGGAGATGTGCTCTCACAGAACAAGTGAGGCATGCACACCAACGCTGAGGTCAGATAGGTGTGCTCTTATGGATCAGGCACCATGTGCTTGCTACCCTGGTGTTTCAAAGCATTTGCTCCTGCAAATTAGGCACCTGCCTCCTGCTGCTCTACCTTTCTCCTTTCTTTACCTTTTGTTCTTTTTTACCCTTCCTTTTTTTACTTTCCCTTGTGTTTTTAAGGTTTTTTTTTTTTAAATACATTTTATTGAAATATAATTTATGTACAGTGAAATACACAAAACTAAGTGACATGGGTCAATGCATTTTTTTTTTTTTTTTTTTTTGCAGTGTTTCCTCCCCTCCCTTCCCCTCTTACCCCTGGTAACCAACAAAGAAAGTTTCCTTCCATATGTAAACCTTTCCTTGACTTTTTAAAATAATGAATTAATACTTTATTTGTCCTTCTGTGATTTACTTATTTCACCCAATATAATGTCCTCTAGTTCATTCATGTTATGTGGTGTTTTGCAGATTCTACATTATTCTTTAGTGTGGCATAGTATTCCATTGTGTGTATGTACCATAGTTTGGTTATCCATTATTCTGTTGATGGGCATGGAGATTGTTTCCATCTTTTTGCTATTGTAAATAGTGCTGTGATGAACATGGGTGTGCATATATCTTCTTGTCCTAGCTCTCATTTCTTAGGATATAGACCTAGTAATGGAATTGCTGGGTTAAATGGTATTTCTAATTCCAGCTTTTTAAGGAATTGCCATACTGCTTTCCACATTGGTTGTATAATTTTCAGTCCTACCAGCAATGTATGAGAGTCCCAATCTCTCCACATCCTCACCAGCATTTGTTATTTTCTGTCTTGTTGAATTTTGCCATTAGTTCTGGGAGCAGATGGTATCTCGTTGTTTTGATTTGCATCTCTCTGATGGCTAATGATCATGAGCATTTCTTCACATATTTGCTGGCCGCCTGAATATCCTCTTTGGTGAAGTGTCTATTCATGTCTTCTCCCATTTTTAAATTGGATTGTTAGTCTTTCTGTTGTTGAGGTGTTGGAGTTTTTTATAAATTTTAGAGATAAGTCCCTTCTCAGATATGTCATTGCCAAATATTTTTTCTCAGTCTGTAGGTTTTCTTTTTTACTCTTTGGGAGAAGTCTTTGGAATTTGGAAGCACATAAAAATTTAATTTTTAGAAGGTTCCATTCATCTAGTTTCTCTTCCACTGTTTGTGCATTTTGAGATATCTTGACAGTCTATTTATAATGCCATAAATTTCAGCTTCTAAATTTGCCCCTAGTATTTCCTTGAGGGCCTTTATAGTTTTAGGTTTTACATTTAAGTCTTTGATCAATCTGGAGTTAGTTTTTCTGTATGCTGTGATTTTGTGTCATTTTTCTGCAAATGGATATTCAGTTTCACCAGCATCATTTGTTAATCAGACAATCTCTTCTGCATTTAATGGATTTCAGCCCTTTGTCAAAAATCAGCTGACCACAGGTCAATGGATCTACTTCTGGGTTCTCAATTCTGTTCCACTTGTCTATATGTCTGTCATTGTACCAGTACCAGGCTGTTTTGACTACTGCGGCTGTATAGTAGGTTTTGAGATCTGGGAGTGTGAGGCCTCCTACTTTGTTCTTCAATAAACCAAAAAAAAAAAAACAAACCCAAACTCATTGCCTTCAAGTCATATCCAAGTCATAGCGACCCCTCTTTGGGTTTCTGAGGCAGTATCACAATTGAAATAGATTGCCCAATGTTCCTTCCAAGGAGTGGCTGGTGGGTTTGAACCACCAACCATCTGGTTAGCAGTCAAATGCCTTAGGCATTATGCAACCAGAGCTCCCAAAAGTGCTTTGCTTATTCAAGGTCTCTTTTCTCTCCATATAAAGTTAGTGATTGGTTTTTCCATATCCTTGAAGAATGTTGATGGGCTCTGGATTGGGACTGCATTGAATTTATAGATTGCTTTGGGTAGTATTGACATTTTCACAATGTTAAGTCTTCCTATTCACAAGCATAGTATGTTCTTCCATTTGTGTAGATCTCTTATGGTTTCTTGAAGTACTGATGTGTAGTTTTTTCTGTACAGGTCTTTTGTGTCCCTAGTGATATTTATTCCAAAGTATTTTATTTTAGGGGTAGCTATTGTGAATGGTATTGATTTTCTTATTTCCTTTACAGTGATCTCTTTACTAGTGTAGTGGAATCCAACTGATTTTGTGTGTTGATCTTGTATCCTGCCACTATGCTAAATCTCTCAATTAGTTCTAGTAGTTTTTTTTTTTTTTTTTTTGCTGAGTCTCTTGGATTTTCTAGGTATAGGATCATATCATCAGCAAATAGAGGTAGTTTTACTTCTTCCTTACCTATTTGGGAGCCTTTGATTTTCCTTTTTTGCCTTATTGCCCTGGCTAGGACTTACAGTGGGAGCTCTGGTAGCATAGTGGCTAAGGCACTTGACTGATAACCAGAAGGCTGGCGGTTCAAATCCACCAGCCACTCCTCGGAAGGAAGATGGGGCAATCTACTTTCATAGTGATACTGCCTCAGAAACCCAAGGAGGGGTCGCTATGAGTCGAGTCCGACTCAACGGCACATAACAACAACAATGAAGTTACACACCTTCTCATGTGTTTATCATCCTTTTGGATTTCCTCTTTTGTAAATGCCTGGACAGGTCTGGCCCTTATTCTGTAAATTGCTTGTCCTTATTGATTTCCAGACTCTTGATATATTCTAGATATGAACCCTTTGTTGCTACTTGCTGGTATGTGTT